>NW_024104660.1:0-390061 GCF_003945595.2 Pipra filicauda | reverse complement strand
TGGGGGTACTTAATTGACAGGAAGCTCAACATGAGCCAACAGTGTGCCCAGGTGGCCAAGAAGGCCAATGGGATCTTGTCCTGTATCAAAAATAGCGTGGCCAGCAGGAGCAGGGAAGTGATCCTTCCCCTGTACTCTGCGTTGGTGAGGCCACACCTTGAGTATTGTGTTCAGTTCTGGGCCCCTCAGTTCAGAAAGGATATTGAGGTGCTGGAGCGGGTCCAGAGAAGAGCCACAAGGCTGGTGAAGGGACTGGAGCATAAGTCCTATGGGGAGAGGCTGAGGGAGCTGGGGTTGTTTAGCCTGGAGAGGAGGAGGCTCAGAGGTGACCTCATCACCGTCTATAACTACCTGAAGGGAAGTTCTAGCCAGGTGGGGGTTGGTCTCTTCTCTCGGGCACTCAGCAATAGGACAAGGGTGCACGGGCTTAAGCTCCGCCAGGGGAAATTTAAGTTGGATATCAGGAGAAAATTCTTTACAGAGAGAGTAATCAGGCATTGGAATGGGCTGCCCGGAGGGGTGGTGGATTCACCATCCCTGGAGATTTTTAAACGCAGATTGGACGTGGCACTGAGTGCCATGATCTAGTAAATGGACTGGATTTGGACCAAGGGTTGGACTCGATGATCTCGGAGGTCTTTTCCAACCCAATCGATTCTATGATTCTATGATTCTATATAAAAATATAGAACTGCCATGGAAAATTCTGCTCTGATGACTCCTTCTTACCTATAAATATTGGATGAAGAGTTACATTTCATCTGTTGTCCATGAAACTAGTAGGGCAATAGAAGTGAGACGAATTCAGCAGCTTGTCCAAGTACAGAAAGACACAGGCAAAACCTGTAATATATTTAAAGCTTTTAAAGGCCTTCACTCTGGTGCTGCTCTTGGTACACTTTCTGTTCTTCCCAGGGAGATCTACTTGGGGCATTTCTCTCTATCATTTGAAGAACTTTCCTCTGAAGTAATAAGATTTGTTCAAGCAGTTATTGCAGGTGAAAAAAAAAAACAACTTTAGGTTGTTTTATTTATTTATTTATCTTATTATTTATTTTAAAAGAAAACCTTGAAATATCTTACTTGGAATTCTTCAAAATGCTGATCTACTGCACCCCTAGAAAGGGGAAGTTGATGGTATTTTAGGTCACCTTTCTCTTCAGTTTGATTGCTGATTTCTGATTTATTTATAAATCACACTCACTCCTTACCCCCATGTAAGAAGAGATTGATCTCATCCCCAAATTTGACACAATTCTGGCAATAATTGAGGTGATTAGTACTAGCCATCAGTTTTCCCCTTCAGAATAAAATGTGGCAAGTGAATAAAGCCTGATGGCATGGCTGTGCAAAATTTCATTTAACAGCTCATTGCAGACAGGCCAAGTTGGATTGCCAAATATATCAAATCACTTTTATAGATCTAAGCTGTCTACCTCCTGATTTTCTTAATCGTAAATGGTATAACAGATATTGCTATAGTTTTCCCATGCATTGTAAAAGGGAAGTGTTTTAAATAAGGAGCAGAGCAAGCTGATTTGTTTGGTTAAGTTTACAGGTATATGCTGTATGTACTCCAGATGTTTGCACACATTCCCAGAGTCCTAGGGCCCTTTGTTTCTCCTGCATCCACTCTGAATACTCCAAACACATCCAGTCAGTAGGCAGTTGTTGTCAATGAGTTACTAAAAGGACTCATCTGTTATATTTATGTACTTTTCATCCCAGAATGGATAGTTTTTGCTGTGCTGTTTCCAATTCCAGAGACGAGGAAATATGCCAGAGTACAAGCTGCTTGCTTTACTTACAGCTACTTTTTTGGTTCTGATGTTCAGTACATGGGATGACAGGAAAGTGGGAATAATAGGTGATGCAAAAAGTATCTATTCCTCTTTTCTTGGCATTGAAGTTTTAGCTGGATTTTTATGATAGATCTAATCTATGTATCTATAATAATACGTGGGCATTTCTGCCTTGTCAGTGTATTGAATAAGATCTCTAACACACTTAACATGCATGTTCTGGGAGGTAAGGAGGTGCTATATCCATGTCTGAAAGAGGAGGAGATGAAGCACAAAGCACGAAAGGGACTTGTTTAAGATCACACACATGAAGTTTCTGGTGAATTTGAGATAGAACCCAAGTCTGTTGGAATGGTGTCTTAAGTGAATTTGGTTTCATTCTGCTTTGGATAGTTCTCAAGCTCAGGAACACCACTCAGCTCCTACTGATGGCACTAGTGGTTTTATCATCAGTCTTGGGGAGGGTGTGGTATGCTCATGAAAATTTTAAATGCATCCTTACAGCTACCCAGAGATTTTCAGCTTAAATGTATGCCCTGTGGTGTTATTTCTGTGTTCCTCACTGATTATTTTGGCATAGGTGGATTAAGGTTGTGACCCTACAGAATTTTGTGTTTTCTTCCTGGTGCACCAATGCATTTAGAAATACCAGCTCTGCAGTGGAGGGCAGTGGTGTGTGTCACAGTATTAATTTTGACACTTTCATACCCTTGAATAAAAAATGTGTTCAGAAGGAGCTCTCTAAGTGGCTTTATAAATGTAGCAGGCTGGATATTGTGATATCCCTGTGTACTAATATAATATCTCAGTTGCTCAAATACTGTGTTATTTCTCTTTGTAATAAGTGAAATCTCGGCTGGCTAATACAAAAATCAAGGTTGACACCGACAGCTTTTGCAGAGTATGAACAGAAAAAAAGAACACAATAGGAGCAAAGGCATGAATTTATTATCAGAAAGTGACAGGTAACTGTAGATTTCCAGGATTCTCATTTACACCTACTTCTAATGTATGAGACTGAATAATCACCAGAAACATCACTTGATACTGAAGAATCCCCAGTCCTACTTTTCTAGACCTGCTTAATCCTGGATGAAATATCAATAGTTTGGTTGAGTATCATTTATTGAAATGACCTTCATTGCTTAGTAGCAGCATGATTTGTCAGCTTTATTAGAAAATAAGAATTTAGTAGAATATCTTCTGGTTTTAGAAATGTTAAATCTCACTGTGGGGATGGAAATTAATATGGGAAAGTTCACGTGGGGGTCAGTACAATTGTCATATAATGCTTAACCCAGCCAAATTAACTTCTCACACTTTGTAGAAGATTCTTAAATTCAAAGGATTATTCAATATTCTGCAAGCTAAAGGCTCTTCAGAGCTAAGATGTCAAACCTAGAATGTACTGGTATAACCAAAAAAAGCAACAAAACCAGGGAACTGTGAATTAGAGTTTAAATTCACTTTGGCACTGTTTGAGTAGCTCACTGCACAGGAGTTTCTATGAACAATTACTGCTATTCAATAACAAAGTTTGGATTTGAAAATAACTTTAAAAGTAACTTTTTGTTTTTCAAAAAATTGCTCTTGGAATTGGTAGAATATCTTATATGTAAATAAATCTATCAGGAGAGCTCATTCTGCTGGTACATGCCAGTACATGCTGCTTAAAAAGACATTACTTTTCACACAGATTGGTACTTAGATGTCTAGAAATGAACTTTAGTTTACATAAGTGACACAGTTTTACAAATAATAAATATAAGAGACATCAATCTTGTAGCATTTTTTTCCAGAGAAATGAAGATTTGTGACATAATGCTGTTTATGAGCAAATATGAGAAGAGATATCTCAGGTATTTTTGTCCTTTCTTGAGAACTATTACCCCTCTTCAGTTAAAGCCAGACAATCCAGTCTCAGAAATGTAACAAGGGTCATGGAATGAAAAGATTTGGTACAGAGGGATATCACTGGTGTGTCCTGTTTAGGAAAATGTGAGAGTACATATTCAGTCCTCACTAGGCTTGAGATAACCTATAATGATGTCTAAACAATGGGAAAATGTCTATTGGAGCTTTTACTGATTGATTGCATACTCTTAGTAAATTCAGTCAACCTTCACTTGTTCTGCTTCTTATAAAGCTACTTATTTCTCTTTGGATGTTATTTGTGCCCAAATATTCTTTGTTCATCTTAAATTCTAGGCAAACTTGTTGATAGCTCTGTATCTCATCCTGTTCATCCTACTTTTAGAGGGAAAAAAAGTAGGAATAATAAGAACATTTGGTTCTCTGAGCAATAATCAATGTGAACTTTGGATATGAAACAACTCTGAAGAGCTAACACAGGCCTTGTTTTTATAAAGAAGCTTAAATCTGCAATGCCAATTTAATGCCAGCATTGAATACTGAAAAACATTGTGACTGATGTGAGCTATAAACAAGACCTTCTGGATTCTGCACAATTTTTCATTATCTATCCAGTCAATAGTAAATGAAGTTATATGAGTTGGGTTGTAATTAGGAACAGACATATTCATTATTTCATATTTAAAATTTGCTTGAACATTCTGTTTAGAAAGGACTGGAAGGAATGATTATGGGAAGGATTGAATAACAAGGTGGCAGGAGATTCTTATATATTTTTTTATTTAAAAATCGGCAAAACAATAAGAAAGCATTCTCCTATTCTTTAAATTGTTTTGGAACATCCTATTGAAGTACATTTTGTTCTTTTGAATTTAGGTCTGCATTATAGGATTTTATGTACTACTTCCTTCTGTGTGCCTTGCAAATCATTCCTAAGACCAATTATTCCTAAATGTATCTACAAAAAAATGCTTATAAGAGAGAGGGCTACACCTTATAATATTTTTGTCTGGACTTATTAGTATTTCAGAAGCTCTGTTTGCTTAAATAGAAGGGCATCTCTCAAATATAACTGCAAAAAGAGCTTATATGTCTTTTCTTCCTGCCTCATTGCAATGTAGTCTACAACCATGTAGAAAATGTCACTTGAAGTGCAAAAGTAGAAAATACTGCCTTGAACTGTGCATGATGCATTGGGCAGGCTCTCAAAACCAGTTAACAAGGGTTATCTCCTCCTTAAAACTTGAATAATCTGACTGAAGAGATTTAGAACTGGTTTTCTCTCTTTTTCTTCCCTTCTCCAACTTTAATTTGCAGTGTTCACAGAGTGCATTCACATTCCTCTAAATGGCACAGCAGTCCTGGGCTCTATGCTTTTGTCTTAGACAGTTGTTGGTAAAACAGGTACTTGTTTTGTCAAGGGTCTGCTGAGCTAATCCCTGAATCAATCAGTGGCAGACAAAATGTGGGGGCCCTGGAGGGAGACCAAGTTGTGGAAGTTACAAAGTAAGGAGGTGTCCATAGAGACAGGGAAGAGGGAAATGTTTCCAGCTGTTTCTGCTGCTACAGGAGGGAGAATCAGAGAGAGATGACCTTAGCACCAATTGCTTAGAGGACACCAAAAACTGAGTCTTGCTTTAGCTGTGGGTGGCAGGGCAGGGTGGTGGTGGTCCCGTGGACTCCTTGTTTTTTGCTGTAGATCAGAGGTCAATTTGGCAGTGATAAGACTGAAAGCAGTCACTAAACTATCAGAGAGCAGCAAATAATGTGTTACCATAAACATCTGTTGAAAGACAGCAACTATATAATTGGAAAATTTGCTCAAAGTCTGCAAACAGAAGTTGGATCATACAAAGCATTGTATTGACGGTGTAACATCAAGGATTAAAATGTCTTAGACCTTTAGCTGCCTTGCTTAACAGAGGAGCATGTTAATGTTAAGATTTTATAAAAATCACTATGTGTTCTTTTCTTTTGAAGGCAGGTTGAAGGAGTTTTAAAATGCAGCTTAAATCTGGTTCAAGTGAGGTATTCTTCATGGCCTGTCTGGCATACAGCAGGCAGAGGGACAAGCAGGAAAGAAGCTGAGGATGTGGAGAGGCTTTGGAGGATGTATTGAGATCCTGTTGAAGACTAGAAGATGAACTCCTAGGTGTAAATAGAGCCTACTGTTAGAGAAGTGGGGGGATTTCAGACACAAATCTACAGAAGTGAGATTTCACAAGTTAAATACAAATACATTCTCGCATAAACACAGAAATAATACTCCTGTGTTTGAATACAAATATGTTCAACTGACCTTTAAGTCCTGGAGCTAAAACTGACTATTTGTTGCTCAAGGGAGTGAAAAATAAAAATGCCTAAATACTAAAATCTTCAAAAAAAAAATGCAATGAGTTATGACTAGCAATGGACTAAGGAAATCTGGACAAACATCTCCTTTCTTTGTCCATATTTTTAGCCTGACAGTGTTCCTTCAAAGAGTGGCTTTCCTAACAAATCTGCAGAAGGCCTGCTGTGAGGAGAGGGTGAGCACCAAGGAAAAGTTAGAGCCAGTGTATCCTTCTGTGTTACAGAAACACAAATTTATGGGTTGGGGCCTGTCTGTATCAGGCTGATCTGTTTTGTAGCTTGAGTACTAAAATGACTAGCTCTGACAAATCCTTACTTTGCTGAGAACATTAAAATGTCATAGAGTTTAAAACAGTAATTGGAGAGAACTATAAGAAAGAGATAGAGTGAAATTCCTAAAACAGATTTTAAGACTGCTGTGAACCCTTTCTGTCTGTCTTGAATAAGTGTGTTCCGCTTTAATGAGATTATTTTGAGGCTCCCATCAGGTTTTATGCACAATTTTCTGCTGGTTTTACAACAAAGACTTCTTTCTGTTTTTCAATAGAATTTCCTTTCTATTGGGTTAACAGTAATGTCTTTATAGCTGATCAAATGTAGTCAAGTTAACTGACACATAAATTATTATAAACAGTTATTGTCCTGATTTATATATTTCAATTATGTTATTTGTTTTATTCTTTGGCTGCTTATTCAGGTTTCTCTTAGTTGCTCTTGCACCCTAGTTGAAGGAGCATTTCCTTTCATCATCCCAGTCTAGTTGCAGTTGTACATTTTAGGGCTATTATTTCCCTGCTGCATCCTATCATTCTGTATGAGGAAAAAGGAATGAGAAACTATTCAGGAGGAAGGAAAATAGGGGAAGAGTAAAGCCAACCTATAACTTAGCATCATTTGCATACCCCATAAAACTGAATTCAACCAAGTCCACTCCTGGTTGTTATGAAAGAAAAATAACACACATCTTAATTTTGCACTTCAGCCCTTGCTTCTCCCAAGAGAAAGGGGGTTATTGTAATTCCAGCTTAGTGGAAATACGTAAGGCTTTTACTCATCTCGTGCATAAAACTGATAACACGCGCAGTTGGGACTGCTTATTTATTTCTTATTAATTCATTTCAGTTTTTATAAGTCAACTGAGCATTCAGCATTTGTAAAGTGATTCTGGAAAATTATTTTGCATAAGTAATAGTAAACACTGGCGTTGCTTCCTGGCAGGGAATGAAAATGATTCATACAATTCCCAGTGGCCTAATGAGCAGAAACAGGGATTGGAGCCATGAGTAGCTCATTGGCTGAAGTTTGGCAGCAGAAAAAACCATGTTGATCAGCTGTGCCTTCACTAGCAGGCACCTTCTGAATCAGTGGGAATTACTTACTGTGAGGTGTAGAGGGGCACAGAGGGAAGATTTGGCAGACAAATGTGTAGCGGGGGGAGATGGAGAAAGAAGAAAACCTCATACCTGGAAAAGAAAATTAGCTGTAAACAGTGTTCTGCTTTCTCCTATTAATTTATCAAGATTTGTAACAATGCCAAAAACTTTTATATTCTGAGAAGCACTCCAGCAAGCTTCCAAAGTACGCCTTAGATTTTACAGCCTATGCAAATTCAGTTCTGCTGGGTCTGCCAAGTCCTTGGTATTTAAATGGGACCCCATTACTTCAAACAATTTTGCTGTCAGCCATTACACAGGAAATTCTTCCTCTTTCTCTTGTTTGTTTTTAAGCAAATCCAGTTTCAACTTAATTGTAATTTAGACTTTTGTCTTCAAAAATCAGCAAGTGAGCCAATGAAAGCACTCTATAAAAACATAAATAACGGAGGAAATCAGATACTGAAAACAAAATACATGAAACAAAATCTCATCAAGTGATCAACTGACACAGTTTTCTAATTTCTCTTTTTGTTTCACAACAGCTAGATTGTCAGATGACTCATCGGCTTTGATTTAAAATAAGATGTGTTTCTGTGGATTCACTTACTTGTATCACTGCCTTTTGTCAGTGTGATTTAGGGAGCTTTCAAAAAGCTGTACAGCTTAGAAGAGTTTACAGTTCCTATTGCACTGTTGGGATGTTTTCTTTTCTTCCCATCCAGTGTTATTGTTTCAGTATTTGTGCTATGATCCAAAGACCATTACAGAGAATGTGTTTCCATTGACTGCAGGAAACTTTCTAGGAGTCTTTCAGAGAGCTTTGGCTCATTCTACCAACTTCAGACCCAGAATAGGGCTCTTTTACCCCTTCTATATATCCTGTTTGTTGTATCTACAGAACCTCTTACTTCAGATCCAAAAGAAAATAAATGAATTCTTACGTTTAAGCACTTGAGTAAGTGCATCTGAGTTGATGCTCTCAATCAGGCTCAAAGGATTCAGATACTTCCAGAGGAAGGAGGAATACTGCTCTGAGCCAGGCTAACAGGGGAGGGCCGTGGTACAGAATGTATTTCTGCAACCTAAAGTGTATTCAGTGCCCTCTAATACTCAGGAAAATAACAATGCAAAGAAATAATTTTGTATAAATTCTCACATCATTTCAAAGGGAAATATCGGTGACATTTTGGATAATTTGAAAGTCTAGTGAGTATTAATGCTATAAGGAATGGAAACAAATAAGCAGCCTGATATTGTAGATATAAAAATATTGAATAGAATGGAGAATAGAAGCAGAGAATAAAAAAGAGTAAGGAGAAATAAACACTAATATAGAAGTTTTTACACCACCCTGCAACCCAGGTTGTTGTTTCACGTAACTCTGTAGGTTTTTTACCAGTAATACTGAACAACAAAATGTATGGCTGTGCACATAAATACCACAAAAGCTACTGGAAAGACCATTAGTAATGATTATGAAAAAACAAACCAAAAACCAACCCCCTTTTACTATCTGCACATGGTAGTCATCTTGGCTCAGTGAGCTCATTAGAAAAACAAAATGATTTTGTTTGATGGTGATGTAAATGATACTCTACAGGGACTTCAGCAAGTGTTCCCTAAGCCAAGGCCAGTGTGTGAAACCCATGATCTTCTCATAGGGTGGGGAAAAAAAACCCCCAAGACCACAGCACTCTAAATACCACACCAACACCTTCCAGTTTGTCACTTTTTAATATTGCAGTGTGTGGAAAGTTACTTAATACAAGATAACTGCAAATGCGTTCGTAGATTCATTTTTACAGTAGAGTTATCTTGATTTATTGGGGAGACAATTATGTTTAGCTGGGTCCATTAATAATTAAACACTTCCACTGGTTTTCTGAATCATTGCTAAACAAATGTGGAGGCTTTTAATTTTCCTGTCTCAAAGGATTGCTTTGTTGTTCCCAAAAGAGATCTCTGTAGCTTTCCTGGACTCCTCAGGATCCCATTCTTAAGATTTTTTTCTTTTCCTGTGAGATGCTCTGTAAGACTGCCTGTTAGTTTATAACCCATAGAAATTGAAAATTCTACAAATAACCAAACTAAACATTTGAGACCACAAAGAGATCAGTAACATTTGAAGCAGGTTTGGGGAAATTATCAAGATTAAACCAGTATGGGGTCATGCGAAACTGCTTAGAAAATCATAATTTATCAATGTTAAAACAGAAGGAGGTGCTGAGAGGCATTTCCATGGATAGATATTCTGTTTATAAAATTATTTGATAATTGCAGTAAAGATGTAGATAGAGATATGTGGATTATGTTTGCTAAATCTGTATGGACACCAAGCAGGCAGAGAGAGCAATTTGCTGTGTTGGTGCAGAGAAAATGCACCATGGATTGTTTAACTCCCTTTTGATTCTTTGAGGAGAAAAGGTCTGGATGCAATTTTAGGTCATGTCCTGCAGTGAGGTTTTTATTGGGTAGTACATGTAAAAATGAAGTCAAACCCAGTAATGAACCGTGGCTACCAAATATAAAGCACAATATCTTGTCTTTCTTGTGAGGTAATGCTGCTCAGGTGAACAAGAAGGGTGTGTTCCTTCCCTTTAAAGGAATATTGAAAATCTGGATGATATTTATCGATTGCTGAGCCTGCAAAAAGTTATAGCTAGCAGTGTGCTGGAGACCACAGATGAGGTCAGGAACATTTATTTTAACTTTAACATATGGGGTCATTGAGTGCATCTTAAAATAACAACTACTCTCCAGACCTTGTCTGTATTACAGCACAGAACCTTGGGTTCTTAAAATGCAGTGTTGATCTGCATGAACCACATGGTAAATTGTAGTTAAAAAACTTTAAATATTTGCTTTGTGAATCTAACTCTGGTCTCATTCTGTTTGTTGAATGTATTTAACCACAACAGAAATACCTTTAAGATTTAAATTGCTCTAATATAGGTAGCACTAGTACCTCACTAAGGAAATATTTTTCTCTTTCTTTGTTGGTGTCTCTAAGTTCATCATCAGGAGCCTTTTGTAGGAAGCAAGGGTTATATTAAAAAAAAAAATAGAGTTGGAACCATGTTGCACAAAAACAAAATCTGTTATTTCTTTGCTTTGTTTCTGCTCAGAAGAGCACAACCATGCAGATCAAACTTCAGCTTCTTATTTTTATCTCCATCCTCACGTTTCAGTGGAAATTAACTCTTCTCTTCATTTGAACAACTTAGGGATTTTATTCCCCTTTTTATAATCTTCCTTTTCTTTAATAAATATTATTCTATTTATTGAATCACTAAGCTAATATAACAAAAGAGCACAAAGAAAGACAGCTAAAGAATTGCAAACACTGAATAATTAGGAGATCAATAAACAGTTCAGTAATTCTGAGACGACTTTGAAGTGACCTTCTAGAATAAAAAAACCCAAAGCTGGGTAGGACACACAAATGATAGTTACTGTGCCAAGCAAATTTGAGTAGGTTGGTAATGTTGATTTAGCTGTCTTAATTGTGTTGAGCACTGTAAGTCACAGAATAAAAGAGCAGTGGTGAGAACAAAAGAAGCACACACAGTAAAGAAATACTCATGGAGAAAAAAAAGAAAGAAGCAGTCAAAGTGAAATAATAAAATGAAATAAGGCAGTGATGGCTGAATGCAATAAACTAACATTATGGCAATGTTCAACCAAAAGCTGCTCCATAATTCCAGGTAAAACATAATTCCATTCTGAAGCACAGTATTTAACTGCCTGTATCACTGATAATGAGGCTAAAAACCAGGGCTCTTTCATAATGACGTGAGAAATGATGCCTTCAGCCCCTCCAGTATAAACTTTGATTATGAAGGCCTGTACATTTTATTTTATTGTATTTTGAGGTCAGTTCAGTACAGAAAAATTCTTGTGCTTTCATTTAATTTTCCTGTAACTTTTAATGGTTCCTCAAGACTGACAGAAATATTGTTTGATTTTCTTTAAATTTTAATTTTTAAAGAGACTCAACCCTACATGGGCAGAAGGGACTTTCACCCCACTTACAGTATTTAGTATATAATGTTCCAAAGGATCCTACTTTATGGAACATAAAATATTGTGGGAAAAGATAGTAGAGTGGTGCAACATATATGAAACTGTGATTCCATGGAGCCATGTTCATGTTTCTTACCAAGTTTTTTAGTGGTATTTGAATGTGAAGCTTTGTTCAGGTACTGCTGCTCAGACGTTTTCCTTTACCCTGACAGACTTTATTTTATGAATATTCTACCTTTTGACACATATTTGACAAATAGAGACAAAAAAGGTTTTTTGTTGATTTTTTTTTCTTTAGTAAGTCTAAACTTCTCCAGTAAACCCACATCAGGGATGTCAGGATGCATGTCAAATCAACTCCAGTTTGAACTTCCAGGTAGGAATTGCCTTCAGGAGGCAGCTTAATTGCCACTGTTTCACAGTGCATGGCTGGGAATTGGCAGTACTTGACTAGATAAGCTCTATTAAAAATTGCTTACAGCAGAGATATTTGGGAAAATCCTGAATGGTTTGGCAACAGAATTGAAACAGAGAACAAGATACTGAATTATGGCTTTATTTCAAATTGTTTTCCAGCGATAAGTTTGAAGAAACCTTCTCAGCAGAAAGAAAATGAGGGATTAGGAAGATGTCAGTGTAGGAAAAAAGTAAATTAGTAAAGGTTCACTTGTTTTTGCTTTTTGTCTTAGGAAAATAATACCAGGCGACCACTACTGTGTTTCCAGCTTCACATCCCAGTAATACAGCACATTTCTTTTCATGTCAGATGACATTTTCTGTTAAGGCTATGACAGTTTAATTTCAGTTAACCACTGCTAACAGTGTGAACATACAAAGGAAGCAGGCAGTGCCACAGTCATTGAACGTACATGTAAATTAAGTAATCCATTGTGTTGGGTCATTGGGGAGGATTTTGATTATTAAAAACTAAAAAAAAGAAAAGTTCTTCCCCCATCATTGTGAAAACCTTTCTGCCTGACTGACACTTGTAAAACATTCTGTCTGTAAATATGCAAAACTACTTGGGGCTGTAAAAAGTTGAAATGGTAGAAGACTGAAATAATAAGTCACAATTTCATTGTTGATTCAGTGTTCCAAGTGTATGTCTGTTAGCTGACTCTGTTCTGAGGTTTAACTATCTTTTTAATCTTCCTTTCATTTTGTTAATTTTCAGACATACTAGTGTTATTTAAACACATTTTAGTTACCTTCTTATTGTTTTTGAAACTGGATAGGATGTTTTGTACAGTACTGACTCAGCTAGAAAACTGGAGATTCTGGAATGCACTGTACTCCTGAAAATACAAGAAATGATCAATTATTACATCTTTTTAATTACTATCTATGACTTTAAGTGCTTTGTCCAATAGTCATCATATTGAAATGCCAGTAACAGTCCTCTCTACTTATGGGTAGAGTCAAGCACAGTTTCTTCCTGAAATCCTATCAGTGTGAGATCCTTTGTAACTTTTAAGAGACCTATTGATCACAGATAACTGCCAAGATCTTTAGTGATTTAACATTGGTTGTTTTCAACCATAAAAAATACATGCAGACAATTTCCCCAAATATCTAATGTGGAATTCCTCCATGGGCTGATGCTATGTGTTGATTTGGTTTTGCTGCTGATCCAAATTGTATTCATGATTCCATAAATACCCTCTAATTTGCCCTTAGGCAAAGAAATTGTAATATACAGTTTCTCCATAGGCTAATGTAAGATAACGACTTTCTGCTGGGAAACATCATTACTTATGGATAAGGAAAGGATAAGTCTCCATGTGCAAAATTAAGAAAAAGGAGGGTGGATGAAGGAAAGGGACAAAGAAGATAAATCAAAGGATATCTTAGTATCCTCCACCTTTAGCAGCACTTTTTTTCTCTGAGTTGGACAGGACATAACTGTGTTGATTTCATGGGGTTGCATTTAGAAAAACTAGGAAAAGCAACTGGGTGGGGGTCCTTTGAGGAAAAACGTGATATTTCTACAAAATCAAATGGCACTCTTAAACACATGAAAAATCATTTTTTTTCCTCAAGGGAATGCCTTCTTTCACTCTTATTCATGCTTGGCATCCTGTGCTGAAATTAGTCCCATGGAATCAGTTATTAAAATCAGTGTAAAGGCTCTCATTAACTTTGTATTGTGCCCTAAAAATGGGTCTCTTAAATGTATAGACTGTTCCACAAATGCTTGGCATCTTAAAAATAATAGACTAGTCATTAGAAACATGCAATAATATTGTTATAACAATATGATTGTTGTAATGCAGATCATTTACTGGGCTCTCTATGCATATGAGCATTACATTTGTGCAACATAATCAAAGTCAATGACAGTCTTTCCTTTGATTTCAATAGGCTTTGGATCAGGCTATTTGAGAAGTACCATTAACTGTCAGATGTGGTTTTGAGACTATATGTATCAATCTGATTAATTAGTAGCAATCTAAAATGTTTTCATGAATAGTTTCTTCAAATTCAGGCTTGCATAAAGAACACTGTAATATCTCATTATTGTGGTTCCTCCTACAGCCTTTTCAAGTTCCTGTTAATTCCCACTCTATAGTAAATTTAACCTCCCTACCAATGTAATTGATTAAATAACAGGGATTGTAGTGAAATTCCAGTAATTCTTTCTACATGCAAAGCTTAAAGGGGAATAATTACTGTCAGAGAAACTTCTGGATTCATCTTTCTCAGATGAATTTTTTTAATAAAGTAGGAGTTCTTTTAATCTTTTAGACTTCTCCAGTTTGGTTGTACTGTATAAACAAAAATTTCTTGTATTATTTCCTTTTTAGAGTGAGGCAGCACATAGAGGTGACCCTCACATTGGTGTGTTCCTCTGCAAGCCTTTCCAAACACCGTTTGTAGCCACAGCAGGACTTGCTTTTTCTTCTGGCAGAGCATTTAACATGTTGGAGATGGACAACTGTGGTGTTCCAATGCTGGGGCTGAGGAGAAAACACAATTTAGTTTTATGTAATGCTGACATTAACATACACTGCATCAGCATTCATTGTGTCAGTGTTATTTAAGAGGAGCTGGAATTCTGCAGATTTAAATGGTTGTAGGATATTTCAATTTAATCAGCTTTTTTATTACGCCTCCTTTGAAATGTGATCTGAAAATTATCCAACAAGCAAAGAAAAAATCCGATTAGAAATAATTTTTGCGGAGTTTTGCTCTTAACTTATTTCTTATTAATTGGAGCAATGAATTCTGTAGCTTTCATCATCAGCCAATTTCAGCCTGCTAAGAAGCATGAAATTTTATCTTCATCAATAAGTTTTCCTTTAAAGAAGCTATATAAAAATTGATTACAGTGAGTACTGTGTCTTTACCATTAAGAAAGATAGGTTTGTTTTCATCATAAAAAAAATTAACTAGATTTTTATTAACTGTTTTCTTAAACCCTTGAGGCTGACCATATTTTCCCTTTACTTATATTTTAGCAAAGTACAATCATAGAGAAAATGTGCCTTTTATCTTTCAGTTGCTAAGTTAGGCTAATAATCTTTGATTGCAAAGTCTGTCCTTGAATATTGAATATAATTTTTTAGCCTGTTGTTAGATACACTTGATATCATGCTTATATTTGCTTACTTCCATGAGTCTTTGACTGATTTGCATATGACTGATGGTGTCACAGATAAAACTTCTGAAATGATCTGTTTTTTATTCTAGTAATGGTTTTCAGCATTCTGCATTATGAAGGGTTTTGTAGAAGTTTAATACAAAAACTTGACAAATATAAACGTTAAATACTTTGAAAGTATAGGAAAATCCTCCTATAATTTACTGTTACTTTTAGTGTTTATTCCTGAAAGGATGTGGTTCCACATTGTGGTTTCCCTTTCGTTTCTTCTTCCCTCTCCCCCTCTGGCTTTGGGAGTTACTTGGATTTTTATCCCATCTGCTGTTGTCTTCATCTCCCTCCTCTCTCAAGACTTGTATGTACCAATGCTCTCAGAGCCAGAAGCTGACATAGAAACTATAGTAATTTAACTTAATCTTCAAGCATCCTTACCATGCCACTTCTGCAGGCCTGATGGCTTCAGGCTTCCCAAAATTTTTTATGGAGAAGGAATAAGACAGAGACTGCATCTCCTTAGTGAGGTTTGGGCAAGAAAGTTGCTTCTCTGTAGTCCCCATGCACCCTCTCATAGCCACACTGTGTGAAGGGATATTTGGACCATCAGGGAGGCAGACTGAGTTTTAAAGATGGATTTGCATCAGACTTCCTTAACAGCTGATCATACCTGCCAACACCTCAGAAAAACACACCTTTGTAATTGGTTTCCATGAGAATATCAGAGATCCTTAGTTTTGATAACGTGGTTCATAAAATAGCTTGAATATTTTTGTTACTTTGTGCCTCATGCCCTTACCTCCTTTTCATCGTTCCTCCAGCTGATGGGTAAATATCTGTGTGCTTGGCAAATGCTCCAGGCCTTTTTTGCTGATTCTGAGCAGTTTTAAGTCTTGTGCATACGTTTTCCACTTTCTCAATGAATGCAGCCTACAGCATATCCTCACAAACCTTCACGCTGCTCCTCCTTTCATAGTATCACAGGCAATAAATAGCTGGGCCCAGCAGACTATTTATGGGAAGAAAAAAAGCCTCTCATTGGGATGTCACTGTCAGTTTTTCATGGAGTTTTCAGAATGTCATTTTCTTGGCATAAATGTTGCTGTAATTAAGTATTCTCCATGCAGCAAAATTGATTCTCCATTCTGCAGTTTATAAACTTGAGCATTTCTTTGAGAATCCCCAGCTCATCTGCAGAGCACTGCCTGCTTCCCTCAGCATGTTCCATTTTCCTGTTACTAATAGAAGCTGCTTGTTTAAGAGGAAAAAAAAAGGCTATTGAAATATAATCAGACACTATGTGGGTTGTTGTTGTATTAATTCTATTCTAATTATGTTGTTGGCATCCAGATGACTCACATTGAATCTAAAAATAGTAATCTCATAGTGTAAAAATGAATCTGCTGAGAAACATTTGAATGATTTTCCCACGTACCTGAGCCTAAATATACTTTTATTTAACTTGTATAATTTTTAGTCATACAAAATAGAAAAAAGAAGATGAGTCCTCATTGAAAAATTCTATTTAAACACACTACCTTGCTTCCTTTTCCAAGCATGTATACAAAGAATGTAGGATTAGTCCCACAAAGCTTTTTTTATGTAGGTCTTCTATCTTTTGGATCTGTTCACATGGAGAGATTAAAAGGATAGTGTGAGAGCCTGAATCTGCATATTTTTCTTTGTCAATATAATCAATGAATCAGATTTGACCTAGAGCTTGCACTCATTTTGCACGTTGTATCACTTGTGTGTAATTCTAAACAACTTGGTCTTGCTACAGTTCATGATTTCATGTGATGTACTGGTTCTCCTGAGCATAGCAGCACCGAGTCCTAGAATTTTCTTAAACCACTTCATAATAACTATTGACATAAAGTCATATTATAGGGATAGGAGACAGGAAGATGATGGTTGCTCATTGCTTTTAATAATTTTACTTACTTTACATTATTGTAAGAGACTTGGAAAAGACAAAGGAGGAGAGGAGTATTTGTGCTTGTGTTCCTACATATTTTGCAGAGGGCTGTTTTCAGTGCATTTTAGTAGTATAAGTAAAACGTGTACATTGAGCAGTTACTGGATACATCAGATTTGTATTCAAAAGTAGAGTGTGATTTAAAGTGTTCGGATGTATCACTGGGGTACTGATTCTAATTGCCTGTAAGAATTTGTCTTCCTTTCTTCCCTCCTCTCTCCTGATCCTGCAAATAGTGTATTGAAAATATTTTAATTATTTCACACCTGAAAAGAAACAAAAAGGAAAACGTATGTGTTTGCTTGTTTGTTTGTCATTTGTTCATTTAATTATGGTTTTCGAGCTCACAACTGCCTAGATACCTAAGTCCTGAAAAAGTCATTAATGTAAACTCTGGGGAGAGAGGAACCTTTTAAATGTTACCCTGTTCTCCAGCTGGGCCAGGTGAAAGGGTTGTACTTATCAGCTGGCTGCCAATTTTTAAAACTGTTTCAATAGCTGATATTTTCATTATTGCTGGTCCTGCTTGGTTTTATTATTCTTCCTGCTAGGAAAAAAACACTTTCTCCTGCTTGAGGTTTTTATGATGTATGGTAGCCCACATTGATTAGTACATTTCAAAGAAGGAAATTTTGCTGTCCTTTTTTGCTCTAAATGTAGCATGGCAAACCACGTAAATAGCTTTCTTTTTTTCCTGTGTCATCCATCCAGGCTGTATCCCTTATACAGAGGAACACATGTGTCTTCATGGGCCAGCAAGTAAAATAGCCATAAGTTTCTCATTTGCTGTAGAATCTTGTGAATGGGAATCCCCAAAGGAAAGTTTTTATCATGGGCTTGGAGCTGTGTTGTTCATCTGCTGTAAGAATCAAAAGACTGATGTTCTTACCCTTTTAGTAGATGTAAAAATAAGAACAGTTTCAAGTTTCCTTTGCTGGTCCAGACTGACCCAGATGGGACCTTGCAGCAACTATTAACCTGTCTTCTTGCAAAAAGTCAGAATGCTGGGATTAAAGAAAAGAAAAGAGAAGGAGGAGAAAGTATTCATGTGACCTCATGAGAGCTAAATGCAGAACAGCAAACAGGGAAGACAGCGGGGGAAAATCCTACCCTCTGAGGGTAAGTTTGCAGTGAATGCCAACCATCCACCATTGTTTGGTCTTGCCTGCTTGCCAGTCAGTCAGTAAAACTGGCTGCCAGTAAGGAATGATTATAGCTTTAGTTCCATGATTGCTCCTCTTTGCTGGAGAGAGTTCATTAGAAGGAATATTACTATTCCATTCTTTCTTTTAGCACTGTAGGATGCTACTTGATTTTTTTATAACTCTTGGGGAGGCAGAGGGAAATCTGAGAATTTATTCTGAGGAGGTCTGTGATAGCTATTCTTTTTAATTACATACTTTTAAAATGCCTTGAAGTGAACAAGATTCTTTTTCACCAATCTCCCTAACTTTTCTAACGAACTATTAAAACCAATCTTGCTTCTAGGCTTCTGAAGCACCGTGGGTGGGAAAGCCAATTACGTCAATATTTTATTTTTAAAAATAGCATGTATTTTTCCCCCAATCGAGACCTGTTACATTTCCTGCAGCATTCAATACAATAGAGTACTGTTAAATATACCATTGGCATACAATCAACTACCATTTATTTTACTGTTGAGTGATTTGTTACAGTAGATAGAAACCATTCAATGCCATTGACAAACAACAGACAGTCCATAGCTCTGAATTACTGTTAGACTATTTTTGTAATGAATGGAGACTTAAATTAAGCTCAGTTTTCTTGTGGGTGCCAGACACAATTGTGCAGAGCAGAGCAACAGCTTTATTTATTAAGGCTTGCAATGCAGTTTTGTCTAATTACTGCTGATTAGTCAGACAAGAGTCAATGACCTTCATCGGGAAAGGTGAAACAAGTCCTCTCACCTGACACCTCCTTGCCAAGCATCTTTCAAGAAAAACACTGGATTACCTCATTGAATATGTGCATCTTACAAACTAGTAGTCTTTGAGAGGCCTTTAAGGTCCAGCTGTGTTTTAGATATAGACATTTCCCTTTCTATCACAATACTCTGGCAAAAAACTAAAGGCATTGTGAAGTTTTTAGTCATGCCTTTGTTAGGAGACTCAAGGGTCCACTCCGAAGTGTTGATGTTGTGCAAAAAAATTATTCACACTAATGACTTAGTGAGATCAGACCAAGCATTGTGTAATTTATTCCATCCATGCTCTGTAAAACAAAGGGTATGAAGCACGCTCTGCAGGTAGTTTGCCCTGGCATACCAAGGCACATCTGGCACACAAGTGTTGGGTGCCTTTTTATTTGTTGACTAACAAGTAGTGTTTACCTGAAATAGATGAGAGGAAAAAAGTGGGCAACAATACACTTGTAGAGTTCTCATTTATGTACTCTAACTTATACACTAGACTCTCATATACTGATAAACCTGTACAGAACAACATCAGTGATTCCTCTGCAGTTCTTGTTCTCATCTCCTGACTCAAAAACTTTCCATAAAAACTCAAATTTAGTAAAGTACTCTCCATCCCAATTCATGCAGAAATACTCCTGCCCAGGTCTGGGTATTCTTTCAGAAATGACTTTATCACTAAATACATCTTTACAGAAGTCCTTACAGAGTTAGTTTATAACACTACCGTTATCATTAAGTCTCAGTAATAAAAGCCTATTTTGAGTTCATTTTTCTTGGGAAAACTATAGTTTTTCTCCTCTTAGGTTGTGAGAATTGTTGACAAAAATTAGCTCTGAATCTATGGAACCATGGCTGCCTAATTAAAAGACCTAAAGAGGACAGCACGTGTCTGGGAATAGGATTGCTTTTTCTAAAAAGAAAAAGGTATGTCAGCTGTTCAGAAAGAAGACCTGTGTATGCATCCTCAGTTGAAAATAGTTTATTAATTCACAACTATTAAGAATATATTCCACAGATATAGTTAAAATGGAATCTACACCCATCCAGTGATCATTTTCATGTTTTTTTAAGACAGCAAATGCAACAACTATCTTTACCTAAACAGAGAGACACATGTGCTCTGATATACTGTAACAAGGAGAAGCAGGATAATATGGTCAAAGCTGTAGAACAAATAGAAAACCTCAGAAATGCTGGGTTACCGTAAGTGTTACCACAAACAGAAGCTATTAAAAAGAGTACTTTCAATAGTTCTGCCTAAAGGAGTGTTTGATCAAATAAGCAGCTTATTAAGCCTGTAACTGTAGTAATGTTAGAGCACATTATAAACTAGAATAATTTTATTCTCTGGCAATATCAGGGTTATTTCAAATTCCTGTTATTTCAGAAAATCCTGTTTTGTAACAAGAAACTGAATTTAAATATGCTATAGAACGTAATCTGTCACATCTTTTCACATCTGGTTTTTCAGGTTATTGAATGAATTACATTGACTGTTGAATTAATAACACTGAGAAGGACTGAAATAATTGGAATAACTGAGTTTCACTAATTTCTCGCCAATAATATTTGTTTCCTGAAGAAAAAAAATAAGGATATTCAGACTGAATGCTCCACAGGGAGCTTGAAATCAAATATGGTCAGCTTTAATAGCAGGATAGTTTCGGGATACATGACCACCCTGAGAGACATGCTGGCTTCACTAAAATGACTCAAAACAAACAGAAAAAGGAAATATTTTGTCCTTTAAATCAAAAAGAATTTAAATTAAATTATCCTTTAAACTGTTGAACAAATGGAACAATGAATGCAACTGGAATTTCAAGTGTTGTTGAATGACTTTTAAGTATTCATACAATTATGAAACAAAAAGTTAGCTACTTCCAATATCTGTGCCTGAAGCCCAGCAATCTTCAGGAATAACAACTTCTCCAGCTGTAACAGTAGGAGAGAGCAGGTAGCACAAACTAAATTACACATGTTGTCCATATTGTGCTTATCCACAAACACAACATGCTGAGGAAACATATTTTAATAAAACATGAAGACTAAAATATACCTGAGAAAATTATAGAAACACCAAGGGGATAAAAATATTGTTAAATGGAGAAATAATAACTGCATTTGGTAAACAGTCTCTTAGAGATTACTTGATTTTACACAAGCATAATAGAATTAATAATTTTCTGAAGCAGGGAGGGTGCAGAGCTGGACTGGTCCCTCTACAAAATAAAGAATAGGCAGCCTGGGATCCTCACAGGGAAATTTCCTGGCTCAGGTGACTGGTTAAACCCCACAGCAATAGACACCTGTGTACATCTTGGGATACGCTAAAGGAGCTAAAGGAATCTTCATTTAACCTCTAGGTCCCAGCTTTACCCTAGGCTTCCAACCACACACTTCAAGAGCCAAAAATCACTCACTGTCACCCAGGGCTTAATCACTCTTGAGGTAGATATGTACAACTGGGGGAAGAGTGGGAGCAGGTAGCCTTATTTTCCAGGATATTTAATGTCCTGTGGGTCTACAAGCACAATTCAGAGCACATATATATCTATATTTAATCTATATCTACATCTTTCTCTATCCATATGTATATATTTATATATCTTGGTTGTTCCCTATCACACGTACCAGCTCTTGGCAGTAGGAGTTGATGTAAGTATGAGTGAGATCTAGAAACTCATCACAGGAATTGAGAGGTAAAACCTTGAGAAGGAGGTACTCGAGAAAGCAATGGTAGGAGTGGAAAGTCTCTTGTATGGCCCAAGTTATACCTTCCAAAGAGATGTCAGGGATTTGGAGGAGTAGCTGTGGCAGTGGGGAGTTACCTGCTGAGGGAATGCTCACAGTGAGCCATGGACATTCAAATATAGTTCTGTGGAATCTATAGGGGACAGTTCAAATCCTCTTGAATTGCAGTTTCTGTTAGAAAAAAAGGAGTCAGAGTTGGTTTGGAATTCAAAGTGTAGTTCTATAGTCATACTGTGTAAAGCATAAGACAGAACAGGTTTAGCATGAGCTGCATGTTGAGAGCATCCTGCTCCTCTAGCACTGCTGCAAGAGATAAGACAAGACCTTGAGATACAGTTGCTGGACTCCAGGTGTACAGATGTAGGGTTTAGCCGTGACTGTGGGAAGGTACAGTTTGGGGTCCATTTTGGAAGCAAAGCATTTTTACCTTATGTGTCAACTTTTATCCAAAGAAAGTGAACAATTTTTCCCTCCTTCCCTATGGGCAGTATCAGGAAGGATCAGGAACACTTTTCATTGTGGCTGTGATAGATTGAGGTAATCAGGCTTAGGAGAACTTGGCCCACCAGGGCAGCACTGATGTGGGTTCTCCAGACAGGCAGTAGGTTTAGGAACCTATAGTTTTCTTTTAAAAAAAACCCACACCAACCAAAAAAAACAAACAAACAAAACAAACAAAAAAAAACCCCAAAACACCCTAATGAACCATTGTCTGGGGAGGAGAGCTATGACTGTGCTTCACTGGGACATTTAGTAATTGCAGTAGGGAGAAGTGCAGGCTGAATAAAGTTGTTTGTCATCCTCACTGGACCTGGATGGAGGAGGAATGAATGCTGCTGGTTTGCTTAATGGAAAATTCAAAGGCCTCATTGCAAGAGAATGGCTGAAAAACCTACTGGTGAGATAATCTTGAGCTATACATCCACATTTCATGTGCTTTTTCATTCATGACAGAAATAATGTGGCTTTTGAAAAGAAAAACAAAAGAAAAATACCTGCTGTAGTAACTTTCATGGTTTTGCTTTCTTCTCAAGGTCAAGTTCAAAGTAGAATCTTCTGCTGTTTATCTTCTCATTTAATAATACCCTGAAATGAGTAACTGGGAAAACAAAAATTGAACATACATCAGTGAAAAATACTGTGTACATCAAATCCATTTTGGCAGGATGGGAATTTGTAGCCAGCTCCATTTAGCACTTACCTACTGTTTCTCACTCACTCCTGCTGTCTCTGTCCAGAGTCTAACAGAATTTTTTTCATACTGCTGCTTTGTCTAAAATACTTTCCATGCCTCATTCACTTACCTCATTCACTTGCCATCACTTTTCAACTGTAGCAGTTTTTTTTTCTCTCCTTGATCTCTGCCTCCAAATTTCTTTCTCCCTATGTCATTATTTAAGCTGTGTGAATACTTTACCAACTAGTGAGCTGAAGGTTTCATTAAGATTTCACTTAAAGTACAAGTTTTAGTCAAAAGTCTGTAGGAGTGAGAGCCTAAACCTAAATATTTAATTATGCCATTTCAATGCAATATGCACAATTAGAGTCCTATGTAAATGGCAATGAATTAGGGGAAAAAAACCTTCTGTGATTAGGAATCTTATCTGTAAAACTACCAAATTATTGACTCCTCATGCATTGTTCTATACCAGAGGTGAAAATTTTAAAATATATTTTAATTTCTTAAATAAGACATAAAAATATTGCCATTTTCCTCAAAATAATTAAAATATATAGTTGCAGTTTAATAAATTAAATAATCTCTGCTCCTCCCCACCTCCCCCATAATAAAAAGCAAATGTCGAAATGAAAGTCTCTTTAGAAAAAGGCACTAAACACTTTTTTATATAAAATAAGAAGGAAATAGTTATTTTAAAACCAGTGTGATTTTCACTTCCTCTCTCAAGCTAACCTTCAGCTAAATTGCATTGTATGATCAATGTTTCCATGCAGTCATCAATTTTTCTGAAGTTCTCACTGCCATTTTCGATTGATCTGCTCATTTTAAGGACAGAGGTGTGGTGGTGCTAAAATGCAGTATTACCTCCCTGGAAGTACTAGATTAAAAAAAAAAAAAAAATACTAAGATGATCATCCCTCAGTGTTAGACAAAAGCAGGAAAAGTCTTTCTCCTCATTTAATTTGGCTTTCCCAGAAAAAACCCTTTCATGAGCCCTCCAAACAACCAGAATACCTCCAGCATGTAACATACCCCTTAGAGAGACCCGTACTGTGAGTTCATCATCTAGCTGTATCCTGAGCTATAAATTTATTTGGACCACTTCTTAGCATTCCAAAGAGCTTGACAAACTGTTTTAAAAAGATTGCACATAAATTAGTGGAAGACATTAGGTTAGAACTTTTTTGTTTGGTTGATCTGATTTCGGTTTTTTGTTCCTTTGTGTTATATCTTTCTTCGGTCTGACTAAACTCTTCCCCATTTATCTTGTATGGGTAGGATCAATGCTTTGAGACGAGGGGTGATCACAAGTGAAGGGAACCTTGTTGGTAAGCCATCTATTTAAGCTGCCCCTGAGGCACATCCTGCTCTTCATTTGTCTTTCCACCTTGCAAGGTGTCCTGCTCACTCAAGTGCCATTGTACATATCTTAGAGGCTTTGCCAGCATGAGGCAGCAAATTCCTTGTCATACTGCATTTGGGAATCTGCGTAGCAGAGAGCAGTTGGAACTAGAGCTTGAACAAGAGAACTCGAACCTTTCTGAAGCTGGGGGATACTTTGCTGCCAAGAAAATGTTGACTGCTGTTTATCTCTTGAATGTGTCAAATGGTTAGAATAGGAACTGGTAAATCTGTCCAACAAGTTTAATATCAGCAGAGTATAAACTATTAAGTGTACTAGCTGAGATTATAATGCAGGCAGTATTGTCAGATAAATATGATGCTTTAAGTGTAAATTTCCTCTCTGAGAATTAAAGTAGTAGGTCTAGTAACTAAATGGGACACCTTTAGCAATATATAATCTACAGTTCCATCATACACCTTCATTATTTGCCCTATAATTAGGATTTTAATCCTTGTATTTGTTCTTTTTAAAAGCCTGTTATCATTGCAAGGCATTCCTACTGATTTATTGATTTGTTATGTATATCATGAATGACTCCTGAGGAGTATAATAATGAAGGAGAATGTTATTTGATTCTGTACAAATATTTAGGGATGGAGCCAATATCGCTGTGTAGCTTTATTATGAGAAGCCTTATTTCTTCTAATATCAATGTCACCTTACAAAGCTCCTCATCTACTATGAGGAAAGAAGGATTATTAGAACTGACAGAGTACTTGGCTTTTCAAAGCTATTATATTTCCTTAATTATTCCTTTTTGAATTTCTACAGGCAGTGAGACTTCCACTGAAAACCTGTTTGCCCTGTTAGTCTGATGGCAGTTTAAACAAACAAGTTGCTTCCTTCAATATTGAATTATTGAAACAAAACTGCTATTAGATATTTAAACATGATACCTGATATTCTTTTTACTCTTTTAATCTGGGAACAGAAGGCATTGGCATATTCCTTCATGGGGCCTTCCACTGGTGTTTTTAACAGATTTACTTACACTGTCATCAAATTGAAAATCTAATCTTCCTGTCTATGCTTAAGGGAGTTTTCATAGTTAATTCCAAGGTATTCCTGGTTTGGGAAGAGATGAGAGTATTTAAAAAAGAAAGAGAGGGGGAAAAAAGGAAAACAAAAAGGACAACCTGTAGAGAAAAAAATTAATACATTTTCAATGGGCTAACAACCAGCGTTATGTTATTCCTTCACTATAAAATTTGACATTTATCTTTTACAAGAGATGCTGCTCTTTTTAGTAAGCATAAATTGCATTCTCTGAGGTTTTCTATTAGAGGTAAGGAAAGGGAATAGCATGAAAGCAGCCTGTATGTTTTATAAATTATGTGGTTTTTTTCTAAAGAGAGCTGTACTAAGCTTCAGTCTCATGTGGCAGAAATACATTTTCCATATGTTTCATATATGTGTGTATATGTGTGTATGTTATGAATATATACTTTTTATGGTTTTTTACATTTAGTTTTGGGTTATATTCACATCAACTCTCCAGAACTTAGGCTGAGCAGATTCTCTAAGGAAAATGCAGGATGCCACAGGAGCTGATTCAGTGGGTGGTACTCTTCCTTTTCAGTCAGAACTGAACTAATGCCTTGGCATGTGGCTCTGGAAGGAAATACCTGAATGAGAGAGAAAGTTGGAGTCTATCAGTAGGGAAGTCAGCCGTGTTGTAATAACTTGAATACATGTCAGTAATAGCAATAGATGAATTTAATCTTGTATAAACCCTCACTTTTAAAGAGGTTTTTACATCTCTGTGACTGGAGGGATTGCTTTGTTTTGATCAAATGAAGCGTCAAAAGGAACTAAAACATTTGCAACATTGTAAAAATGGCTGTGAAATGTTCTTTATTTGGACTGAACTCTGGGTTTACAATCTTAACTTAAGCTAGGAGCAGTTGCCTAGATGCAGGGCTTGGTGTGTATGTGATAGAAGGCAGAGGACTGTATCCTCAGAGTAGAGAACATCTCAGAGCTTTCCAGCACTCTTATCCTACGGACTGTCTGGTTACCATGCAAATACTTACCCACGGGTCTTCCTCATTTTCTTACAGAAATTCAAAAACTGCTCACCAGCAGCTGCTAAAAATAATTTATGTACAGCAGTCCCCAGGGTGGCTTTTCCTGTCTTTGCAGAGGTGAACACAGGCACGGTGACCTGTGTGTTCAGGATGCACATGAGCTGGCAATGGAAATGCTGGCCTTGCAAAAAGTATCTGGACTTTTCACCTTGAAGAAATATACCCAATAAAGCAAAACAGATAATTGTAACACTGTGATATCTGGGATCAGGCAAGCTCTGTTGACAAACAAACTTTGGGAGTCCATCTTTAAATACCTTCTTTAGCTTGGTTTAAATTCTTTTTAGAACTAATCTTGAAGAAGGGACTTTTATAAATCAGACAATATATATGAGGTGTGATCCCTTAAGATATTATGTATCTTTTCCTTCAATTTAAAGTATTTCCTCTGGTGATATAATAATAATAAATTACTAATAAGAAAATCCCTTAGGATGAAAAGTTCAATTTGCATCTTTACCAGAACTTTTGTTAATAGTAATTATTATGGATCTGCTTGACATCCATAGTTTTACAAAGGCTACATTTATACTCTGAATAGAATTCATGTAATGTTTTTAAATGCTCAGATATCAAGGCAAAGAGTGCAGAGGCAGCCTTACAGAATGATTATCTCACAGAATCATTGCATGAAGGAAAACAAACATGCTTATCAAATGAAGTATTTACCTTCCTGTAGCAGGCATCTTTCTAGAAATATTGAATTTAAGTATAACTCCAGCGTGGTACTTAATACAGTGAACCAAGATATCATAGTATATGTTGGCAGCACTTCATTAAAGTCAGTGTACTGAACTCAAGTAAACCTTCCATTGTACATATGAACTGAATATCTGCCTTGTGTTTTGTGTTTGTCACATCCTTGAAAGAAGAGGTGAAACCAAAGATAGACATTTCCAGGCAAACAGGCCCTCATTTTCAGTTATCACTTTATGTAGTAATGAGACGTTGAAATTGGAGCCAAGTCTACATTTCCAAACCTGAAAGGGAATAAATCAGGCTCTTTAACAAAATAGCTATGCCAGCAAAAACTCTATGATGGGGTCAGAGAAGGCCTTTCTGACTCAATAATCTCAGATAAGTAATTACCACACCAAAATGTAGAGTAAAATAAGTCTGAGAACATGGTATAAGCAGGTATATTTGTGTCACTGCTATTTAAAATTAATCTTGATTTGTCAAAAGGTCTTCTGATTTGCCTGGAAGCACAGATTACCTTAAAGATAATTGAATATAACTGGTGCTATTTCAGTGAGTAACCTGACTAGTATTTGACATTTAGTTCAAGGTTTCTGTGTTTGTGTGGGAGAGGAAGATGTGTACATCTGTGCTTCTAAAGAGCTCTGATGTATGCCATTTGGCATGGATTGTTGTGCTGAATAGAAGATTAGCTCACTTGGTACAGCTCTGTTAAAACTGGAGGCATGGAATATGTGTACAGTGACAATTATCTGCAAACTCAGAGTATTATACTATTAATCCAAATCATAGAGCTTACAGCTTTCTCCAGTGCACATTGTATCCTGTAGCAGTCACCATGCTGTACTAGACTGCATCTGAAGGTTCTCTTGAATTTTATGGAACTCTATGATTTTTTTAGGAACTGCTTCTCTGCCCCACTGCCTTGATTGTGCAAACACTTTCAGGCAGCTTTGTGGACTGTAATGCATCTTCGCTTCTTCGGTCATTGCCCAGTTTACTCTGTTCATAGGAAAGGGAAGAAACAATGGATTCAGTGTGTCAGCTTTAGAAGGTGATGGATGGTGTAGATGCATCAGCCTGGCTTGAAGTGTCTGCTCAGCAGACACTCAGCAGTTCTGTGGTGGATGGGACAGAGAAAAGAAATGGTGAGAACACTCTTTCATGTTAGCACTGAACTTCCAAGTGGATCTCAGGGATATCTATGAAATGTGACAAGGGCTGACAAAGCAGCGTGTAATGGATTCTGTAACTGTAAATATGTATTATGCCATTTTGACTTCTACTAGTGCTCTGTAAGAACTATTCTCTCCTAATATACAGAATGGAATGGGTCAAGTTACACTGAGAATGAACAAACGTGTTTTTCTTTTGTTTTTTTCTGTTTTTAGTATTATTTTGTTTTGTTAGGCCAGTTTATACAAATGTTGTGCCCGAAAATTTGTGCAAGGTTTCAATCAGTTGTTGTAATGGAATCATTACTAGTCACAATCATCCTTTTTAAATATAAATTCTTGAAATGAGATGGAAAGAGTGGTGGTGGTGGAGGGTGGGCAGGAAACAAAAGGTTGCTTAAATTAACAGCTTCTGGCCTTCACGGTATTTTTGTGACACTTGATCACAGTGTAGCCAGGAGCTACAACATAAAAACAGTGGACTTGAATCTCACAAAAGAGAGGACTAAAATCAAGTCTAATTAGTTTTCATTTACAAAGAGGAAAAGAAGGAAAGAAAAGTTTACAGAAACACTCTCTCCTTCAGGACATTGCACACTGAAATGTTTACAGTCAGTAAACTAATAAAAATAGACATCTACACACAAGGCCATCAAAATAAGGTTTGCTGAGTGGGAAGGGAAACCTTATTTCTTTCAGTAGGAAATGGATTCAGCTTTTTTGTTGCATATATTAACCAGTCTGGAGAGCAAATAGTTTCATTCAGCTCTCAGGCCAGCTTTGCAACACAAAGCTCATGTGGGTAGCATGTGGAACAGAGTATTGTCTTAACTCAAATCTTATCTTTTGTCCTCCTGTTTGTCTTTAACTGGTCTGCAAATTTATTTGAAGCTTCCTGGGTTAGCTGACAGCAGCTTCTCCCAAGGAGATGATCTTTTCTTACTCTGACTTCATGTAAAAATGCCTCTTCCTTTCGTCAGCTTGAGTTAAAAAAAAAAAGACAACTCCAAAACCTCCTCCATACCCCAGAAGACAGCTAGTTCAGTGTTAACATGCAGCAAGAGTCTGACCCTTTAAATGGAGAGGAAAAATATGCTGAAGGGTGGGAGGAAGGATGCAGTTTTTTCCTGGATGGTCTGCTATTCAAAAGATAATGTTATACCTGTTCCCCTAAAACTACACCATTAATCCTGCTGTTTTTCTTTTCCCTTTTCCCAGTCCAAAGCAGGGGAAATTTTTACATCGTCTTCATTCCCATATTTCTCATTTGACCAAAAGTACTATTTCTTTTAATTTGTTATTTCCAAACCTTTTTATTTCCCAGATCTCACCTTTGAAATCAGGCTTGAATACCCAAATCTTTACCAATTTCCATATTGCTTTAAAAAGGCCTACTATTTCCATGAAAAAGTGTACTATGCAAAACATGAACGCGTTTGTATCCATTTTCTACAAGCAAGTCACCTCAGCTCTTATCCCTCAAACCTTGGCATGAATTGATCTGTTTGTGCATTTTTTTAATACTCTGAACATTTTTGTAATCTGGAAAGTTGAGGTATGGAGGAGTAACTAGGAGGCTTTGAAACAGATTTATTAATGTGATTAGTGAGTTTGTTGCAGACTTAAGTACAGTTGCCAGTGGAAACTTCTTTAAATGTAGTTTTTGGGTATCTTCTCCACCAAACAAGACTAGGATGGAGAAGAGAAGCAGTTCTGTTGTTTGTCTCTGGACTGTGAGATTTAAGCCAATATTGCCATACATTCTTACTTCTCACTTACTCTGTATAAGTGGTTTTGATATATAGTGAGTATTATAAACAAAGAGTCCAGGTTAGTGTGTTTGTTACAAAAGGACTTCAGATCTGCATTCAACTATGATGCACAAATTGTAGATGACTCCTACATACTCTCACAAGAAAAGGGAACAATAGATTAGAACTCAGCTGGTGATGTAGCTCTAGAAATAGTGTATCAGTGCTAAATTGTCTTTACATTGCTTTTATTAAACAAATACTGCTTTGGAAAGTAAAGCTCTCATCTGCTTCCCACTGAGCAGATTTAAAAAATATTTTCCTCCTTTTCCCTGAAATCTTACTGTGCAAGCCACATAGTTCTCCCCACTGTGATCTGTTTTGCAAAAGAAACCTATTAATTGAGGATGTTTTTCGCTATTGCCAAAAGGTCACTGCAATCAATTATGGAGAATATTTGTAAAGAAGAAATCTTGCCTATAAAGCAATATATCCTGAGTTGTCTAATTTGTTCACTGTAATAAGGCCATGCCCACTTATTGATTAATCAATCTTTGTTGTCTGTTTGCTGATTATATCAGGAAGTCTCTTAATGTAATGGAAAATCATACACAGAGTTGGCTTGCAAAAATATTTATTTCTACTACTATATTGCATGTGTTCAACCTGAAGAGATAATTTTTCCAGGACAAATCAGCCTGGAATTGACAGTGGAACCGTATTTGAATTTGAAACATGACTAGTAACGTGACTGAATAAGGTCACCAACACAGAAGTTTTTCTGTTTTGATTCCGTTTGTAAATCATTACCTGATGTATTCCATTCAAAAGTCTTAATGTTATGCAATTATACCACATTGAGATATACAATGTGTGAATATAATTGAGCAAAATCAAACTGACGTTGTTTGCCAAAAAAATGGTTGTGGATAAATTCAAAATGGTTCTCAGGCTATATTTAAAAGTGTAACATTTGGTTACTTTTAAGAACCATATAAAGGAAGCCAAGCATATTGAAATTAATTCATCTTCATATAATTAAGGTTTTTATCTTGTCATAAATCTTAATGTGATTTGTAGGACGTAGAGTAGTGGCAGGAGCTGTGTACATAGAAGATGTTTTAAGTTATAGTATAATTATCTCTGTTGGAATGGCTGAATCATTTCCACTAAATAATATGCCTTATTTCACTGCGACTCCATGATTCATTTCTGTTCTTTGTACTGCAGCTGATGTAAATGGACCACATTAACTGCCCCCCTGCCTTACTTTGTGTATATTTAAGGATTTAAAATGTCTCAAAAATCCATTATCACTCTGTGTCAGAAAGATGAGAAAAATGTGTGAAAAACTCATAAACAGGTAGAATTAGAACACACCTATACATTAACTTTTGACAGGTGCAAGGCAGCCAAAATTTCACCTGGAATAATGTTGTAATTCAAATAAAATAATGCTGTTTTAAACTGAGGAGAAATAATGAATTTGTGCTGCCAATGCTCAGTATTATTATTACAAAGAAATAATGTCTTTTTAAAACTCTTGAACAATAAATGAATATTTGATGATCTGCTGTTAAAACACTCAGTAGGACCAGAGAATCAAAAGGAGAAACACAAGAAAACAGAAATAATTTTCCATTTATCCTTACCTCTGTATTTAATGTGCTAAAGTTTAAGTGCCTCTTTTGGCTGTATAAAATGCTCATAACATGATTTAGCATGATGCACATCTCACCACGAGTAGAAAAATAGAAAGAATAAAAATAGGTCCTAATTCTGCAAACAGTTATGCATGTGTAGCTCCATTTGTACTACCTGTGTACCCTAAAATTTACTGTGATATATAAGGAGTATTCAAAACCAAAGAACTTTAATGAGAGGACAGATTTGTTTTAAAAACAGTGGTACCACATCTCAAAAAAGCCAGGCTTAGCATCGACAACATGTGCCATGTTTGCTGTGCTTTCAAATTGCAAAGCAATGTTTTTACCAGAAGGGTACTTAAAGTCACAAGTTCAACTAACACATCCATTGAGAATAAGAATGTAACAGTTCTCTCTAAAAATTTTAATATGTATATTGATTCTCAGTTCATTCTGGAATGTAGATTTTCCGGCTCTGGAAATCTAATGTTCAACATATGGCCACCTGCAGTTTTACCATGGTAAAATTTTTGTGCCTTTCCCCAGGGAGAAATCAAGGTATCATAGATGTTTTTTGGTTTCCACATGCTATGTAGATTAAAAACGTGACATGCAATTTAAACCCAGAAGATTTTTGGCACTGATATTAATGACTTGAAAGGTATCATAGCACAAATTTTAAACTCATTTATGTGGCAGTTGCTGTCGTTGAAAATACAGCTTCTTTACTGTGGCATCAGGGCTTCATCTCTGAATCAATGACAGCCAAAAAAACTCAACTCTCAGTACTGACCTGCTTTGGGAATGCTGCAGTGCTATCCCATTCTTTAATTCTAGGAAAACTGAAGTGGTGAAAGGGTTGTATAATTCTGCTTTCATTACTGCCAAAACCAGGACAAAGCATCCATGTCTCCATAGAGGGAAAAAAAGAGGAAAGAAATACTCTCTGAGTTTTTACAATAAGGACTGAAAAAAACACTAAAATGCCCCACTGTGTCTTATTACCACAAAATGTCTTCCAATGTTTAAGTGGAGACAAAAAATTTACATAAGTAATATAAGGCTTTGACTTTTTTTAAGGTGATCCACAAAAACACCCTTAAAGAGTAGTAAAATGCTTTCCATTGCCAAAATCCTATAAAAGTCAGTTTCTTAAACATGACTAAATCTTGGAAAAATAATGCCCTGTATAATAAACTAATCCCCATAATTCTTTTAAGCAAAGAATTGAGTTTTATTTCATTTAAATTGTTTGTCTGAATTCTCTTAAATAACAGAGCTTACTGCCATGGTGTATTTAGCATTTCTTATCTTTCTTTGAACTGTTTACTATACAGGGGTCCACTATGGCTTTTTCTGTCACTGCCTTGATGAGAGCATGTTGTTCCACATGGGCAACTGCATAACATTTCCCAGCAGTTACATGAACATCCTTGACTCCAGTGTTTATGGGGCCAAAGTATGGTGACCTAAAACAGCTTGTGGAAATGCATGACTGTCTGAGTGTGCATATAGGTAATATACATATAACCAGGCTGACAAAGGGAGTTGGTTACTTAAGAATTCTCCAATAAGGAGGAGCAATATTGTGCTCATGAGCTCAAATTCTCCTCTTGTGGATTTCCATGCCAGCCTGACCAGGGGTGCTCAGACTGCTGCCCTTAGTGAACTCTGGTGTAGGTTGGAGCAAAATCAGGTTCAATCTGTGGACACTTGCACATTAGCAGAAACTGAAATTCAAGTATGCACTTGACAGCTTCAGTTACTCAATTACAAGATATTGAAGAATCTGTGAGCTAAGTGCCAAAGGTGAAAAATAATGTTCTGTGTGTCAGAGAGAGTGTAATAAACTGTCCTGTGATCTCTATATGTGGATTGCTTTGATGCTGAGTAATTTGGCTAATTTATTTATCTATTTGATCTGGTTTTACTGATTGAACTTGAAACCAGTTCAGTCACATACACATGGGGGTGTTTCAGATGTTCTCAAAGCTCTCTGTGTGGGTAGTAATATATCACCACTGTGCAACATGGTGGTGATGGCAAATGTTCTGGATGAATGGAGGAGTGCTAACAATGTCCACATTCACCACTGTGCTGTTGTAAAAATGAGAGTGAGCTTAGATGATTCCAATGATTGTAATCAGCTGAGAGTGAAGTGACATAAACAGGGATGAACTGTAGCCCATATGCAGAGGAGGGACCCCTTCTAGGAGAAAAGGTACCCAAGATGCTACGAAGATGTTACAGAAAATTTATATCTGTCTTTCATCAATCTTATTGAAGCTGAAATCCTGTGGAATGCTGAACTTCACTCACTTCACCATCATTCTTCCAACTGTATTGAAGAAAGTGGTTTTGGTCTGAGGTTCTAAATTACCTCCATGTTTTACGTTTGTTAAGAACTCAAATGCAGTCTACCAGTGGTAAGACCATGGCACAAGAGCTTTGTTTAACATTTTGTTTTCTACCTTTTTTTTAGAAAATCATGTTACCTACAGGTTGGAGCCCAACAAAATAATTTAGTGTCTTTCCAAAAAATTTAGTGCTGATTTGGTCAAGTTGTATTACTAAAAAAAAACAAAAACAAAAACAAACAAACAAAAAAAAAAAAAAAAAAAAAAAAACCAGCTAATTTTGTTGTAGTAGTACCTTAAAGATATTACAAAGATAGTCTTAAAAAGTATTTTTTCATACTCCTTATTGCATTGGAGTTGCTCAAAGTAGCAATACAAAGGAAAATAAATCATGTTTGTACTCTATGGCCTCTAGTCCATTTACAGAATGTCTTTGTGTGTACTATGAAGAGGTCATAAAGCAGTCTCCTAAGGCTGGACTGTTGCTCACCCCGTGTTCTTGGGTGGCTTGCTGAAGCATCTAGTATAGAACATTAAAGGAGAGAAGCCATGAGATTAAATGAAACCTAGTTTGACTTGATATAGTAATTACTTTTTTTTTTTTACTTTTTTTTTTTTCAGAAGAGTGTATTAAAGCTGCATAACACAAAAGAACATTGGCATCATAGTTAAACATTACAGATTTTGGTAAGACCTGAGAAGCCTGAGCTTCTCATATTTTCTGATTCTAGTTCATTGAGATATAACCTTAGCAAAGTAAGTTGAGAGTCAAATCTGAATCAACAGTAGCAGTAGATTTATTGATTCTTTTTATCAATACCTTTGGTCAGCTCCTGAAGAACTCTAATTGTCTTGGAAAACAAAGTCTTTGCAAATGGCAAATGAGAGATTGATTAGTTGCCACTCTTTTTCCTTGCAGTGTGAAACATGACTCTAAGGAGTAAATCTGAAGTTGAGCCCTTTGAAAGAAGTCTTTGAATATGGATTGTTCTTTCAGAAAAACTTCTGCAGCATCAGAAACATCCAGAAGCAGAAGGATTTTAGAATTTCCTCTTTGCCATTTAAAGAAATTAATCTCAAAAGAATGCTCTAATAAAGTGCTACACAGTGGTTGACCTGAACTGCTACACCCAGAGAGGGGCTTACAGCGTGTGACTTTGGACAAGAGAATACCTAATTTCTTCCAGTAAAGTTTTCTCCACTATACCATTTTATTTTCTGAAGCAGTAGCACAAAGGGAAACAAGCAGTTTGGCGATTTTACAAAGCACTTGGGGGCTGAGAAGTTTCAGAACCTGTCAAGAAGCTTAGGAGAGCATCTGCCACATAGTTTTGCTGCGTGAAGACTAAAAGGAAAGAAAATATGGTTTCTGGGACTCCATGGAGGTGATCAGGCATACAAGGGGACCCTTGAATGTGTCTACTCATAAAAGCACAAATTCCAAAGGAATGACAAAAGCTTGATCAAGTAAAATACAACTGTAGCGGACTCCCTTTTCATGCATAGAGATCATGAGTGTTTACACTCAGGGCAGTGGGTTTTTTATAAGCCTGTTAACTCTCTCAATCTCCAGTGAGAAATCTACCCGCAAGACTTATTTCAAGAACCTGGGATGCTGGAAGATAAGGATAGAAATATGAACTTTAATTGGAGATTTCATTGAGATGATAGAAGATAAATCAAGCCACTGATGACAGCAGAAAGTTGAATTCTCAACTGGTTTTGCCATTAGCAAGTAATTTTTTGTGCTGCTGACATGACAAGAATAGAAAGCAGACAATGAAGCAGAATTATTAAACACCTATGGGTGATAAACCAGATTTCATCTCTGGTTTTGGGACATAGTTGAGTTCCACTTGGAATAAAGAATACTCAGGAGTAACCTCATGGAGCCTTGTAAATCCACTGAAATATCAACTATGGTAGAGGTTAAAATGGATTTTTTCCTAATTTATGGCACATATAAACATCTTTTAAAAGGTTCACTTTGACTTGGTAAGAGTTACAGTGGAATATAAAATAATTACTTTTTTAATCAAAATCCATTCTTGGCATAGTAGCTGCTTTCTATATCTGTCAGAACATGACAGAAGGAGTCGGCTTCTCTCCGTAAATTGAGAAAATGAGGTGAATGCAATTGTAGAGATTCTGAATTATCAGGTCTGCTGGGGGAATTGTGGACCACTCTCTTATGAGATAAGAGTGATGAGACACTCTTACCACCCCATAACAAATTATTCCAATGTGTGCCACTCCCAAATGCTTCCATGTTATCTGCCTCACTTTGCACAGTAAGGAAATACACCTCTCTGGAGGATGGGATACTCCCAGTCGAGAGTAAGGTGACAAAAACAGTGTTGTAATACTCAGATCATCCCCTGAGGTTTTGTGGTGAGCTCAAAATAACTGCAAACCCATGAATGCAGTGCAGGTAAGCTCAAAAAATCATACAGATAACGCTGAAAAGGCTACCGTAGAGTTATGTGGTTATTAATTCTAGCTATTGTTTCTGTGCATAGCACAGAAATTGTGCTCCCTTGCTTTAATGTTATTTACTTTATATAGTCAATACCTGCTAAGTTGGGTTTTATGGAAAGTATATTTTACAGAAAGCAACAGGACAATTTTCTCCACAAATTAATGTTTGGTGTGTGAAGGAGGAGTATACTTCATTGATAAGGTAAGATTTACTTTCTGGTTATATTCTGCTATCTTATAGGCAACTTATTAATGAAAAAGTGGAATTCACAGAGTTAACAATTATGAAAGGGTCATTTGTGACTTATTCATTTAATCTCTTTACTTGGTAGCTCTTGACCTCTCCTCCTCTCTTAGTTCACTGGTAAAAGATACTATTTAATATCTATATAGTGCTTATTACAGTTAAAATTTATCTACTTTCCCAAAAGAAAACTTTCCCATTTTTCAGTGTGGACTATTTTTTTCAACTGGAATTTCAGTTTTAGTATCAGTAATTGTGTTAACGTATTGCAAGTGTCCCACTTTCTTAAAAAATTAACTGAAAATAATGATTAATTGATACAGATACTAGATTGTGTCATCTTCATAGTTTTTTTAACTCAAAAATTCTTAAGTTAGTTTTCTTGATACATTGAGGCTATGCAGGTCAGAAATCTCTTCCTTGTTGTGTGTGGTGGTCAGTGTACAAGGCTGGGCTTGTGAGGATGCTGGAGCAAGGCGGGGAATGAATCTCAGGAGCTCCAGGCAGGGAGATAGGACAGTGGTGCTCCTGGTCTTTAATTAACTCTGCATGAGAATGAGGAGCAACCAATTCTGCAAGCGATGAACTTTTGAGGTTTTTTTTGGTTTTGGTTTATTTTGTGGGCTGATGTAAACCATAGCTCTCTTTGATGAAAAGCTTACATTTAGAAGAGAACTGTGACGTTTGAGAGCTATAGGAAATCAGCTTTTGGCTCCCTGGCTCATTCTCAGCACTCAGGCTGTCAGTGGTGCAATAAGCAGTATCACAGTCCCTCATCTGGGTGTCCTTTTAATTTCTCCCTCTCTACTGTGCCCCCTCAGATGTACTGGTTCATTAGGATTATTGGCCTGCACCAGTTTATTGCCCCAGGATTAGTGGTGGTTGTGATGTGAGGGGCTGGTGCAGCCTGTGTAGCACCGATTAGGCCAAATCAGCCAAAACTGTCTTTGCCTTCCAAGTTCAAAGCCTGTCCTAATCTCTAGTGCTACAAATTTGCTTAAATCCTGAGTATAAAGTTTAAATGACTTGTCATGGCAATCCCAGCCCATGCCTGTTACTCAATAGACAAGAGAGTTGATGGAAGATGGACTGGGGAGGCTGCCGGGACCCCGAAGGGCTGTGTCCTCCCTCATACCCACACAAATGCTGCTGGGCTCACACAGGACAGGTTTTTCCCCCTCAGCTTTCCCTGGAAAGGCTGGTGACACACATCTGAGGTTCACAGTCACCCTCCCTCCCACCCTGGACCTCATCTCGGTGCGGGGAGGGAGAGCTGTGGGGTAGGGGTCTCCAGAAGGTTCCAGAGGCTGCCCCTGAGCCCTCCTCACTCCCTCACGGGGCAGCCCCCAGAGGAGCCCACAGGCAGGTGGGGCTGCACCTGAGGGACCCCATGGCAGATGGACGTGGATCCACACGCGTGTGGTTGAAGCAGGACTGTACTGGGACTGGACCTGGGATGGCTGCTCTTCAGCAAATCTACTGAGGCACTGTCCCCTGTGGCTTTAAACTGATTTTTCCTTGTGATTCACTTGGTGCTTTTGGGTGGTGTCAGTTGTGATCATCCTTCACCTGCTTTCGCCTTTATCAACACAAGGGATGGCATCAGAAAACTGTTTTGACCATGCAGCCATTTTAAAGCATAGGACTGTCATCCAGTCAAGTTGTAACATCTCTTCTTACGCAACGAAAGAAAAGGGCAGAAGAAAATGGCACCCCCAGGGTAGCCCTGTGTCCGGCTGGACTGAAGCAGAAGCAGCAAAGTGCTCTGGTCTCGTGCTGGCCACGAAGGATGTTTGAACCTGGCTCCTCGGGTGCTGAAGGCTTGTCCTTGAGCGGGCTGGCCAACATGCTCGGGGCAGCTGCCGGCCGGAAGATCCGCAGGGGCCGGGCAATGGCCAGGAACCCCAGCTGAGTTCAAACCTGGAAGCGTTGGGAGCGTGTGGAGAGGAAGAGAAAGAAAAACACTGACCACCCCAGCATGCTGCTAAGGAAAGAAAACACTGGAGGGCTGTTGAAATATTCACAGAGGATTAGCACAATGTTACTGTGTTTAGCACAGGTGTTTCTGTAGCTGTGATACATTAGGGAAATTTACAACGTTCAGTGACTCACACTTTCTCCATGTAGTGTGGTAGTTTATTTTACTGGGCTAGAGTACAAAGTGAGGAGGAACACCTGCTGGTATTTTGGCTTTCCTGAAATGTCTAAGCTTTGTGAGCTTTTGTTTAATCTAGGTGTGTTTCTTTTTTTTTTTCACGTTTCTTTTTTTTCTGACTGCACTGAAGCATTTTAGCACATAATGTTTACAAGGAAACAGATTTCACCAGAGACACACAGAAATATTCTGTTCTTTACCTCTGTGGAATTGCATACCATAAGCTACTATCACTAGGAAAATTATGGACCTTGCTCTCGATACATCTACAATCTCAGTTTTCTTTCAATGATGCTATTCAATTTGGGAATCTGAAAAGTGGGGAAAGCTGGTTATAGAGTGCCAATGTGTGTCCTGTGCTTTTGTCTCACTAAATTTGTCAGTCAAGAATTAATTATTATAGCTTAGAAAATATGCTGGTGTTTTAAACATGAACTTCACCTGTAGGTCAGTTTATCTTCAAATAAGATAAACTGGGGGGGGGGGACAGTAAAGCAAATAAAATAAGTTGTCTTCCTGCTTTGAGATGGAAGAACTGTGTTGCATTCCTTTGGGCTCTGTGTCCTGTTCCATGGAAAGGCTGAGGGACCATACATGGCAGTGCCAAAATGGATGGGCTTGAGCATTTGAAGCTTCCATGCTCAGCCCTACAGGAAGAGGTTAGGTTTGGACAGGTTGGTTGTGTGTTCATGACTGCAGCCTGGGATGAGAAAGCTCCATAGATAACCACAGCTATTAAGATAGATCTAAAAGTGTGCTCTTCTGTGGACATATCTGCAGGTTTACTATTTCTACTGCGTCATAAATCCAAGGAGAGAACTAGGTTATCTTGAACAAAAGCTAAAATTTTGGAAGGATTTTGCACCATGAACTGAGATTAATTTTCCAAAAGTCTATGGCTTTACTTTTAGGCATCTAGTTAAATAGCCCAACTTTCAAAACAGATCTCTACATTGTGTATTGCAGTTCCTTTTAAAATTTTATCAGAAATGTCTGTTTCAATGTTCTATAAAGTTGCAAAGTTGCATATGGTCCAAACTGCTGAAACATAGCTAAGAAAGATCCTCCGTATGTTATAAATTCAATATTGCTATTAAATTATTATTGAACTTGTTTCTCATGATAAAATTCTCTATAAGAATAAAAGCGTAATTTAGGGGACCTATACCAGTTGTAAGTTAATGACTTATATTTGCCCTGTTTCCTCCCCTCTAATTTCCTTGTTACATATCTTCTTTATTGTATCAACATTTATGTTTTAGAAGGAGCATAATAAAAATACTGAATTTATGATGTGGGTGAGTTGCTGTAGTGACATTATCTGTAGAATTCCCTATATTGTGTGCTTGAATCTCTTTCAATCTTTTCCATTGGATACACTGTATAAAGTACTCTTTGCAAGTTTATTTTGAATTGCCATGCCTGGATTGTATCTCCTTATTTTCCACCTTCTCCCTTATTTTCACTTTCATTCTCTTGAATTAATTAATTCTCTTGAAGCTGTTAAGGACATTCAGTGCCTTGTTTTATTAGACTTCATGGAAACTGGCCCAGATTTAAAAATTCAATTGCTCTTGATTCGTGAAGGTCTGACAGCACTTTGTCTATCCATAGTGCCAGACACCTGGAGGGATTGTTTATGGTTTTCTATAAGTGCATATATAAGAATAGCTTATAGGGGACAGGCAGGCACTTGTGTTCAGATGCATTCCACATATGTTCAGTAATCTTACTTACATGAATAATGCCTTTTATGGAACTAACACAAATGGTGAGAGTTTAAGAGAAAGAAGTTTTCCATGGGCTTTTTTTTTTTTTTGGGTTGGGGGTCCACAAAGCAAGAGGAAAACATAACAGATGCAAGCTACATTAAAGGGGATCAGAGACATACATTAAATTCCTTATGTCTTTTTAATTATGCAATTGTGAATTATATTCTTGTTGCATTTGTAATTAGAGGGCAGAACAGATGGTAAAGGATTTTTCTAAAGTAATGTGTCTATTAAAATTGTCCACAGAGCTAAACTCACTGTTGACTATAAGAGGGTTTCATAGCCATTAAAATGCTCTGTGTGCAGATATGTACGTGATTATTACAGCTCATTACATATGAACACATACAATATATATGTATATATACAGAAGCTAATCTAATCAGTTATATGCTGTATATGCCTTTAAATGTCACTTATTACAGTTGTGAAGGAAAATGAAGCCTGATTCTATAAAAAACTTTCCAAGACGTGCTGTTGTATGGTCATAAATTGTTTGTTTTCTTTATCTCCAATTTTAGCTGGAGCTAAAGTGCGAAGATAAATTTATCAGATGAGGTGTTCCGATATAGGACATGACACAGACAACTATGGTATTGTTGTTATTACTCTGCAGAAGCCTCCTTTATTTTTAGTCAGTATATTTGACTTATTATCTCTTGTTTATAGATTTATCTTATTTCAAGATCTGGAGATACTTGTGTTTGTAACCATTTTTTTCATGCCAGCTGGAATGTTTTCCAGTATAAGGCATGCACTGAAAGGATATTGTCTAATAATTTGTGATGTCAAAAAGTTCTCTCCTGGTACGAAAAACCTCCACATTTTAGGGAGTAAAGAAGATATAAAATGCATGAGAGGAGGTGATGCTAGTTTTTGCAGTTCTTATGAATAAGCTATTTGATGCACAAAACAAAATTATTCTGACATCTGTGTATTGACTTAAAATGAGTTCCCTGCAACATCCCCAAATATATTCAAAGGATGATGGCCCTTCTCTGACCTCCTTATATCTAAAATATCTGAATCTCTGATTGCTTTCTTGACCTGAAACCCTTTCCATAATAATGGTTATCAAGGAAGCTCCTTAGGGTGTTTAATTTCAAACATTGAATTTCAGTGAATTTCTTTATCAGGGTATGATGCATTAGATCAGAGATGAGTCTGTGTGCTTGCATGTGGTTGCACATTCTTAAGATCATCATGGCTCCATACAGAAGACATACAGTAGCTGGTATTTCCATCAGGCTACCAACTCCAGCCAGAGATGGAAGACTGGAAGACCACAATAAATGTCAAGCACATACACTCAGGAGGAGAAATCAGCTCATAGCATTTTTTAAAACCAGGATTTGACAGGCAAATGACTAAACATATTTCTTTAGTGATCCAACATTTCTTCTTAACGAGGCAAGTTGTCATTGACTCTGCTTGTTGTCTATAAATTCTGACTGACTCAATCTTCATAATGTCAGACTGGTCAAAGACATCAGTAAATTACATGAATAAAACATAATACTTGGTAATTGTCCTTAGCTGGTAACATACAGTAATTTCATATCTTCAATAACGTTTGTCCAAAACAGTGTTTCCTGGATTAGTTATTACTTTTACTTTCCTAAAACAGATGCCATAACCTCTGTAAACACTTTATCTACTTCAGTTTGATGCATTATGATGTTACAAAGGTGTTGCAGCTAAAGGCACACCTGGTGAAAATAAAGCAGGGACATTAACTGTTTGCATATATAGAACTGGCCTAAGTCTTTTCACAATGCTGTTATCTCTTATCTAGCATAAGTATAGTGTCTTTCCTAATTTTGACATAGAAAGTGGAATCTACCACTAATACGTCATTACTATTGTGACACATAAAACTTTGGTTGTGTACTGATAAGTAGCTCATATCAACATGTTCTCTTTCAAGAAAGCAAATGTCTTGCTTTTGGCTGAGAAAGTGTTAATTTTCTTCCTGGTGACTGGCAGAGTGTCGTGTTTTGGTTTTGGTATGAGAATCATGCCAGTAACACACTGATGTTTTAGTTGTTGCTAAGTCGTGTTTATACTAAGTCAAGGACTTTTCAGTTTCACATGTCCTGCCAGCAAGAAGGCTGGAGGTGCAGCAGAAGTTGGGAAGGGGACAGCCAGGACAGCTGACCCCAATGACCAAAGGGATATTCCATATCATAGGACATCAGGCTCAGTATTTAAACAAGGAGGAGGAAAAGCTGGCCAGGGAACTGGCTACGCACTGGTCAGTGAGAGGAGAGCAATTACACTGGGCATCACTTTTGTATATTCTAATTTCTTTAATCACCAGTATTATTATTTTCTTCCTTTTCTGTTGCATTACACTGTCTTTATCTCAATCCATGATTTTTCTCACTTCTGATTGTCTCCCCCATCCCGCTGTGGGGAGGTGTTGGGGACTGAGTGAGTGGTTGTGTGGCATTAGTTGCCAAGTGGGGTTAAACCACAACACTAAATTAAGCACTTTTCTGTATCTCTGGAGACTTCAAAACAAGAGTTTCATGCATCTGGTAAATAAAACAATAAGCACAGTTTGCTATAAGGTTGATTGACTCCATAGAATCACATTTTCTTTGCTTGTGAGTTGGGTCCCCTACTATGTCCTACACACAGAAGAGCCAGAAATAAAAAATGAGAATGCTCCTGGCAATGCCTTCTGGCTTTGGACACATATCTGGAATCATGGATGCATTGTTGATAATGCAGTAGGTCCTTGAGAAAACCAATCTGTGTTTTGGATTCTTATTTATTATAAAGAGAAGAAATAAAGTGTCTGTCGGGCACTATGTTGACTGATAGCATTTCTTTATTATCCGTAGACCAAGCCTCTGCCAAATGGAATTGTTGTGAAACAGACCTTTTATTTTTCTAAGTTCTTTTGAGAACACATCATCCTAAGGTGCCCTCTGACAAACTGCCAGGAGAACAATTTTTAACATTACTTGGAGTAGGAAAAGAAATGATCTTATAAGATCCGCTTATAGCTCCTTCCTACTGTGTTCTTTATTCTGCACCTGGAATGTTCTTGCTTGCTATGTACTTAAGAGCTTTGCTGTAATGTACATATCCTCTGGTTTCAGAAATATGCCTCAATGCATCCTTTTCCAGTCAGGCAGAAAAAAATGTCAGTCCAACCCTAAAGAAAAGAAATCAAAGCTAAATAGATAGCAATCCGCCTTTCTACTTGAAGGACCTTCGAGCAATGAAAATGTAAAGCAAAAGAGAGTTCTGTGTTGATTATATTCAACTCATTTTGCTGGACCAGCAAATACATCAAGCATCTGACTAAATTCCAGCAGTTCGTTCAATATTTGGAAAGAAACATATAATCAGCGCACAACCTGCAGTGCGAAGGAAACATGAAACTAATACTGAAAAAACAGCTTTATTAGAGACCTGTTCAGCCAGATGGAAATAACCATCACTTTCTCCTTAAGTGTGTATTTCATACCCCTGTAAATTTACTGGTACTGATTCAGAGTTGCCATCTCAGAGTCTCTGGTCAGATTCTTACAGGTTGTAAATCAATTTAATTCTCTTTATTAGTGTGAGCTATACTAAGGATCTGATTCATTAAGGATTAATTTGGCCTGAGGAATGCTTCCTTATTTCTACCCAAAAATTAGACCATAAAAATTAGAAATACTCAGAAAAAAATCTAGAAGATACATTATCAGGTATGTCTCCTTAGCCTCTGAAAAGCCTAGTTTAAGGTAGGATAGACTAAAAGTCTCTTTATTCTGGAACAAATGTTTATGATATTTCAAATATACCAGGTATACAGTATCTTCCACTAATTTTCAATAATTTTAAAAGTGCCTAGAAATAGTTATTATCTGACTGATTCAGATAGCTGACACATCGGAGTAGGAGAGCAGATGCTTCTGAGTTTGCAGAGCAAAGGATGACTAATAGGAAAAACATTTTTTAAAATAAAGGGTGTGATCATGCAATAACATTTAGCCTAAGTGCTGCTCTTTCACCTTGGGTTTTTTAATTGGGTCTATCTAGTGAAGTATTACACTAATACTTGGAAAATATTGTCACTCTATTGTTTAACTATTGAAGATTATTAAGTATTATTAGGATCTTTTGATCAATAATGATTTCAGACTTTGTTCAAAGCTTGGATAAGTTGCTGTGGTTTGAACATTCCAGAGCTTTAAATAGGGAAAGAAATTATATTAGATTAGAGAGTAAACAAGCAATTAGTACAGAGAATAGCTAGAACCAAGCTGGCACTCAGTGAACTGGAATGGATTCAATGATTGCATGTGTCACCCTGATTTACAGATGTGTTAAATATGTTTCTGTTCCGGTTTCTGTTCTTGGCTAATAAGCTGAGATTTTCATCAGAAATTCAGAACCCATTAGTTCATTCTTCAGTGGTGTCCCTATTCATATGCTGCAAGATAAATTGTATCCAAATTTGGTATTTGAAAAATTAAGTTTTTATTTAGGTATCTACATGTCTAAGAACACATCCAAGTTGGTAACCACTTTCACACAATGCTGCACTCATTTGTAAAGCAGAGTCCTCCCTCCTTGGCTCTTACATTTTCCCCCCTCCTTTTCCCTCTTTCTCTATATCTTTTAAAAATTAACTATTTCCCCACCTAAGTCATGTAGTTCACTTTAAAATGGCAAACAGGCAAAAACCTACATTCACTTTTTCTGTTGGGAAGGAAGGTGAAACAAAAAGTGACACTACAATGGAGAAGGGATTAAGAATAAATCAGCAACTTTCTGCCATTTTTTAATATTTTAAAGCCCAAGCAATGAGGAGAATGATTGATATGCTCAGATACCAGTGGGTAAAGTTGGCAGACTTTCTAAGTCTCTCTTCTAAGGGGTCCTGTTATTGATAGGTCCAAAGTATACCATTGATCTATCTATCTGTTATGTTGCTTGTAGTTTGGGTGCACTCCAGCATTTAAATAATTTAAATAAAAGGTTTCCAGGTTGGTTCATTCATTTCTTTTCTACTGAGATTTCTAAGATCCTTTTCAGGCCCATATCTCTCACTTATGAAAAAATATTTCAGTCATCCTTCTAACGTTTTGATGGATTGCATCAATCTTAGGCAATATGCTCCGCTGCCTGCTCTGTACTTCCAATTGCTGAACTGACACCTTTCACCCACCAGTTGTGTAGAGGGAGTAAAGAAATCTTTAGTCAGAGATATTCAATTTTTAATGTTGTAAAAGATTTCATAAAGTATGTGTGGGTTGAGTCAAAAAAAGGACATCCCATTTTAGATATCGTAAGTCATTGTTGATCAGTGTTGGAGCCTGAGGAGAAATATCATCATTTAATGAACTGTACCTTCTACAGCTTTTTTGGTTGTTGTTTTTGGTTTTGCCTTTTTTTTGGTTGGTTGGTTGGTTTTTGTTTTTTTATTGTTTAAGTGATAAAGTATAAATGAGAAAAGTGTAAACTGGGAACAAGGCAATTAAAGACAGTTTTTTACCAAAGTGTGCCTTTGGGCTTCATAAATGAAGGTTGTGGTGGGGTTAGTGAAACAATTTCAGAAAATTGGGCTCTTCTTGACCAACTCACTGAATCTTTCAATGCTGATTTTCTTAAGAATTTGAATTCTGCTTAACCAAGCCTTCTGGTTTTAAGTTGAAAACTTTTGAAAACAGTTACTGCACATCAGCTGGTCTGTGGAAAGTGTCCCCTTCGTGGGCCCTTGTGGCAAATACAAAATAATTTGACTCAGCCTTGAAGGAAAATGAGCAACATGAGTGCAGTTTTCTTGCAGATGACGAGTAAATTTGCAGGCATGTAGGATGGAGCTGCATAGCTGAAATAAAAATTAATTGAACAAAGATTATCTTTTCCTTTTTTTTTAACTTTTACCTTTAACGTGTCCCTGAAAATTATGTAAGTGCTTAACCTTTGGACTACTTATGAAAGATTATTACACAACAAATTTTCTGAACATCCTCAATATACACTTAGTTCCTGGAAGATTGATGATATTCCCTTCCTTCCTCTCTATGGAAAATACATAATTTCTCAATCAGAGTGAATTCACATAGAAAGGCTTAATGTAGGACTATTGTTGCATGTCATATCAGTAGTGTTAATTAATCCAAGTTATCTTGTGAACTGTACCAGTAGGAAACACACAAATATATTGAAATCAATAAATGTGAACTATTACTCAACTTTTTTTCTCAGCAAATTGGGTAGGCTGAAACAAAAACTGAGGTTCTTATTCAATAATCTGACAAAAAGGGAAAGTTCAAATACCTTAAATCCTGTAACTCAGTTTTGAGAGTTGATATGTTTGTGTGGAGTTAAGGATGAGAAAGACAAAGCAAATGACAAGAGCTGTATTTACAGAAGGAACAGGAGTAGGACTAAATGATAGTTTCCATTCATTTGTTCCTAGAGAAAAAGATGATATCCTATTTTAGAGACCAGAAGCCTGTATGTGAAGTACTAGCATGTACTTAGACCCACCAACCATTAGGAGTCCTGTATATGTCTGTCCCAGTATAGAAATAAATGGTTTAGTAATATTGCAGAGTTATGTAGTCAGTTTTAAAATAACTTATTACCATGTTTAGAAAAGTCTTCAGGTAATGTAATTGTAATTCTAGAGACTTAAAAGCGAAGAAAAGCATTATTGTTAAAATATTCTTAAAATTCTGAAAGAATTTCTGAAATAACCCTTAAGAATGTGAAGATATAACTAATTTTACATTCAAAATGTGTGCTTTAGTGTAAATTGGTGATTGGTCATTAGTCCAAAGATGTTTGCATCTTTTGGGTTTTTAGCCAATATCGTTAAGAAAGAACCAATCTAACTTGGGCAGGTGGAGAGCCAGGGTAGGGAAAGAAATTTGTGATTCCTCTGTTTTACTTTCAGAAGGTTTTCCTTGAAACTACTCAGATTTCAAATGATAGCTGCAGGACTGGGAAATGAATTGGAAAGCAAAGTTTGGACTAAATGCTCACATGAGAGGTTGAAAAGTCAAAGGTCCATGATAAACGTAATTTATAACAATGTTTTACCATTTCCCCATCACAGCTGTTCCAGCTTGTCAATCATTCATACTGTATAATGTGGGAATAATAACTCCATGGTTAAAGTTGGATTCTACTTTCCTTTCACAGCCGGAATTACATCTATGATTTAGTACAGAAGAATAGTGTAGCCATCAAATTAATATGCATGCTCTCACTGCTAAAAATTGTTTAAAAAATCAACAGGTCTGAGTTTTGATTAATTTTGACCCTTTTTCTGAAAAGCAGCACTGTCAATGTGCTGAGTACTATGTCAGGAGCACACCTGGGGTAAAAAACCAATTGTGTTACTTTGGTAGGTACAAATAAAGTACTGCCACAAGCACTTCCATTTCCTACAAGCCAACTTCAGTCTAAAAAGGCTTTTGATTTTGGCTATTGACTTCTTTGTCAGCTTTTTCATTTTTCTTTAGCATGACAAGAGACTTCCACTACAATTTCCTTTTTTTTTCCCAGTAGGAAAGTACGTGTGGGGCTCACTGGTAGTAACTATGCTTCTTAAAGATATTCCCAGGCAGCTTTCAAGAACTAGAATGCTTAAAAATCTTCCCCAATCCATCTTCCAGTGTAGTAGGAATTCAGGTTTTTTTGTCCCCTTTCCTACATTCTAGTGTCATCAGTTCTCACGTCCAAAGAGCCTTTATATTCTTGCTTTACTTGGTGCTATTTTGATAATGTCATGAGTCACTGTAGAAATTGCCTTATAATACTACAGGCTGTTGTAAGCTAAAAATTACTGCACATTTGACACTATTTATGGTACATTTGGGGGAAAACCATGATTTTTTTCCTTTTAGCTTACCAAATCGCTTTCATATAACATGTTTTTGGGCATGATAAATTATCATGCTGAAAAATCTTATTAAGTACTCAATTAAGTTCAACGAGGCACATTAAAGGATTCTGAAAGGTAAAGAAAAATAAAGTTTATTTAAGGTTTAAAATATTAAAAATATTTTAATTGGAAAAGCTATTACATGGGACTAAATCAATGAGTCAAAATTGTCCGTAACTTTAAATACTCCTTAGAACTGTTTTTTCCTAATGAAAATATTTTCTTAAACAGTAAAAGTTAGACATTAATACACTAAATGGAAGCAAATGACTGGATGCTGGGCCTTATGGTGGATGAAATGCAGTAAACCAGGAATGTTTTCAAGTCTGAAGACAATGAGCTGACCATGGTAACCTTTCAAACATCAAATGCAACTATGTATTTTCAAGGTAAGTTCAAGGGGAGCTCAGAGACATAAGTTAAAACCATGTTTTCTAGTGGCCTGTAGTTTCTATTGTTTATATTCCTTAATGAAAAACAGTGATTAAGAATCTGAGTGAAAAATCATTATATACTTGACTATTTCCTTATAAATGCTGTAATTATTGTAGTTGACTCATTATAAAATATGTGTTTAAAATACTGCAATTTTCAGCAGCAATACTGCACCCTGAGCTATTTGATTGCTAGAATCCAGTGCTCAAGGAGAGTCAGATGACCACCTCTTCTTCTGCTTCTGTCTCTAACAGTGTTCAGTGGTTCCTATCACGCTTCCGAGTGTTAAATCATTGCTATCACAGCAATATGGTGATTTAGTAAGTGAAGATCACCATAATTTCCTTCTTATTTAAAACCCACAATGATATAAAATCCTTACATAAATCATTGAGAAAATCTAAATAATCACAAAGAGAAAACATATAAACATCTGCAGTTTCATATAATAGACTAGTTTTATCCTGACTTCTAGGTCAAAGTACAGAACGTTGAACATCAATTTGATACTGAGTGTGCTTTCACATAGAGCTGTTACACCTTGGTAATAAGGATTTGATAGAGAACTTTCTTGACATGACCTTTGTGATATACCCTCATCAATAAATCTTTGTTGTTTAATGGTTTGTTTTCTCTTTCCAAGCTTTTATTACCTCTCTTAACCTCAGCATATTAAAGTTACATCTTTATTTACTGTGATCAGCTGTGTTAAGAAAAAAAAAGCACCTACTAACTAAAAGTCCCAAACACTGGAATATATTTAGTGCATAGCTGACAGATGCTGCACATTTTTCTGTGGTGGCAATTAAATAATTAGTTATCAGTGACTGAGTCAAACAATATGTCTCACACATAACTGGTTGCAAGTCCTCAAGGGCGTTTATATATATATATATATATGAGATTTTCCTGATAACACAGTTGTTCCATGTATTTCACCTAATGTAATCAACTTGATTTCTGAGAAACAACACAACTTCCTTCACAGAAATTAAAAGGGCAAGAATGGTCCAATGGCCAACATTCTATTAAATCCGCTGGGAAGAGGCTTCACCTTATTGTACAATAATCTATCTGGGTCTACTGTGAAAGCTTAAAGTTTAAGAGGGTAAGGTAAAGTGTATGGCTTCGTGATTGAAGAAATTGCATCCCAGAAATGTGTGGAGACCCTCAAGTGCTGTTGCCAAATGCATCTCTGAAGTGCTTCCAGGAATCTGCAGGTTTTTCTAAACAAAGTGGTTAATGGGGCTGAAGTAGATGGTCCCTCAGGAGCTGAGGGGAGTTTCCCTTTCAACTTCCTCAGCTCAAGGGATGAAGGAGGGTATGGATAGACATTTCTTTTGCAAGTTAGAAGAGCAGTGGAAGAGAACCGTCAGTAATTTTGTATGAAGTCCAGTGGCTGGAATCTGTGGAATATCAGGAAAGCAGGTGGAAGAGAGGTTCCCAGGAGAAGTCTCCTAGGCACATGAAAAAAAATGTTTTCTGCAAGAATGATTAGGCCTCAAGAAAGCATTACTGGGGAAAAACAGCCTGATAAAGTTTTCCATATGTGGCAGGGAGAAGCAGAAATCCATTTTTGGGTTTCTTTTTTGTAAGGTTGAGATAGTGGTCTCTTTTGATTTCATTACTTGAAAGAGTTTTTTCAAAGAGTAGGGTTCTCTTTTTGGTTGCAAAACTTTTTTGTTTTGCATATGACATTACCATTGCAGATAATTTTTTCCTATGTTGAGGACTAATGAGAATAGAGTAAAGACAAGAGGATTATTGAAGCATTCATCATCCTGCTGTTCATCACAAAGTTTGGAGGTCTGACAGAGTTTGTCAAAGGTTTTCACATTTAAGAACAGAAAATAAATTTCTAATGCAGAATTTGCCCATGCAGCTTAAATCTTCTGTCATACAATTTCTGAAAGTTTTATATTGTTGTTAACTATTATGAGTTCCTGAAGAAGTTCAAAAATTTCTGTTCCCTGTCTAAAGTCTTTGTCTACTTCCTAAGCCACCCTGTAACTGCTGGGTGGTTAAAACTGTTCCAAAGAACTTTTTAATGCTGGAGAGACAGATTCAATAACAATGGAGCTCTCTGATAAGAACATGTTGCTGTTCTCTTATCAGCCCTGCAAGGACAATCAACCTGCATTTGGCCCCTTGCTTGCAATTAATATCCCAGGAGACAGAACTGACCGGTGATGTCAACGAATGGTGGCTTAACCCATCTTCTGTTAGAAGGTATCATACCAAGTTGCTTTGAGCTGTTAGGTATGGGGATTGCCCACAGGCATTCTCCAGGTTCTGACTCCCAAATCCTACCAACTATACTCACCATGATTTTGTGCTTTTTAAACATACAGTCCATCTTTGAGAGAAAAAGTATGAAAATATCTAGGAAGTCCCATAGCCATACCTTGAGCAAACTATTTCATTGATTTTGCCTATGATCACAGCAGGTTTTAAGGTTCTTGTTGACTTATACAGAAAGACTTATGATGAAGAGCTCAGCAGATTGGGTGTAGCTTGTCCTGCTCGAGCTTTACAGGTAACTGAAAGTTCAGCTTCTGAAGTGGCCCTTAGCAGTGAGATATACCTTCAATATTGAAGCCAAGGTGACAGTACTCACAGCTGGAAGCTAGAGATCCTCTAAGAAAACTAGAGAATCTTTTTTAGAGTGTTTGGAAGCCTTGAGGGCCCAGACAAGTCATGGGAATAGTGTAGAATAAACAGGCTGTTGTGGTACTATCTGCAATCAAATATTAGATATACCACACAATGAGCTAATGTGATTGTTGAAGTGACCACATAGGTTTTTTTGTGTTCCAAAGATCACATAAAATTTATCTATGAATTGTGATAGTGTTTTGTAGCTGAGTAGAATGCCATGGAACTTAGCAGAAGAATTATTAGCAGAATAAACTGAACTTAACAGAGTAAACAGCACTGGAACAGCCAACAATTGGGCTCCTGGAGTAGCAGAATTATATTTAGACACCTATATTTAAGGTGTCTCTAGGCAGTGTTAATTGCTTTGGATTAATTTCTGAAATTCCATGTGGTGTTTGTACAATTATTCCATCAATTAGCACTATGAATGCAATTGCATCAGGCTATGAATTTTGTCTGTCCAGGCAGAAAAAAATGTGGGGTTTAGAAGAGTCTTTGACTAAAGTATCCAACATTCCATCTGTTATTTCTGCAGGAAACGTCAATAAAAATCCCTTACCACTCCCAAGTCCTGAAAATGAGTATATGTTAAAATACTCTGATCTCTTCAGAGTCTTTGTAAACAATCATAATTTGTTTTCTGCCTCCAGTATCTCCCATGAAAGTTTGTATTTATTTACATTCTGTTTTCTATTTTGAGACAATTGAATTAAAACTCACTTCATTTCATAATTATAAACATCCATTTTGACTAACTGACAAATCTTGCTGGAGTTTTGTTCCCAGAGCTATCATTCACCAAGACATACAGCAACAAAATTTATTTGGATTCTATCTAGTTTCTTTAAATTTTCTTCTTTGGAATTGCACAGCATCTATTAATTTACATTCACTTGTCTCCCTTCATTCCTATGTGATTTATTGATTATTTTTCTATTTTTGCATTTTTCCCTACTGTAATAGAATTAAGTATAAATAAGAAACACACAGGAAAGCTAGAGAAGTGTCTTTTCTCGTTATTAGGTACTATAGAAATTTTTTCTTGTAAAGTGACCTTCATAGTAGATGGTAGAAGTTTTTAAGGCTTCTGCTAAACCTCATCTCAGCATAGGAGCCATATGATCATGGACAGGGTCTCTTTATCCTCTGGAGGGGAATTTAGTTCAAGTGAAGTGAATAGAAACAAGATTATGTGTGCAGAGAACAGGAGCATACAAAGTTGCCTTGTTGTCTGGATCATGCCTTCTAATTTGGTTCCTTTTCCTGGGCAAGTGTGAGCAGGGAAATCAAACATATGTAAAAAGGTTTTCACCACCAGAAAGTGAGAAAAATATTAATGGACAGGAAATTGTAAGACTGTTCCTTGCAACAGCAGCTGGAGATGAGCATCACAAAACAACAAAACAACCTTTGTGATGTGCTGAACAGTTAATTGTCACCTCCTGCTGGTAAAAGCAAATGTGGAGAGAATGTCCCATCCCTCACATCAAGAGTCCTGAAACTCCTCCGTTTACTTTTTCTTCAGGTTGGTCAAGAAAGACTTCATTTGAAATCCTGGTCTCATTCCTGCTGAAGGGTTGAAACCCCGTCTCATCCAAGTTTGCCTGTCATTCCTGTCCTGATAAGGTAAGAGGTACTCCAGGTTTCCCAGACACTTTGAAAAACTCAAGAGATATAGAATACATTTTAGTCAAGAAGAGTACAAAAGAAACAGCATGAACTGAAGATGAGTTTGAAGGGAAATATGCTTGGCTGACATTCTGAAGTGTTATTTGAATATTCTTTCTTTTGCATTGCAAGGTACACATCTGAAATAAGTGAATCTGGCATCTAGGACACTAGAAAGAGTGGGATTAGAAACCTGTAAGAAAACATCAGATTCTACTTTAAATTGAGGGAATATAAAAATGAAGTGTAGAAAGTCAGCTGAATAGGAGGAATGTTAAGAGATTTAGAAGCCAACTTTATAGCAAATGATATAATATTCATTCATATTCACTCTCTTTTTAGCACTTGTGTGTAGCAGTAAGGTCTGAAACAATTGCATGCAAAAGCAGTTCTAACTTAAGACTTACAGACCATCTCTGAATGAGCTTTCTTGAATGAAAAATTTGAAAGACCAAAGGATAGAGAATTAAATTCAAAGCACAGGTGAACTTAATTGGGACAGTCATCATAAACAGTCCTGGGGATTAAGAATGCCATGGGCCACATTATGTCCTTGTGTGAATGAATTAAGAAACGATCCTATTCTGAATGGAATTTCTGGAGTAGCACTTGAAAACCTACATATTATTGATATACACTAACTTGATGGGTAATATATTTCTTTAATCGATTCATTTTACCTTTACAAAATTTTTAAGTTCCATGGGGCAGATTTCTACTTTCTTTTTTTTTATTATTATTCTTTTTCTTTCTTCTCTTTTGCACAAAGTATGGAGATGAAAATCTATAAATTAACCTTACTAAAAGAATATCTGTAGAACTGTTTTCTTAAAAAGAATGTCATATTTCAGCTGTGAAATTTGAAGAGTTCTGGCAAAGGCTGTATTCCAGAGAGGCCTTGTGAGACAGTTAGGTAGAAATCTGTGCTTGTAGTTAATCATGTTCACAAGCTTTATCATCCAAATGAAAAAAATTCATTTAACTGAGATAGTGTCCAAATACCAACTCTGCTTCCCTTAGCCTGTGTTCCCTCTTCCCTCAAAATAATGGCTGTCTCCTCTACTTTTTTCTTGTTGGTTTGCTTCACTTGCTTGTGAATGTTTAATATTGATCAGCTCTGTCCTTCACTCTGGGATGTCTGCCAAACACCTCAAGCTAGCTATTATAGGATTAGACATATTTTGTCTAACTGGAGGAAGATTTTTCAGTCTCTGTTTTTCCCTGGCATCCAGCTTACAAGGGATTGCTTTAATATACCTTGCTCAGGGCCAAATCACCATTGCTAATAACAAAACCTACAAGAAGGCCACCAGCAGGGCATGCATTTTTGTGTGGTTTAGAGGGATGAATATTTTGAACATCATCTACTCAAGAAGCAGGGAGTTGGAGTGTAGGCCACCAGCCTTACAGTGCCACAGAATATGAAGAATCCTATTAACACTCATCCTTAAGTTTCTTTTCTGCCTCACCATTTGCCTTTCATGTGCTATGCTGATAAATGCAACATTTTCTTAGCCTCTCAATTACATTCCTGTGTCCTTCCTGGAAGAGTGGTGCCATAAAAGTACCAGATACCATATTACCATTTGCTCTATCACCCTGCTGTTTCTCAGCGATGCCTCAAGCAATATTAATGCCGCTTACATCCAGGCCTTTCCATGATTGCTTGAAGCCCTTCTAGTGAGCTCCTGACCTGGACTGATCTGATCATTCTAGTTGAAGAAACCTGGCAAGGATATCAATCTACTTCTTCAGCCTGAGAAGAGGTTTATGTACTCCCCCATTTTCACAGAGGAAGAAGTCTGTAATCGGCCTCTTCAAGTTATGGCTGGAACTTCCAGTCTTTGGGTCAATTGGCAGAAATACACTACACTAAACTACTGCCATAAGAGCGTTGGCTCTCAGCCAGTGTCTAGAAGGAAACATTACAGCCTTGCCTAAGCACTTAGCTGGTGCTCTGTCCCATTAAAGTTGAGGTATTTAAAGCAAGGACAGTTCCCATTGTAATTAAAGGCCTTGATGTGGCAATTGCCTGCTGGATGCAGTATCTTGCTTCTTAAATGCAATGAGCTCTATTTCTGTATCCTGGCACAGAGCTGTCAGACTGCTATTTATTTACAGCCAGAGGATCACGTGTGTGGCTTAAAAGCATCTTTCTATCTTCCTTGGAAGAACACTGGCCTATTGAACACAAGGATTGAAATGCAAATGCCACAGTACTTTTAAATATTGAACTGAGCAAATAGCTTCAAATCTTTGGGTCACTTAAGCAACTGACATGGAATAGCCCCTGCTACTGAAACCATGTTGTTGGTCTACTTACCACTACCCCTCCTAGCCAGATGTATCTTAGAGCAAAATTGTACCTGACATTCTTCATCCAAATCCTTGGTCTAATGAGCTGTTCAGGCTCAAAAAATTACCAGTATGAGCGACTAAAGGCAAGGTACCTTACACTGTATGTGTTGCACACCTTTATTAAAGTAGACAGCAATGGTGGAGGAGCCTGATTTTTACCCTGAAGTTTTTTCAATTTTTCTTGTATTCATATTTGCCTGTGCTCACATCTCTTATGGCCCCTGCAGTGTTTCAGCAGCATGGAACTCAGCATGGGCTAATCAGCTGAAACCATGGTTGTCACCATATGTGGCAGTGCTGTGACAGTGTTGTTTTTCTGAGGTTCCCTTATCAAGGACAGAGAGAGCTCTCCCAGGCAAAGCAGCAATGACACTCTGAAGCAGAGGTGCAGGCACATCCAGAAAGACTTGAGTGAATGTGTGCCTGACTCATTTTCCTATCTCCATCCCCTCCTACTACCCACTTCCCATGAACTGTTGCATCATATCTAAACTCAGGCATAGTATAATACGTTTGCCTTCTGAGGTCCCCAGAGAGCCAGACAAGAAGTAAGACATCAATGTGTTTTCAGAAGCTAATTTTCAACAGCCAAAAATCTGATCCAGATTAGTTTCCTTCACCATTAATTTTTTTTTTGGCCATTTTCCTTCCAGAATTATGTAAAACATTGCATTCCTGCTGAAATGGTCTGAGCCTGAAGCTACTCCCAGTGACTTACAAATATGTCCAACTCACTGTGCTCAGGCTTTGGAAAATAAAAATAATCTGAAAAAAACAATTTCTGGGAAGTTCTCCCTGTGGACTTCAATAGCAGGGGTGGCTTTTTTAACTGTTTGTATTGTTTGTTTTCTGTTTTTTTTTCATAGTATCGAAATGCTTTTACAGCCTTTCAGATAAAAAAAAGCCCTGTTTTGTGTAAATGTTCCTTCATAGAAAAGGTTTTATTGCTTCTTTTGTATTTTCTGTTCCTAATAATTTTACCCTTCTGATCCCTTTAGTTACCTCTTATACCATATGTTATTTTTTTACCCTCTTAGGTCAAAAGTGCTGTTCAGTTTTCTTGACGTCTTCTTTATTTTTAAAAGTTGCCTTCGTTTCTCTTTCTTTTAATTCGCAGATATATCCTTTCTAAGATTTGCATCCCTTTAATTTTTCTCCCGTTTCATTGTTTGTATCTCTTGCACATGATGTCAAATAGGCATCTAAATATTTACGCAATATTGTCTCGGTCACTTCCATAACTATGAGTGAAGGAGTCATTCCAGTTCCTTTCTGAAAGGTATGGCCTTAATTCGCTGGATGTAAGGAGTACTGCACAGCAGCATTTTGATCAAGACTAGTTTTTTATAAAGACAAGAATTAATTCCAGAGTTTATGCGGTGTCTAGCACGTAAATAATTTTCTAGGGGTAAGAGTATGTGTGAACTTTATCTTGACTTCATTAACTACTCAGTTTTATTGCCTATGTGCATATCCTTCTGTTTCAGAATTGTATTGTAAATATCAGGGGGCTTATACTTTTTCATTTCTTTCATCATTTGCAATTGCTAGGGAATAGCAGGAATACTAGAAGGTCACTCAACAGCTTACCTCATGAAAACAGCCCATGTGCATGTTTAAATGTCCCTTCAAATGGTGAGGTACACAACTTGCATGTGCCTTTGTTCTCTGTGTCAGTGCTGAATATGAATACTTTACTTAAATGATGTTTCTCTTGTCTTCCTTATATTTATTGGTATGTGCACGTGTGGATATGGTCTAGTCTGTATACACTTCTGTACACAAAAAAAATGAACCTGAAAAGAGAATCAAGCAAACATATCTGCCTCCGTATCTGCAAAGTTTTGCTAAAAGTGCTTACTGAGCTCAAGTGCTTATAATATCACTGTAGAAGACAATAGAATATAATGGCATCTATCTATTTTACTGGGTTTCGTTAGGTGATATTTGGAAGCTAATAATTTGTTTTTCATGAGAGGATACACTTATTTTTTGAGCCGTGCAGTGCCTTGAAATAAGAGAATATCAACTATTGAATTCTCTCTGTGCAGAAAATTTAATTTTGGTTCCTAACGGAATTATAATTGTCACTGGGTACTAGTAGATGCATCTTGAAGAATAAAACTTTTACACTCGAGGGGAAGAACTAGCAGAAATATTTTGTATCTCAAAAATTGTGGCATTGTGAAGCTGATATACGAGCTTAGAGGTTAAATATTGAAGGAGTTCATTTTTTGCATATGGGTCGGACTTGAGTCCAAAGAGTTTGGTAAATATAGTCATCTCACATGTACCATGGTTACAGAACTTCTCATAGCCCAACAATTTATTTCTCTTCTTGATTGCTTTGTAAATGGCAATACATATAGATTCTGTACATTTTAAATTTTATTTTTACTTCAGTACTTTTACTGTTGACAAAACAAGGAGTAAGAAATTGTTTCTAAGCCTATTGCAGTCAACAGGAACAAAATCAGATTTTCTTGGCCTAGGACCAGTCCCAAAGCAAAAGAAGAATAATCTCTTTTGTGTTAAGAGTTAGCTTCAGTGGCAACCCATTCCCTCCCCCTGGGATAAAAATGCATAGCATAATTAGCAAGATAAAATGGGTTCTTTTAAATCCAGCATGGATTGTAAGACGAACCATGCACACACCCCATGAATTGTGGAGAGTTATAGTCCATATTTACATTATCAAGTAGTGTGGGCCAACAGGAGTGAATCTGAGTACAATTGTTTGTGAGGAGGCCCATGGTTTTTAATGTGCTCTTGCTTGGCCATAGCACAGTCTGTGAGACTCACATATGACTCCAAATGACTTTCTCAGCAATGTGGTAACGCAGCCAAAAGCAACATAACCCTAGAAATCATAGAAAAGACTGGCATTTTTGACAGATGTAGAGAGAGTAAAGTGATCCCACCTCTGTCATACTTGCTTTGCCCACAGGCCGCCGCTGCTCTTACCCGAGTATTGGAGTGAAATTGAGCATTTAATAAAACACTAATTAAAGTAAATACCATAAAAGCATTAACCTCCATAAGGTGTTTAAATTGAATTCCTGGCTACTTTGGCATCATTCCAGCTTTCAATAAGTTCCGATCTAACTGTATCAGATCACCAATTCAAAGACTCTGATTTTAGTTTATGGAATATTCCCGTTAATAATGATACCTTAGACATCCATTAAGTCTGGAACATTAATTTTATGGAAAAGTTCCAATACAACCCCATTAGATTTTTTTAAAGCTAAATTAGCAGCATAGGCTTTTAACAAATGTCATAAATAGCTATATTTAATGGAAAGATTACCCAAATTAAAACCAGACCAAAATAGAAAATACAGCTCCCTCTGTTTAAGTCTTGACCTTCAGAATCCACTTAAAAGTACAAGCTAAACAAAGCCATGAGTGTTTCAAACTTGTTGTTTGATTGTAGTGTGGACTAGAAAAATAGAGGATGACTTATGAAACACCAACATGCTTTTTCTTTTCTGGTAGGTGAAATCCCTCACTTACACTGATTGATACAGTACTTTTGAAAATGGGGTTGTCTTATAAACGTGTATAAATACCATTTAAAATATCGTGAACATCTACACAGTATCCAGATAGTTTTCAAATATACATCTTCTTCCATATGTTTTAAATTTATTTTATTTAGATCATATATAGGACGGTTTCCCAAACAGAATGATTGCAAAATGAATAACTGTAAGCTACTGAGCTTCCCTGTCTTCTGCACCAAATTCTGACTTGTAAGTCACATTCAGCCAGTTGCAACAGACAAGGAGAAGGAGGATTATACCTTCAAACTTCATGAGAATCAGTTCAGGGGAACAGGAGAAAGATTCAAGCTACTGTGTACTGAGGAAAAGCTCAGGGGAGCTCAGACATTACGTGCTCTGTCTGGCATAAGCTGCAAGGCCCAGCAGCAGACACACAACTCAGCTGGTAGCAGAGCTTTGGCCTATGCGAGCTTCTCTTGCTCACTTGAGTGCTGTGGGATGTGGAGGATGCTGGAGTTACCACCATGGTGGACCTAATGAGGCGAAGGACACAATAAAAAAAAGGACAGAGGAAACCAAGTTCCTGTCACTTCACTTCTCCCATCTTCACTTATTTGAACCACCTTACGTTTTTCTGAGAAAGGGTCATCCAGAATTAAGGCATTCAAAACATCCCAAAGAGTTTGAGTCCTGTCAGGTTAAGCCACTGTGAAGTTTCCACCAGCTAATATCAAATATATACAGGACTAATGTTACTAAATCAAATTCCCTCAAACTGGACTTATCTATTAAATCTCAGTGAGATTGAAACTTTAAGCCAAAAATAGAATATGTTCATTTTATAAGTATGGGTGTCAGACTGTGAGAAATGTTAAATTTTCCTTATAACGTGAATACATAAAGAAATGTAAAATAACTCAAACCATGTGATATATTTTAATGTACAAAGCAGGTGGGGCAGAATTAACATTGAACTTTTGGCTTTAACTCTGCATTTACTAGCTTCCAAGAACCAGCTTTTAGTGATGATGTGTTCTCAACTGTTGCATGTTCATTTTTCAGTCGAGTTTCTAATAATACTAATCAGATATAGAATTTCTTCTTTTTGTATAATGAGATGTTTTCATATATGTCACATAATGCTTTTTTTTCTTTCTAAAAAAACCAGTTTCATAGCTCTGGTCCCTGTGCCTTACCTGTTGTCAATGTTTTGATGTGGAGGGAGACAGGTACTGAAGCCACTGTATTCACACAGCTTTCTAGATATTTGTAAATCTTTATGTTATGGGGAGAAACCAGAGTCACTGTTATTGAGTGCAAAGCAAAAATAACAATGTTATTCACTGGATTACAATTCCTCCTCACACACGTTACAGTACAGTGACTATTCCTGCATTGAGTATCTTAATAGCTTTCTATTAATTCAACTGTATTCATATTTCCCAATACTGGCATCAGTACTACTCCTGAACAAAAAATTCTCCATGGAATATAACCTCCCTGGTTTGAAATACTACTGTGAAATAAAGAATTGCTTTCTTTAAAGTATGTCTTCCTTGAAGCAATAGCTCCATCATGTAGGGAATTGTATTAATGTGAGCCACCGAGGTGATCCACTTAAATTTATAAGCCACATACTCTGAAGACAGGAAGTCAAATCTGTTGAAAATTGAATAAGAAATTTGTTTTTTCTGTCTAAACTCCATGACCATAGCTATACTTTGTGCCTTGAGTTACTGGATAATTAAGATACACAAGCTGAAGAATCCATTCCCTCAGGAACTTTCAGTGTTTGGCACTGTTTCTGCCTTTCCAAGGAAGGTGATTAATTTTTGCACACAATAGGTCATTTCCTCCTCTCACATCACAGACAGAAGACAATTTACACACCTATCATTCTTGAGATTAAAAAAGGGTTGAGAGTGCTGTTTGTCCCTCATATAAATGCACACTGAACAGAACGTTCTTTACAGAATTAGAGTCTTGAATGAGATAAAAAAGCCTAGGTTTTAGCAGGCAAAGTGAGTTAACATTAAATAGTATATATAATAATTCGAAGTACACAAGCAAGGTTTAGTAAACATGGAGAAATTGTGTTATTTTATTAGTAGAAAAATCTGTAAGATGTGAATACTAGTTTGAAAAAATAAGTCACTTAGAATAGTGACTACAGATGACCACAGTTCTGACTGGTCTCCCATGTACAGTGGCTTAAGTAAGCCTTCCAAAAACTCATCAGAAATATGGCAATACAGTCTGCACCTTTAAACTTCACTAGAACAAAAAAGGGGTTTCTCATAGACATTGGATTAAGTTTCTATCTAACACTAGAGTTCAATGTCATTTTGTATGCACACACAGGGTTTTTTGTCAATAAACACTCAACCTACATGAGACAATAACTTTGATATGAGAACATCACGTTGTATCTCAGTAATCCCAGCATTGCCTGAAATTTCTCTAACCTAAAGCTTTCAATTTTACTTCAACAGAAGGCTTGATCCAGATCTCAATGGAATTAATAGGAGTATTTCTGTTAACTTAAACAGGAGCAGAGTCAGGGCCAAGGTCAGCAATATTAATTTGCTCTAGCTTCAGGCAGACTTCCTCCTTTTTCAAGAGTAAATCTTCACTCTACCTTGTGTGAAATTCAATAACCATGTATAAAGCTTGGAAAGTTACAGTTTCTCCTAATGAACTGGGAGCACCTAATTTTGGTGTGCACATCCTGTCCTCAAAGAGACTTCAAGGTCATCTTGGACAGCATTTATTTCTCTGTAGATGGGATTGGGCAGTCCTTTGGGCTAGAACTGGATAGAGTATTTTGTTACCACGTTTTTCTTTGAAAAGCAATTCAACATTTTTTTTGGCTTATCCACAAGATCTTCAGTAGGTGGTTTGCATTTCTGGTAATATAATTGCTTAGACAAACTAAATTGCAAACAGAAATGAAGAAAATTTTTTCCTCCAAAACTTTCAAATCTGGTTAAGATTCTGTCTGTCTGTCCCTCTCTCTTTTTTCCCTCCAGCCTTCCTTTGGATGCTGTCTGCCTTTTGGCAGACTCAGAGATTCATAAATCTCTGTACCTTCAGCACATCAGCACAAAAGTGTTAACCAAGATGATGACAGATCTTTCCCAGTTCCTCAGATTTCAAGGACCTGGTTTGTTAATTTGTGATTTTATTTTTTTTATTTCTACTTCATGTGTCTCTGGTCACTAATACAGAAAATTACCACAAGTTATTGATATGAGAAGAACTCATAAGAATAAGATTACGCCAGGACTAACCAGACTAAGATGGATGGAATCACAATATTTGAATAGGGATAAAAGCAGTAATTATCCTGTAAGTTTGGTAAATACAAGGAACATATTATAAACCCATGCAATATTCCTGAGGTTAATCCTAATTCTCAAGGGAAAATAGTAAAGGATCAGAGAGAGCATTTCTTTCTTTTTACATGCTGTAAGAATTTTTTTTTAAATATTGAAAAAATACGCGTTAAGAGTCAAAATTGATATCATGTTAAATGTTTAAATAAGTGGTCATATATATTTTTATAACTGAAGTGTAAAATATTGTCACAATCTGTGTGAGCCTACAATTATGTCATAGGTGTCTGATTGAAAGTCAGTGAACTTTAAGTTACTAAGTTAGGTGGTTCTAAAATTTTCTCCCTGCTTTTCACAGAGTATTCTTAGGACCCACATTAAAAGTTATGACTGGAAAGATATATAATGACAGTGTCTTTGGGTAAAGATAATGAACTCTGAAGTAGTTATGAAAAAAAGCCAAGGAGCCAGAAGGGGAAAAAAATACATCACAAGTTTTTTTTAAATAAATCCTGTATATGAAGCAGGAGATATCTAAACAAGCAACAAAAGATACCTGCTCTCTCTTTCCTGTGGATATTGTGACTATTAATTAGAGCATTTGGGCAGTGACTGAGACAGTGTGTGCCAATTAGGCAGTTACAGACACTGAACAACACTGGGATCAGCAAATGTGAGCTGCAGTTGGCAAATTCACTGCAGTCACCCAGGGGGACCCTGGCAAAGTGTGGGAAGAAAAAGGCACCATGTGACCAGTTCCATGTAGGGTGGTCCTGGACAAGAACCTAAAAATAGTAAACCAAAACTTTCATGTCATATGAACATCAAATCAGCTGCCTTGTGCTCTCTAACCTTCTGTTATATTTAATGTGTGGAATTACAAATTTATTTAAAATACAATTGTTTAAAGTAAACGTTACAGAGATGTCACGGAAGGTGAGAGGTTGAAAAATATTCTGTGAATTGTCTGTCCTCATGTGTGGCATCCTTTATGACTAGTTCACGTTTGTGTTCAGCATTTTATTTTTTTAAATAAAGTAAGGATCTAAGCATTAATACAGACTTCATACTGTCCCTGCCTTTAAGAATCCCATTCCTTGGAAAATGACAGGAAATGAAGCTTTCTTTATGCACAGCAATTCTTCCCATCTCATCTAGAAATTTGTGGTACCCTTCAGAACTTTCTCCTTTAAAGTACTTCCACAAAGAGTCACTTCAAAGGTTGGAATCAGTTCCTGAAGTAGAGATCAGGGAGCTTGTATGAATAAGCTGGGGAACAAGGCAAATGGGGGTTCATGCTCTCAGCCAGCAGTAACTAATTGTAAGTGCTGAAAAGTATTGTAAAAGTGGTTCATCTTAACATTTATAGCCTAGGTGATAGAGACCTGATTTGATTACAGTTTTCCTGGTAAGTATCGTTCAGTAGGATTAAATGAGATTATGGAATTAAACAATATAGAAACTGCTCTCCTCTTTGGTCTCCTTCATTATTCCCTTGAATCCTCTGTGAGTTCACTCTGAGATTCTCCAGTTTTCTTTTCATATTCCTGTTTTTTTCTAGCATAATTTATTTCATGTAAATAATTTCCATTCTGATTCTCCAAGCCTCAATGTTTGGGAAAGTCTGTGACAGTCTCAGTCTTTACTTTAACTTCCTAAAATTTTAAATTTATCTCAGAACATTGTAATCTTTCTGACTCTTCTTTCCTGGAGGTCTCATCTTGAACATATACATGAAAATAATATTTTGAAACATCTGTCCATCTGGGATTAGGAATTTCACTCTTTCAGGTGCAAACAGTATATTAGCATATGTTGTTATGTGTTAGTGAGGGAAGAGGAGGCAGTGGTTTATAGAGGCACCTTCACATAAGGCCAATAAGTAAACTGTCTTAATGTGATAAAAAATCTGAATTTAGATATGCTGTAACTTAGAGTACCTCACACATGCTCTGTGATGTTAGAAAGCAGTTTGGGGTTCCCACTGACTGTTGGCAGGGGAATGAGTGGCTCCTTGATCTGCTGAAGAGCAGAATGCAGCTCTGGGGATCACTGTGCAAATGATCAGAGTGTGAAAATCTGTCTGCACTAAGTTACTGCTGGATCTGACTTCTTAAATATCAGTCATCAGTTTGCTGCCTGCTGGCAAAACTATCTTGATAAATGCAATACCTACACCTTACAGCCTTCTTCAGTCCTTGATATCATGTGAGCTGTGTAATTTAAGTATAGAAGTCATAAGCAAATCTACAGGACCAGTCTCCTCTGGTTTGTATAGAGAATAATCCATAAAGCAACAGCACAAATAGATCTGTAACTTGCAATACATTTTTGGACATGGATACAACTTTTGCTTTTATTTTCCTAAGTATTGTCAGTGTTCATTGACTCTTTCCAGTAATGAAGGGGTTAATGCAAGTTACAACTAAAGTGGTAGAAAATTGGCCCAGCTGTAGAAGATAAAAGACGAGCAACAGGTGAGGTAAATTTTCCTTATAGAGGCAAGATTGGAAAAAGCAGAAGCACTGTGTTCTGGTTTCAGGAAAACAGGCACATGAACTTCCAGCTTCCAGAGGATAATTATGGGCTGGAGGAAAGTTGGATTCTTGAGAAGGATTGGTTATCTTCAAAGGTAAGGATTTGTGTTATATGGCCTTTGGAAGACAGCTCTTCAGTTGTTTTCTTGAATAATTTGGTTTTCAGTTTGAGTGTTTGTTGCATTTCAGGACAATGTAAAATGATTGTCTTTGCAGACTTCTAATGTGGCTGTAAAGGCTCTGGCAAAGCCCCACTGAACGTGTTGTACCTATTACCAATGCAGAAGTGGTGTATTGCTGAGTTATCTGAGAGTGCCTTGATGTTCAAAATGTAAACTTGGTAATTCAAACTATTTATGGTATTAGTAGTATATGTTGTCTACTGAGGGGAGAGTAGGTTCTTGAGAAATCCTTAAAATCTGTAAAGGATTCCTAAAGGATTTGATGTAGACTAAGAGCTTTGAAGTCAGCTGCGCTTAAGAAGCAAAGAATTGTTGGGAGCTAGATAGTAATTTCTGTTTCAGGAGAAAGATTATTCTTTTAGATGTAACTTTTAGAAGAAACTGTGAACTTGTCACTTGATTTTGCTGCCTGTTATGCTCAGACTTGGTTGTGATTTGCTCACATAAAGCTTTTCTGGGCCTGTTAACTTTAGGAACTCTTAGCTCTCTATCTGGGAACAGCTGTCTTTGCTTTCCATCCTTTGCTTTGCCAGTACCTCTTTTAAAATTTAAATATTTTTTGTATAAAATATTGAAATTCAAAAAAATTTTTGTCAAAAATTTTTGAGCCATTCGTAATTTTGGATTTTTTTTTTCTGTTTCTGAACATGTTTGTATCTTATGATGTAACTTGGAGGACTGAAAAAGTCCTAATTACAAACAGCTGAATGAATTATTAAAAGCTTAATACATTTCTGAAGCTGTTATATGGCCATGTGATCATGATTTTCACCCCTACATTCAAAATGGTCCATTTGTGCATGTGACCTGAGGACTAGTAGAGATCCCAAAACTGGCTGAGGTGTTGGGAAATGACTGCACCAGTACAGTGTTACACCTTGACTGCTGAGTTATGTTACATGAGGCTTATTCTAGGCTGGCTAGCTTGGGTATACTTGTTTAGCAGTGTATGCTTTCTTTTAGGTAGATTTTTAAGACCATCTACCAAGAGATCAGATAAATAAGCCTCTTCAGAATGGAAAGGTGTTGTCATTTATTAATATTCTTTTGACCAGGAGTCCCACAAATGGATTAGGGTACCTGTTTTTGAGAAATGCTGAGTAACTCCATAACTAATCAAATCTAAAGCTTAAGATCTAAGTTTCTATCTGTTGCTACCTTCTGTAGCACATGTGTCTTAGGTGTATGTTACTCATATAGGTATGAAACTGGAAAGGCAGTGAGTAGGCATGGTAACAGTGTTTTCTAGCATAGCTATTTATTATACAGAAAACACCTGTTCACAAATTAGAGAGGGTTTTGTTGTAATATTTTTTCTGCGTGATATCATTCTTGTTCAGAATATATTGACTAAGTTTTAGCTTTTCAATCAAGAAATCTAAAAGTAGAAGTGCCCTTTAGGTAAATAATATATTTGGTTTGTGACTTTGGAGAAGTTGTTTGACCTACTTGTGCCACATTCAACCCAACTGGAAAATTGGATAAAACCCAGGGCTTCAAAAACCCCCTAAAAGTTGTAGTGAATCTTACTTTAACTGAATTCTGTAAACATGGTGTACAGGTGACCACTGCAAGTGATCAGTGTTCCAATATGCTGATCTGCTCAGCAAGTACAGCACTGCAGGTAAAATAAATGCATTAGGAAATTTTTTTTTTGCAGCACTTCTACATAACACCCATGTATGCCAGTATTATCTCTAAACTAAGTCTAGCATCTTTGAAGCCAACCCTTTATGCTTTTTCTTCTCCCAAAACCTCCTTCATCTCACAGATAGCGATGGAGAAACTTAGTGCACATTATCACAGAGAGATGTTTTCACACATATAGAGGCAACTTCTCCAGAAAAGTACCTTCATAGAAAGCAGTGGAAGTGCAGGATGCAAGTTCTTAAATGTTTCTTTACCTAAGCAGTCATGCACACCGGTAAACAATAGCTGATGTTGTTGACTGAGAATAGCACATTTACATGGGAGTTCAGCAATCACTCTTGCATTCTTCTTGTCTCCTTTTGATTGCCACAGTTCTTTAGGAAGGCAATAGTTAGGCTCAGAAAGGAAGATTATTCTTTTTTCAGCTCTATTCCTTCTAGGGTTCCATTTGAAGCTTTATAATAATGCTTTTGCTGGCTCGTGTTATTAGAAAATTCTCAGAATGTCGAGAATCTGAGACCCAGAAAGAGAGCTGTGTGCTGTAGCTCAGTGGCCAACAGGAAGGCAAGTAAAAAGCAATACCTTATCCAAGGAAGTGAGCTTGAGTTAAAAACTGTGAGATGGGATCCTTCCCTGGAGACAGCAGAAGGTAGAATAGATATCTGTTTACACCAAAGAGGAGGAATTAAAGCTGTCTAACTGAGTGAAGCAGGGCATTATGACTGCTTAATGTTTGGTTGGGATCTATCTGAGGCCTTTTCAGCTGCTGGGGGTGCAGAGCTCAGTGAACTGCCTGCAGGACAGTCAGCATGGCAAGCATTTGGTGATCCAGTCATGGCAGAGCAGGACCAATAACAGTTTTTGGCAAGCAATTTTGTTATTAGCTACTGTTGCATAGCTGCTGTAAAAGAACATATGCATATGGAGCACTGACATTTTCATTTACAGAAGCAAAGACAACAGAATGTGGGCAGACCCTCAGCTGTGTATTTTGTCACTACCCTATCAGTTTATACCAGCTAAACATCTGCCCCTGCATTAGTCAAAGCAAGGCTTAGATTTCCATTTGCTTGCCCTACCACCTAAATGGCTCTATCACTCCTGTGGTTTTTGTGGCTGATGGACAGAGTAGTTTTGGTTTTCACTCCCCCAGAATGTGTCATATGAAAACATTGCCAGCTGTCACAACCTTGAAGAGCTTTTCACTCCTGAAGACCTTGCTCTATTCCAATAACTCAGTCTCCTTGCTCTTGCTGGAGCAAGCTGGAAACAGCATATAAATGGGAATCTTTTTATGCACCTACACAGTCACAGAATCAATGACATCCTGAGTTGGAAGGAACCCACAAAGATTATTGAATTACAACTCCTGGCCCTGCACAGGAGAGCCCCAAGAATCACACCATGTGCCTGAAAGTATCACCCAAATGCTTCTTGAACTCTGTCAGGTTTGGTGCTGTGACCACTGCCCTGGGGAGCCTGTTCCAGTGACCAAACACCCTCTGGGTGAAGAACCTTTTTCTTATATCCAACCTAAAACTCCCCTAGCACAGCTTCATGCTATTCCCTTGGGTCCTGTCTCTGGTCACTGGAGAGATCAGTACCTGCCTCTCTGCTTCCCCTTGTGAGGAAGCTGCAGAATATGATGAGGTCTGCCCGCAGTCTCCCATTCTCCAGGCTGAACAGACCAAGTGCCCTCAGCTGCTCCTCATACATCTTCCCCTCCAAACCCTCCACCATCCTCATGGCCCTCCTTTGGATGCTCTCTAAGAGCTTAATGTCTTTTTTATGTTGGGGCACCCAAAACTGCCACAATATTGCAGGTGAGGCCACCCCAGGTCAGAGCAGAGCGGGACATTTCCCCCCCCCCCGGCCTGGCTGGCGATGCTTTGCCTGATGTCCCTCAGGACAGGGTTGGCCCTCCTGCCTGCCAGGGCACTGCTGACTCTTATTTAACTTGCCACTGACCAGAACCCCCAGGGCCCTTTCCATGGCACCTCCAGCCTCTCGTTCACATGAAGGTGCAGCCTCCATATGCACCCCGACATTTGTGGTGAGGAACCTTGCATGTTATTCCTATGTTAGCCCAACTGTGTGTAACAGTTTGGCTGTTCTCAGCAGAGGAAGTACAGATGGTGACTCCTGGCAGGCACTGTTATTGGAAGACATTATGCTGTATGTGTACAGGTTGTTAAGCTAACTGACAGTTTTATGCAGCATAGACTGCTGAGATTTTAAAAATCAGAAAATTACCATTTGCAAGTCAGAGGTCGACTGGTTCTCTAGAAGACTTAAATATCTTAGTCCTATAGCAATGGTGCCATATGTTCCTCACTGCTTGTTGCCTTGAAATCATAGTAGTGAGACTCAAAAGGCAGTTGTCTGTTGTAATCAGATTGCAGTGAAATATAGATGTATTCCTGTGAGCCTGGTAGATATACAGGATGTAATGCAGTCCAAATCTCTTCTAATCAATACTTCGAAAGTCAAAGGGGCTTTCTGACTGTGAATGATCTATTTTGGTACAAAATGAGGGAATTTGATGTGGCTGTTCACAGTACATAATTGAAAGGGACCTCCATTGGGGATGAGATATTCCAAAGAGGTACTGCTGGTAATGTGGTTAAATTCATTTTTGTGATTAAAAAGAAGTAATCAGAATACTATGACACTTTCAATTGAAGAAATTGCAAACAGCCCTTTGGACAGAGCAAACTCATACAGAAGGACTGAGTGAAATTATGAACATGAGCACCAAAGAACAAAATGGGATTTGCGAGAAAGAGGAAGATGGTCTGTGTTTGAGAGAAAATTATCTTTTGCATGGATATTCCATTGGAAGAAGGAAGCTGACTAGTCAATAGTCAATTGTGTGATATGTACCAGACCTTTTGACAGCAGGAAATACCATCAGGAATGTGAGCAGCAATTCCTTCTATCTCATCTTGCAGTAAATGGGAGCCTTCAGCTGAGTGCGCTGAATGTGAAGAGCACAGTATCCCACTGGCTCTCCCTTCTTTGAGAAGAAGAGTTCTGGTGGTGAATACCATTCCTCACCCTTCTCAAATCCTGGGCTTGCCTCGTGTCCTGTTAGCCCAGAATAAATTGAAGCATCGTGGGACCTAGATTTTAATAAGCTGAAGGCTGTAGCTCTTAATTGAGATGATAAAGACGCTAGAACAGATTAAACTAATCTTTTCAAAACTCTTACTTATAGTGTAGATATGAGAGAACATGAGTTTTATACAACTACTTGGAAGGCATATAGTTTAAAGAACCCCAAAGGGACTGAAATTGAAGATAAGAGGAAATCTGAGATGGATACCAGAAGAAGATTTATATGTAAGACCTATTAAGGACATGCAGCAGCTTGAGAGACAGAATGGAAGAAACCTATTCTGAAGAATTTTAAAATGAAATAACACTGGCACAAATCCCAAATCTACATACACAAGTGTGTGAGGAAGACAATAGGTGGATTAAAAATCTGTAATACTGATGTTTAACTTCTATGGTGTACGTAGAGAACTCTGTCATCCTTATTTTGAAGTTAGTCCTTTAAATTAATCCAATAATATTTATCTTCGTGATAAAGATGAGAAACCACCATCTGATAAAGAAATCAAGTTCTTATGAGATGCAATACTGTGAACACTTGTTTTATTTTTCCTCTGATCTATTACTGCACATGAAAAGGTGGAATTCAAGGCACACATTCTTCCATCTAGATATCATTATTTAGCCTGTGAAAAGAAGGAAAAGATGTTTCTCTCCTGCAGTGACTGAGGATGTATAGAATCAGAAAATTCATAAATTGGTGGTTCTTTGATAACAGGTTTCTGTCAAGAAAACTAGGTGTGGAGAAAGGTGGTTGATTAGACAATAGCTGAGTGGTCAGATTATTAGCTCTGTAAGAAGATGCTGCTATTTGAAACAAGAATTAGTTTTCAATGGACAGCATTGCTTTTTGTAAGTTGTATCTCAAATTGGATCTCTTATGAACCAATCTGGGTGATTTTTTGGGGGATAACTGATTAAACATAGCCTTAAACTTGTCTAAGATCATGTGAACAGGTCACAGTGGAAGTTACAAAGGGTCCTTAGATTTCCAGAGTTTCCATTCTAATGGCTACCTGCCAAAAGGCTTTTCCTTCATATTTTGTACCATAGTTTTTTGACCAGTGGCAAAAATCTTTAGGTTATTTATTCTCCTTTGTGATGAAGCTGATAATTTCCACCTATGACTGGTGAGAGCCTGATATAGTTGGCTTGGTATTCCAAACTCTTCTTGAGTTGAAACTCCTTTAAATATATTTAATATTAAATGGAATACAGGAATCAAAATTTTGAGTTAAACCTTTAACCTAAGAGAAGTTAAAGGTTAATTAAGTCTGTTTTTCTTTACTGGTTGCAACTTCTGAATGAGTGAACATTTGCATTACTGTCCTCTGGACTCTTTGCTGTTGGGACACAGCTCCCTTGACAGATAATACTCCAGTGGAGGCTTTATCAGCACTGAGGAGAGCCAAAAGACATTGTGCATCTGACAGGCTATGCTCATGTTTGGATATCCAATTGAAGTGACTTCCCTTTTGCAATAGCATGACATTTGCTTCTATTCCCTGAAGCAGCTACTCAAATAGGCACTCCAGGAAAATATTTGAATTGCTGATAGTATAAAGGAACATGATTAACTGCACTTCATTTACAGTGTCCATGGACACAGGACTTTTACTTTTTCAGGGCTTTTATGTACAAGTTCTTATCTAAATAACTTGAGACATTATCACCCTCTTATTTCTTCCCTCTTAATAAGCAGCTATTTTTGTATGTTGGATACTGTCTCTGATTTCTTTAATGGAAATGGATTTAAACCTATATTAACCTAAATCATGTGTAATTCATAATATTAGTGTATTTATTTAAATTACAATAATCTAAATTAATACCTTCTATGATGCACTAGAGGAATGAAGAGGGGCAGACCTATGGTAAACTCCAGCCATTACCTGGAGAAAGGGCACTTCAGGAAACCATTGGGAACTAGTATAGACTCTACAACATCATCCCTGATTGCTTCTGGAGTTGAAGAGGGGTTGAGATCAAAATAAAAATGTCACCATTTTGTTACCTTGTTACTACTGTGAAATTATGGAATTACCGAAAAATTCCAAAACACCTGTCCTAATTAAGGGTTGGAGTTTGAAGATAATGGTCTGCATGTGTGCACTGCTGCCACATTCTAGCAAAGACAAATGTTCTATTTTGGTTTAGCAGAGTAGCTCAGGCATGAATGTGAAGTACAGACAGTGGGCTATGTATGTTCTCCTTTTATTTTTTCCCCCTTTTTAAATTTTTTTCCCACTGATCCCTTAGAGATCTCTTCCCTTCCCTGTTATCTAAATAAATGACTTACATCTTGAGCTAATTTTTCAGAGCATAGTTATCACTTGAAGAAAAAATGCATCATATCTGAAAGTAAATAAACTCAAATCTATTTCCACTGTATAGTCAGAGTGCAGAAATAGATATAACTTGACTCTTCTCTGGCAGTTACTGATCTAGTTTACTTGTAGAGCTGAGTGCAGAACAGGGCCCTAAATATATTTTCATCATCTCTTGGCCTTGTAATGTAATTGGCTGACAGATTATGAGATTTTTCAAATGTTCGAGACGTGGGGTCTGGCAGTGGAACTGAGTTTAATCTGAATCTGGTGCTCCTCTTCTACACTGAGTTATAGACCAGCTTCATTGAAATCTGATCACAAAAATGAGTTAATGGTTCCCCCCACTTATTAGAGCAAAGAACAACCTCTGATGCATTTAAAATATTCATTATTTGACATTATGATCAGCATTCCTGTTGTCCTAAATGCTTAGAAAATTGGTTGGAAACAACTTAGCTAACAAAGCAGTCTCTCATCTCCTCTACTTCACATAACTCAAAAAAAAAAAAGAAAAAGGGCAAAAAAAAAAAAAGCCCAAGCCATTCCTTTTATAAACCATTTAGTACAGTTTATGATAGCAATAATCCCCTTGAAATTGGTTATATTACTATAGTTTGTTATAGTGTTAACTGCCCTTGTCTTCAGCTTGGTCCATTAACTGAAAATCCAGCCATTAACTTATAATGGGATGATTTCTTCAGGATTATTACCTGATTCTTAGTTCGAAGATTAATATTCCTGAAGGATAGTGAAACAGTGATGAAATGTAACAAAAGTCCCCCATTCAGCTTTTATGTTGTAGTGATCTATTTACACAAGATATCTCTGAAGCTTACATGTAGTTTCTTTCATTATCTGTGCCACCAAAGTTGGAAACGTGCAAGCAGCACTTTTCTTTATGAAAAAGAACACTTGTTGGCCCACATAATCAGTGGCAGATGAGGGGCAAGGAAGGTGATGTTCACTGTGACAGTCTAATAATGGAGATGTAAAGCTCACTCATTGCTATTCTGTTCAGTGGGAATTTTGCCTATGGCTTCAGTGGAAAATGATTCAAGGCCAAAAAGGAGTAAATTATTTTGTAACTTTTTGAAGATACTCGCTAGATGTCAAAGGGGTTGGGAAAAGGGAATCACAAGCAAAAGGGTATTACAGCCTAGTGTAGGTGATAGGACTGTTTCAGAGGATGGAAATCCTGTAAGAATTCCTTAAAATATGTCCTTAGAATACTCCTATGACCTACATTTTGAATCCCCAAAGTAATCTCTTTGTTTGACTAGTGCAATGCCAAATCTGAGAGAGATTAATTATTATCTATACAGCATTATTAATTAACCCCACAATCCACTCCAACAAAATATACAGTTATTAATAAAATTTTTATGTGAGCTCTGGAATTACTTTGCTGCTTCTTCCAGTTGATCAGACTTCAGTTTTTTGTTGTTTGTTTTTTGTTTTGTTTGGGGTTTTTTTCGCACCCTTAAATTTTGTCAGTTCATCTGCTAAGAACGGTCAGACAAAATGATATAAAGTACACAGTATCAGTAGGCTGTACGAACAACCTTTAAAATATTCTCACACTGGCTTCTAGCAGTGAGGGTTTGATCTGAGGCATGACTCGCTGGTGTGGGGCTCCTGGTGGGAAAGAAGGTAAACTCAGAAAATCATTTTTCCCGCTTTGTACAAGGTAGCGATATTTTGATTTCCTGTTCTCTGAGACTAAAGAGAGAAACCTGGCAACACAGATTCCCTTTGAAGGAAGGACATCTGGGTTCATTCTGTTACCCCATATAGAGCCATTCCATAGGTGTATGGTGCTAGGAAACAGTCCATCTGCCCAAAAGGTTACAGGAAAAGACTACTTTAGGCAATAATAAAAATGATAAAATTGCAAATTGTAAACGTATTGCTTAGAGAAGGTGCCATTAAGTGGTGTTGATAAGACTGTAAATATTACTGAGATGGGGGTCAGCATAATTTAATACAAGCAAAAGATTTGCAAGAGCAATGGTAAAATAAGAATATCTGTAAATACCAACATATCCCACAGGCAAATACCTATTCCACTGCCCAGGTGTCTGTCCAGCAGCACACAATGAGAATGGAAGCTTGATAGAGCTGGAAGAGGAATACATTTCAACTTACAAGTTCCTGTGGAGAAATCAAGTGCACATTGCTGTTTAAAAAGAAGGGACTGAAAGTGAACACATGGATTTCCTCCCCAGTAGTACTCAAAAGTTGAGGAAAGTAGTCTTCCTAGTGAAAGGAACCTGTTTTGTTAAAATCAACGAGTGAAGCCCAGCTTCTAAAAAGTTTAGAATTATTGATGATTCTAGGCCTAGAGGTAAATTATCTGAATTCACTTTTTTCAAATGAATATGGTGTTGCTTTTGCCCTCTTTTTGGATCCATGAATGAAAAAAAGTTGTATAGCACCAATCCTGGAACTTCAATAACTGTAAATTAGGAAACATAATCATAAGAGGACCTGAAATTAAAACAGATGAAATTTGTAGCATCTAAATTAAAAGTCTTAACTTCTTTGATGTGACACCTCACTGACACCTCAACTGTCATATATCAGTGGTTACTCAGTCTTCTGGAGGATATAATAGTAAAAATACTCATGGCTTCAAGGGCATGTGAATTGCTCTTTTCTACATGTTTCCTTTGAGTGGGTGAGGTGTCTCTCTGCTATTTTCTATTGTGTCATTTTTAATGCTAGCTAGGATCAGGAAAGAGATGCAATGAAAGCTTTTAGAGCACTAAAACGAACCATGCTCAGCCTCACAAAGAGCAAATTCTATTTCTTTTATTTTTTTTCTATTCTTCATTCTAAGCAATTTTGTAGATTGTGCTTCAAAATGAAATGGATAACATATTTGTAAGAATATTGCCAAAAAGACATCATGATCCTGTCCCTCAAATCTTCCTTTTTCTGCAGTTCACTTCTGTTATAAAAAGATAGAAAGCCAGAAAAATTATTAAAATCAATACGGATTATTTTTCAATTTAATATCATGGTTCTTGAATAAGATCTATCGTACATTCACTTTATTATTTAAACACTTTATTCCTCATTTGATTTGACTTTAAGACTGCAGTCTATTTCTGTCTGGTGTGTTATCAATCTTTTTCAAAAATGATATTGATTATGTTGGACAGTACGGTGTATATTTGTGTCATTTCAAGAGAAAATACTGTTCAATCTGTGAAGGACATCTCTTCATTTTCATACACAAATTAGCAGAACTGCCCACCTGTGTTTCCCTTCTTGAAAGATGGCAAAACTGGAAAAATCTTAAAAAGTATTTCACTATCAGTTGCTTTCTTTTTTTTTTTTTTTTAACATTCTGAAGTTAATAAGCAGATTTGCAAGGACAAGTACTTATATGAATTTACGCCTTCAGGAAAACACTTGGGCTATACAATAGATGTATGTTGTATAATCAGTGCAAGGCAATGATTGCCAGTCATAGTCTCTACATTAAAGCTGATGTTAAATAATTTACTAAGCTTGTACTTTGTAAAGGACTGTGAATGCTTAACCTGAACTCTCAAGTGGGACCTGACACGGGTCCCACCGAAGACAAATGTGGACTATTTTTAATAGTGTTTGTTAATTTACAAGATTTAAATTGTGTTAATCAACAAGATTTTATTTTGAGGTTGTTCTGCTACAGTCAAGAAATCAGACTGTTATTATAACATATTTCTCATGGTCAGAACTATCAGAACTGGGGACATAAAATGAACTTGAGGTGGTTTTTCAAAAGCTTATTAAGACCTGTGTCTTAATCAACAGGGTTGTCATTGGTCATGAACAGTTTGTTAAGGTATTTGAATGGGGCTTCACAACGTTCTGTGGGAGGTGCCTCACTTCCCTCGGCAGGAGGACTGAACATCCTGGTGTGGTTGGACTGTGTGCACAGATGTGTAGGAAGTTGTAGTGTTTAATGTCACAGGGACAGGAAAAAAGCAGATGTGGGTGTTATGAAAAAATAGCATTGAAACTATTAATCTCAGTCAGATCTAGAGCTGCTCTGTGAAGGGAGGGTACGGAAGGCAGAAGAATCTTTGCAAAGAGTTTTGTTTGTGTTTTTTGCCGGATTTTTAACCTTCTCAGACCTTCATCCTAAACTGCTTGGCAAAATATTTATTATCATACATTCTGATTGTTGCTGCCTAACCTATATTGATACTAATCCATGAAATGTGAACACAAAATAAATAAGGGCTTACCAAGGAAAAACATCACTCACTTGGTTTATCAGCTTGGACAATAACAATCAGAAATAAAGATAATAAACTTTCTCTGTTTCAACAAAGTAAGGCCTAAGATAAACTTCTCTGTAAGTTTCTTTCATTATTCCTGTTTTCAAAAAACTTTAAATATCAGCGACACTAATTGCAAAAGAATGGAAATGTGTTGACTGTTTCATTTCTATCATCTCATCAAATTATATAAGTCTGTGCTGGAAAGTAATAGTCTTAAACTGATTGAATCAGCATTAGACTATTTTTATGAGATTCTAAAAAATTATAGGATGACATTATTTTACTCTCAAAAATATTCAGAAACTAAAATGGCACATAATTGAACAACTGTATAGAAATATAACTAATTATTTTGCAGGCTACTTTGTGTCCTTTGACAACTCTAACTTAGATTGAAGTTGTAAAACAATAAGTTTGTAAGTGGTGTTAATGAGAGGAAAATACATCCTTCTTTCCCTCCTTTCATACAGACATTATAATGTTTACTGTAAAATGATACATTCTCCCTTCAATATCACACTTTCCCCCCAAGAAATATGAAGTTTCCTGAGTGGATGCATTGATTTGAACAGAGTTAGTAATTTTGAAATAATTTAAGGATACATGTGTCTGGGGTTTTTTTTGTACTTTTAACCCAATAGATAATCTGGAATCCATTATCATCAATAAATCTTGTTGAAGTGTAACACTACAGAGACATTTACTCCTCCCCTTCTGTTTGCTTTTGTCTCTCTGCAATGCAAATCTACACTGAAGCTGAGATACCACAATTGTATTTGTCTACTTCAAAGTACTTGACTGCCACACATAGTGAAAACTAGATAAGGGGAGAATCTGTGCATTTATATATCATACCACAAGCTATATACATTATGATTTTAACATTAACAGAACTAGTGATGCATATTCATGTTTATCGTTCTTGTTCTAATTAAAACTACTTAGTGTTAGACATTTACACGAAAGGCCAAACTAGATCTTTTGAGCTGTTAAAATAAATTGTTTTAACATTCCACAGATTATGTGGGTGTCTCATGCTGACAAATTCTGTGCTAAAAGAACTAGTAGAAACAAACCCAATAGAAATTAAGGTAAAATATCCCAAAAGAACATTTTAAGACTTCACATTAGAGTCTTATATGCTGACTAAGAATGGTCTACAATGTACTTAACTTCACAGCTCTTGTGAGGATAAAGGTTTTCAAGGGATATTTTTTCTTTTTTCATTTTTTTTTCCACAGAGAGGGTATTAACACACAGAAGAATTAAGAAGCATTTGGTCCCCAAACACTCCAGTGGTGCAGGTCCTGTAAAAAATATTGATGGATGCTTTTTGGCATAAACTGGATGATAGGATAGGAAATCTTTTTTGCTGCTGAGTAATAGAGGAAGTTTGGGCCTTATAATTCGTACTAAGGGCAGGGGATGAATTAAAGAAGGCAGACTCTTAAAGGCAATGCTTAAAGGTAGGGCCAATCCCTAATCAGCTGAAAGGTCTGGAGTCAATATTCCCAGCCTTCCCTCTGCCTCAACTCCTGTCTCTGTGAAGACAGAACACCTTGATTGCAGTTTGGACAGCACTGTGAACTGCTCTCTCCAGTCTTGTTAGGGGCTTTCTCCAATGTTCATAGAGTTATGTAAAATTTGGAAAGCTGTTAATCTCCTTTTCCCACCAGCACCTCATTTCCAACCTGTTCTTATTGACCAGGACTCGCTGGTACCATTGACCAACTGAACTGCTTTACTTTTGTTCATGAGCAGCATTGTTTCAAATTTTCTATTCTCTCCTAGATAAAGTATGTTTATTCTGGCAAAAGTTTCTGGCAAAAATTCAAACTTGCCTGAGTCCATGTCAGTGTAGGGTGTCTCAAGCTCTCCTCAAACCACTGTTTATAGTCTCTCTGCCAGTTTGGAGAGCAGAAACCTTTCATTTTTTTTTCTTTTTTCTTTTTTTTTTCCCCTCCCCTGTAGTAGAAGATAATTTAAAAAATTGCTTCAGGCATTTTCCTAAGATTATGATTTAAAGTCTTATAGTCTCCTGAGATCCTTGAGAAATAGGCCAGTCTCTGATCACTCTTGAGCAGTTGCCAGCTTGCCAGAAATACAGGGAGAAGGATAGGATGTGTCTGCTTTTCTAATTAGCTTTTTTCATTTAGCAACTTACATAACCCTCTTTTTAAGTGACAAAAAAAATTAAACTGTTCAAAAATTATGTATTTACCACTTGGTTATTTTCCACTGAACTATTTCAAAATTATAGGGAATACTTGAACTAAGCTTTCTACAGCAGAAATTATATCTTTTCAGAAGATACCTTTAAAACCTAGGAGGAAAAAGGTAGTTATGCAGTTCTGAAACTCCTGTGTAGAGACCCGATTTGAGTAAACTTAAATCATCTATTGTCAGCAAGAAGTTGCTAATATACTTTGACCATGGTAGTGTAGGACAGAATGCTTTATTTTTTGTAATTTATTTAAATGGTTTTTATTTTCAGATGATGTACCTGGATCTAGATTTGTATGCTATTTCTGTAATATGTTTTCAAAATAATATTTTCAAACTAGTAGAAACTACCTCAAATGCCTTTCTTGATCTATCTTTTAGGGATTAAAATTTGGCATGACTGTACTAGAAAGAGTCTAATAGCCTTACTAGGACACTTTCCTGTCACTGACAGTGAGATCACATGGTGGGTGAAGACAGATATTACAGTTTTCAGGTGCTATTTTACCATGAACTTTGTCACTGTTTCACATCTAGAAGTTACTGTGCCAATGTCTGAACTGGTATAGCTAATGTCACAAGTATTCCTTTATCCATCACACTGCAAAATTGGCTGTGAAGTAAATAAGCTTCAGCTCCAGTTAAAATCAAAGGTGTGATTTGTGCCAAAATGCATAAGAATTGATGCTCGTACATGTGGGCATTGGTAAGTTATCTTTCCTTCTGAAAGCTGTGAGAAGGAGAATTTCTACTCAATTTTGACCACTTGTGAATATTTAGTCTATCAGATATCTGTACTTTCTCACTAAGGAACTCTCTTTTTGTCTTTGGTTGCAAGTATACGCAGGCAGTCAACTGTGTTTCACCCTGTTCTAAAACATACACACAAACCTGACAACTTCAGTCTTCAACAAACCAAATTGGTGAAAAAATGGAAATCAAACCGGGCAAAAAAACCCAAAACAGTACTAGTAAACTTTCGTGGATGTTATCTTGTGCCTCCAAGATGGAAGTTCAAGAAAACGTAGATTATATATTGACTGCTAAATACTGGTGAAGTATCTAAACAAAAAATGGGAAGAAAGTTTCCAATGAGTTTGCTACAATTAAAAGCTGGTGAACTCAGCTGACAGGACCATACATGATCCTATAGATTAGAAAGAATGTCTTTTGGATATGGTGGTGTGATTAAAATGCATCCATCTAAATGCTGTAGGAAAAAGTCAACAGAATGAGCCAGTGGAAATAATATAAATAGTCTTCCAAGGTTTCTAGATGAAAGCTGCCATATTCCTTAATCTAGTACAGATTCATTTATCTTTCACTAAAGAGAAGAATAAATAGACCCACATGCACTTGATTGCTGGATATAAATCTGCTCAGATTACTGCTGAGCTTAATTGGTACTGTTTTTATGAAATGACATGAATAAACATGGGGATCCTGTTCTGCTACCCAAGGGAGAAACTACCAGCATAAATGCTAGTGGGTAAAGTTTAAGGAAGTACATAGTGAAGGCAGAAGATTGAAATGGAGGAAGAGACAGGAGAATTTGAGTAAACACCCCTTGCTTTCACTGTTGTGCATCGCATACAATCGAGCCGTGGAATTCAGTTTCTGTAGTTATTGTTTCCAAACTATTAAAAGTGAGCAAACAAAAAAACCTGCCACCGTTAGGCATTAACACACAGAAAATGCTTCATGTTTGAGCACACTCAGGTAGCTTTTCTGCCCTGGCTTTTCTTCACTGGCTAAGAGAGCACATCTTTCTGAGCAATACGAATAGATTGAATTTGCTTTTGCGAGGTCTTGCTAAAGGTACTTTCCTTCCTTTTTCAACATCTGCTTGATTGGAATGTGACCTCAGCCTTGCAGTACCTCCCTCTCTGTCCTGCTGTGTCTCGGTTGCATGAGGCCAGGGCAGCCGTGGGAGGTGTGTTTCTCGGTGATGAGGTGTGGAGCAGTTTCTCTGAGCGGAGCGAAAGAGCAGGAGCAGCCAATTCCTTCTGACCCTGTGACCCTTCAAGTATTCACATAGGCTGGCCCCAGTCCCAGCCCTTTTGCAGCTGGAGTGCAGCAGCATACAATAGGGCTGGAATGCCTCCTGTGAGAATTCCATAAAAGTATAAAGAAGTAGGAAAAGAAAAAATTAAATTAATGTACGCTGTGCACTGGGGTATTAAATGAATCCTCTGAAATGGGAATGTTGCCAGTAACAATGTTGTTCAATCAGCTGACAGTCTTTGTAAAGAGGGCAGTTATTATTTATATGTATATATGCACCTGAGGAAAACCTGAACTGATAAAAAAGGTATGCGCTTTTTCAATGTAAAAGGTCAGCCTTCACATAAATATTGTGCCTCTTAGCTGGTAGGAACAGTTAAATTCTCATGATAAATGCAAATATCTGCTGTACTATTTATTCAACAGTTTGATCAAAATGTCAGTATTTTTATTTTTTGTATTTTCTTCTGTTCTCATACCACCTGATAGTAAAACCAACATTTCAAGCTGCAGCCCAATGCTGGAGATGACACAACGATGTCACTAAGTTCAGCACTTTTGCTTGTAGGGATTTACATGGGTTGGGTCTCCTGGCTCCTTACCTGTGTTTTTGGTGTTCTGTGCCTGTCCAGTTCTGCAGACAGCTTTCCTGGCAAGGCAAACTGGGCTTCAGCATGAGCAAAGGTTGATACTGACATAACACATCAGCCCACTAATTTAAGGATTTAGAATTGGATAACAGGGATCTTTCTCTGAAATAAACTATTTAAGAAATCCTACTCCAAGAAAATAGAGACTTTTTTTTTTCCTTTTTTTTTTTTCTATTAGAGGTTATGGAATAATTTAGAAAGTTGATCCTACAGCTTATTTATTCATTTCTATGCTAGCTATATCCAAATAATTTGGCACATGAACAAAATCACAGAATTAAAGTGGTTCCAGCTTCTCCCTTGGCAGTGAGAATGAAGCAGTGTTGTTATAGAAACATCTTCCTTGAATTTGTATGGTCCAAAAAGATTTATTTTTCCTTTTCTCCGAAAGAAAGGACAAATTTTCATTTCCATCTCAACAACTCCTACAATTAACCTCCTACCTAACAGGGTCCCACCAAATAATATTCAGTGGCTGTATGACTGCTCAGTATTTGGTACAGTCCCATGCTGTTTTTTCTATAAATGGAAATGCTCCTCACAGTGTTCTGAGCTCCAAAGGGCTGTTACTGACATGTAGTATGTTACTTAGTATATGATTTAACTCCATTGCTTTAAAAATGTTTGTTTTTATCAGCTCAGTAAGCAGAACTCTGACTGAAATTTTGTCCATAGAGTTTATGCAACCATAATACTGAGGTGTATTATCAATAATGTTGTGAATGACCAAACCCTGATTAGCAGTAATGGCTGAGGCTGGTTCTTTATTACAGTGATTAACAGTAGAACAAGTTGTGTGTATGTCAGTCCTGATATGGGATAGACCAGAAAAATATGTCTTATTTAGGAACATCAATGTGATGTTTGTATATGAGTTCTGTGATAAGATCTTATTGGAAAATATCAGTGAGCTGGCTTTTAACCAAATTATTTAATGGAACTTTAATCCAGTGCAGGATGTTTGCAAGGTTGCATCAAATCTACCTTATTCTCATCCCGTACCTACTGAGTTTTGCTTGGTTTTTTGCATGTTCTCTGTAAATGCTCATTGCTTGTCCTTTGATCTGGAGAGATTCCTCAGTTCTAGCTGACCTTTGCATAGACCAGCAGCAATGAAGTGCCACAGGAAGGTTTTCTCACACTGTTCAGGTTGCTGCTCCAGCTTTTTCCTGCTCTTGCACAGTAAAGCATTTACAAAGACTTTTGGAAGTTATGACATGTAGGATACTGGTTATGCCACATGTCTCTGGAACTGTTCTGGAACCACTGAGCTGTGTGGAAACTCCTTTCTCTGTTGTAATTTTCTCAAGGAAGTAAAGGATTGGGAAGGTGACTGTTGGAAACTGTGATACTTTAGGATTTCTGGCCACTCACTTCAGGAATTAAGAATGTAAGAGGACTGCTGACAGATGATGACTCCTTGGAGTAAACCATATGAGAGCAGCTCACTATTTTCTTGGAGCAGCACCTTCAGAGAAGTGAGCAGTCAGTATAGGATAGAAATGCTCAGGTGTAACCTGCCAGATACCATGAGCGTTTTGGGGAGGTAGCAGGGGCTCTAACTGATATTTTTGTTTAAGGGGAATTTGTACTCAATGATTAAGAGAGGTTTGTTTTATTGTTTGGGTTTTTTTCCTAAACTTTCTTCCTTTTTTCTATCCACTGGGTGGGCTGGTTCTAGAAAATGTCCTACCTCTTTGAAACTTGTGTCATTAGGGAAATAGTTCTGTCTAAAAATTATATGAATATAGACTGTGGCTTTGCCTTGTTACAGGAAGTTGTTATTCCTTGCTTATCATGCACAAATAAATCATAACAATACTTTTTGAACAATTGTTTCATATGAAAGAAATGTTTTTTATACATGTTTTTTGTGGATTGACAAATACTTTTGATAAAGACCCATCTGGTTTTGGTGAGCAAGTTTTGTCATATTCTGTAGAGTACCAAAGGCTGCGAGTTTCTAGACGTTATTCCTTTTTACCCCTTTCACTTGGACATTTCAGAATATTGGGATTCACACAGGCATGTATCAGGAAAGAGGTGATTATGGACTGAGGGTGTCATTCTTAAGAGTGATGGCTCAATAATTGGAGCGAATTGGTGACTCAATAATTGAGAGAACCCACTTGTCTCCAGATGGCTGTAGACTCTGCAAATTGCTACACAATTTGTACTGAATAGATTAGTGGAAGATAGAATTCCCTTAAAGCGTATTTGAAATGGGGAAATTTGGAACTGAAGGGTTTGTCTCTTGGGCAGGTGTCAAAGCCTTAGCTGTGTAGCGCCAACTTGCTGTTTTGGGGAAATGTTTCCCAGTTTAAATTTTCAGGTAAAATGTCAATGTTAATGGGCTATTGTGGGATCATTTCTGTTCTTGCAATTTTAATACACTATAACTTCATTGACTTTACACTTGGGAAAATGAACTGTAATACACAGAAGTGATGAAAATTCTGTGCTTAGGCTGAAATATTTTAAAGGACTTTATGGAAAGACCTGTCTCTGGTAAACATTTCTCTAATAATTCTATCCTGTGGGTTTATTTTTAGACAGCACTCTTGTTTAGCTGTCTAAAAATTATACTCACTTGTTAAATGGTTTTAATAAATTTTTGGTGTTTGGATTAGTGTAATTAGATCACACAGTCCTTTGATTTGTTCAGATGTGTTATAGCATTTCCACTCTGACTTTGACACCTGTTTTGAGCACTTTCAGCTCTTAGATGCAAGTAATTTGTTCAGGTAATGCATTAAGAACTGAAATTGATGTGCAGTCTGGAAAAATACCTGTTCCATGACCCGGCGTGCAAAGGTGTCAGAACAACAGCAAAGTGTTTGATGGGAGGCAGAAAATATGACGCATTTTGAGGGAAAGATTGGTTAATCCAACAAACACTGCCAAGCTTTGACTGGCAAATGGTGTTTGTTTCTCACCTCACAAAATAAATGCAAGCCTTCAACCATGTTATTACTCAGCAGATAGCTCAGTGATTTTTACCCTTGTTCCTTTCACCTGAACTATGTTCAGACTGTACGTATTTCAAGAATCTCTTAAATTCCTTAGGCTGACTGAACACAGTTATTTTAATATTTTATAGTCATAATTTGAACTGTTTGGGGAGCAATTATTGTTCAGAGGATCTAAGTGATACTGTTTCTGGTTCCTGCTCAAAGGATGGCATCTGATCAATGCGTCTTGGAAGATCTTTTCTGTGCATGTTCACAAGAACATAAGCACCTGTTACAGTCAGGGGCAGCAAACAATAACTTTAACTCGTGCTTTTTACCCTGGAGATTCAGTTTGCTGTGTGTGAGCTGTATAGTGACTATTCTGCTATAAGGACAGATGTGCCCATGTGACATTAAAGTGATCTATAGAGACCACAGATCACAACTTTGATATGTGCTTTCTGTTTACACCTATATTTGTGAAACTTGCTTCAGTCATTTACTTTGTTTTCTTTTTTTTTAACAATTGCAATAGAAATACTGGACCTCTAGAGAATGTATTACTGGGAAAACCTCTTGGGAATGCTTGTGAAAATGATCCACCAGTATTTGCTCTACTTTAAATATTGGTGCAGTTGAATATCGTGCCCAATCCATAGCCTCACTATTTTATACTAAACGTGAATAAGTTTGGTCATAATTCAGATTCTGATGATGTAACCTTCTTCTGCCTGAATCCTGCTAGGCTTTATCACCCATGTACTGTTTGCAAAACTTACAGCTTTATCCTAGGCTGCCTCTCCCAGAGCTGCCTGTAAATAAATTGATGCTCATAAATAACTTGGCAATGGTTAGAGGGCTAACACGTTAAGATCACTGCCTGTTGCAATTACTATCATTCCCTTGGATTGTTCATTGCTTTTTCTGTCAGCAGTGCTCATTTTCTGCTCCTTAGCACAGGGTATTAGCATTTTTCTTATTATTATTTTGAAGCAATATGATATCTATCTGTAAGTGGCACTGTTTTGAGACTCAAGTCCCTGTGCATTATTTTATTATCAGAAAGAACATGTTCTTAAACAAACTTCTCTTTCAGAATCAAATGTAAATCTCATCTCTAAGTAGAACATACTTCAATAACGTATTTGAACACATGCACAGCATTGTTTCTCACATATGCAAATAAATAATTAAAGGACATTAATGATTTGTCCTAAGGGTCAATTAAGAAGTCCCTGATTGGGTCAAAATATCCTTACTCATATCCTGTGCCTTTATCCCCCAGGTTGGTTTGTTTATTTTTGAATGTTATTGCAAAGAGAGGAAGTTATATGACACAAGCCAGCCCCACTTTTGAATAGTGCAGGGTTTTCTGAACGCTGATGAGCACACAAATGTAAGATGCTTGTTCCCATCCCCCCAATCCACTGGGTGATGTCCATTGGGTCCACTGCTGATGTGCTCAGTAATGAAGACAAATTGAGCTGGTTCTTCTGTTCATTAGCTGCATAATGCCTTATAAACAATAAGGCAAAGTTTAAAAAATGGAATTTAAATGTACAGTATCAGGCTAGATTTGTAGTTTGTTTAATTGAAGACTAACACAGATTTTCCTATACAACTTCTAGAATATAAAATTTCCAATTGAAATGAATTTTTAAACAAGCACTCCCATGTGGTGCATATAAGTCAAACACTGTATTAGAACTAGAAAATGAGACTCATTCGAAAGTCTAAACAAATGTATAAGTGGCCAGTTTATTTTCACTTCTGAAGCAAATGGGAAAAGTAAGCAAGCGGAATTATTGGCCAAATGGAAGGTCAATTTACAACATTCTTTTAAGTTCAGTAATCAAAGGTGATCTATGTAATGCAGGCAAGGACAGGTTTGGGTTTTGGGTTTTTTTTAATGTTTTTGAAATCTGGCATATTTCCTGCAGCTTGAACTCTATTAATATCCAAAACTGGGAAATGCTACCTACCTGAACGTGGTTAATTTTGAGAAGTACAAGAAAATTCAGGGGGTTTTCCCCTAATTACTGCAATAATTAAAATGAAATCTAGTGACACTATATGTGTTAACAATGTTTAGAATTCTGATTGAATTCCAGGCCCAAACTTTAAGAAAAAACTGCTTTACTCTGCCTAAGACCTTCTGCTTCTTAACTACAGGATTGTCTCTAGTTGACCCAATTAGATCTAAATATAGGATAGTTGCAAGAATTATTTGTATCCGGCTCTATTTTACATATTGTCTCGTGCTTGAGTACCAATGAAGCCTTGAAAGTATCCACTTCAGTCAGTTGCCACAATTAAACAAAGTGGAGCACATATTGTCTAAATAAGCAGAAGTCAGTGGCCTGTATTGGCAATTTTCCTCCTCAGTTGCACCGTCAAGAAAAGAGAAAGTCTTCAAATTCTGTCAGTGTGTTTGCCATGTAGGTGTGCATTTCTAAAGGCACAGAGCTCATAGACCCTTTCTTGGCCTAGCCATGTGTGAAAGTTGGTCAGGTAATTAACTGTTTTGTCTTTCAGTTTATGTGCACTGGAAGGAGTTGGTTGTTCAGGATAACGTTACCAGGGGAACCAGATTGTTAAGGTAGATGGGACTGAAACAGGGAAAATGGCCACCAGATTTGCCACCAAAGACAGAGGATAAACAGTGGCAGAAATCATTATGCCAGGATAAAGAGCAGAGCAATTCCTGGTACAGAACTAAATTGGGCTCTGTGTCTGACAATGAATTTCAGGCATTCAGCATAAACTGAAGTGACACTCCTGACTTCTGGATAAGCTAAAATCAGAATTGTATTCTTGGTGATGAATGTAGGAGGAGCAGTATCTGGGCTGTTAGTATCTCATATCCTAGGATCTAGGCTGCTGCCTCCTCCTACCTTCTCAAGAGCTGCAGATATGGAAGGACAGAGTGAGGTGAATTGTGTCTCATCTGTCATTAATTTTAAAGTATTCCTACATTTATTTTTCTTTCACTACTGAATTAAGTGATTGTCACTACACATTCTGTGACTTGTGTGATAGCATCTCATCTCCCAGATGGGGTTATCAAATGGCTGCTCCTGAAAAGATTGCTGTTTACACATTTGTTCTGTTCATACACCTCTGTTTCAGCAGCCTTTTAAACAAAGTAGTGTATTGATCTTAAAATTACTTGTTATTAGGGGCCTCAGAACTGACTGTATTGTATTGATATTCCAGTCTTTATTTTCCTGATCTAATTTCAAATTCGACAGAAGGGCAGGTTTTAAATCCTAAACTCCCTTTTGTGTGTGTGTGTGTGTGCGTGTGTGTGTGTGTGGTTTCTCTGCAGATACAGAATGAACATTTCATCTTGTATACTCCTGTCTTCCTGTCGTACTGGATATCATCTCAGTTTGCAGAAGGAAAAATAAAACAGTATCTGGTTGCAGTGGTTTAATTTTGCATTGTTCCCACTAAGCCCATTCATGTGGGGCTTCCTTTGTTCTTATGGTGTGTATGCTTTAATTTATGCCAGCTTTGCTGAATGTTGGTTGATGTTTCTACAGTTTTCAAGCAGGGAGTAGTGAAGGATTGCTTTTTAGGAGCTCAGGACATCCCTAAAGGTAGTGGCACAAAAATGAATAAATAAAAACAAACAAACCAACAAAATAACCACGGAAAAATATTTGAATTTCTTTGGATGGAGCTACTTGAGACTTAAAAGGTGTTGAGAAGTTTTGCTGTTCATTGTTCCAATAAGGTGCATGTCAGTGATGTCAACATAATGTGCTGAGGAAATGTCACACATGTCTGCAATTGGCTACTTCTGGCTAGCCAAGCACAGCTGAAAACCTGGAAAACAGATGTTACTTTCAATCAAGCAAGGGTCAAAGCAGTCTTGGGACTTAGAATGTCTATATTTTTCCATCCAAAAATGATCCTTGGGTAGTTTCAGTGGACCAGTAATGATTTTAGCAGCTTTTCTATCTTCTTTTTTTCAAATGTGCAGCATTATGCCTATAGTACAGAGGAACAAAAAACAACGGGCAAGCATCCAAGCAACATGGGACAATTATTGAGAGAAGGGTCCAACAAAAGAACATCATTGGCTTTGCTCGCTGAGCCACACCTGGTAACTCGGTGATACTTAACGGGATGTACTAAACAGTTTTCTACTGACTAAAATATTTGAAGCCACCTGGCTGGTCTGCTTTGTAGGACTGAGAACAGCAGTCATTTTATGACTCTTTATCCTAAGAGAATTCTCTGTCCTATATGTTTTATTCTCTGTATATCATCCTCAAATGATTGAATAGGGTTGCTTTGTGACTGGCACGTAAAGATGAGAACTTAGAAACAATGCACTGCACAGATACAGATTCCAGTATGGACTACACAGAAGCTTTGAAAGAGAACCAAGACTTTGCTTCCTAGCTACAAATCTAGCTTTCTAGCTGTAAACCTAGACTTGGTTCACAGAAATTGAAGTTAAATTTCTTTCCCTGCAGTGAAAGGGCAACAGCATACGGAGGCTGAAATCTAGAGGTGCAGTATTGCCAAAACAAGGCCTTACTCAGGAAAAACAAGCAGAAACTTTTGGAGCTCCCAGTAGGCAAAAATTGGGTGTTACCTCTACAGCTGAGAGCAATACAGGATGAGAAAAGAGCTAAAATGTTTACACCTGAAGTTTTCTCCCAAAAGGGAGGCAGCCACCCATGGGTAGAGTAGTGGCAAACGAAAATTTTCCCCTTAGATCCTTTCTGATAGAAATGGAAGACTGGACTATTTTAGTCATAAATGAAACAGCATTCCCTTTTTTGTCTTGTCTTTTGTCCTTTTGTGCGTTATTTAATGTGCAGTCAAGAAGTAAATGGCAGCTTCAGTTCACTTACTCTTTACAACTCTCTGAGGCTTTGTTGGTTTTGTTGGTTGTTTGGGTTTTTTTGTTAGTTTGGGGGTGGTTTGTTGGTTTTTATTTGTTTGTTTTTACAATAGCTCTGTGCAAACATCTGAATTAAACTACTTAGGTGGGACACTTTACCGGTGTAGCCATAGCACTGGAAAAAATTCTCCTCTATGAACTTGCTGCTGCCCACAACTGTAGTTCAAACACATCCTTTATAAATTTTCTAGAATTTTTTTTTTGTCTCTAGTGAAGATAACTGTTGTTGATGGAGTTTACATCTATATCCTTACATTCAAGTTTATGTCTCACTCCTCCTAATATCTGTAGTTTACTTGTGTACAGGAGTGGTATCCCATCCCATATCCATTGTCTGTCTGCCTTCACCCCTCAGACCCTTAATCAGTGCTTTGTTCACATCATCATAACCTTTAATCCTCTTTTCACTCTACTTTACATTGTGAACTTCTATTTCAATATGTGATCTCCAACTTTCATGCTTGTGTTTTTTGGATTTATTTTTTTTTTAATCTACCTGTGATACCAAAGCCATCACTGGTTACAGGGACCCTATTTCATGAGATCACCTAAGCAAGTGTTTTAGTCCATCCTGTTAATGTTCCTGTCCTGCTCTTAGGTGATTCCTTGAATTGGAGGTTCCATGCACTAATTCAATCAAAACAATCAAAACTCAGTGAAGGAAAAATGACAGAAATATCATTCATAAAAGATGTTTGGAGAGGTCATGTGGTCCAGACTCCCACTTAAAGCAAGACAGTCTCCAACACTACATGAGTTCAGTTATAGCTTTGCCCACCTGAGTTTGGAAATGCTTGTGAGGATGGAGATTCCTCAGCTAACCAGGGTAACTTTTTGCAGTGCTGTATTGAGATCCTACAGAAGGCATTTTGCCTGTTTTCTCTGTCTTTCTCTACTTTAATTTTTCTTTGCCTGATGGTGTATTTATCAAAATATTAGATGAATTCTGTCCTGTATAGTCTGGCCTAAGGTAACTATTTTGCAAAAGAGAAACAGTTTTTAGGTAGTCAAAAAAAAAAAAAAATCCATTTTTTCCAATATAAAATACAGTGCAGCCTCAATTATCTGAATGTCATAAGAAACAATGATTGTAGTGTGTTCAAATAGCCAAGGGAGTTTTCAGTGTAATTAATAAATGCCAAGGGACATAACCCTATTTCAAATGACTGACATTAGACTCTTGAGAAAGAACTTTGTTTCTTTGTTGTAATGTACTGACATAGGAAACTTGTGACAGATTAAGAGGTTCTCTGTGCAGGAGTTCTTGCCTTTGAAGCATTCTGGTTTATGAGACAAGTAACTGAAAATGTTTTAGAGAAGTAAGATATTGACTATGTTATGTCAGATAAAATAAAAGCATAAATAATTGGATCTTCTAGAGATTTTGATGCCTTTATAATTTCTTTGGAGATTTGCACCCTAAAGGATTTTTGAAAAGGTGCCATAATGGCAGAATTAGAGAATAAAGCTTCTAAATCTAAATTGTATTATTTCCATATTGTGATTTAATGTGCTCTGATGGACCTAGGCCATATATAAAGTATCTCTTCAGTTTCCACAATAACTCAATCCTCTTACCAGAAGAATGCCAATATATTCATTAGGTCTCATGTGTTTTTCAAAATGGATGTGTGACTTCCAGAAACTACCCAGATTACCTACTTGTTTCACATATATTACAGTGCTAAGTGGAGGTGACTTGAATTCACTGTTGCCCTGCTTGGGATTCTAACCAATAATCAAGTAACAAAGAGCTCCATATCCCACACCAATTTTTGAAGCTGCTCTTCTCTAGAGGTGACATATTTTTAAACACTCATTCAAGAAATAATTTAATTGATCTTTCAGCTTCTATTATTCCCTCTCCTCAGGAGCCAGTGACCAAAATTGACTCTATTCCCATTTCAACCACCTTCCTTTCATGTTGCACGCGAGAAACTTGTCAGGCACTGGGTTGAATTAGTGAAAGTCTGTCTGGAGTTAAATTAGTCCACCACTGTCAGGAATGAAGACAGATTTTGACATATGTTAGTCTCACTCGTAAAAAAGGGAAAAAAAAGTAAGAAGAGCTGATAATTTCAAAAATGTGTGTGGTTAACTTGAAAGCATTGCACTTGATCAAACCCTTGATTAGAACTTTTCACAAAATTGTGTTGGTAGTTGCTACTGATTTGGGTTATTTAACCTTCAAATCCAGTGCAAGAATATTTTTCTAACTTGAATATTTAATCTTATCATTTGAAGCTTTAAAATGTTACTTCTCCCCCCTTCTCCCACCTCTGGTTGGATTATTGTCAAATAAATCCAATATAGTTTGTGCTCAGAAATCTCAGGTAGTATAAACTTTAGAAAAGAGTTTTCCTTCATAAGACTGTTTATATTACTAGTTTCTTTGTTTATTTGTGGTTCTTTCATTTCTATTTTACGTGTATAGAGAAAAAACCCAAAAGTAATATGTTGTTTTGCTTCAGAGATTTCTCTGGCTGCTGTTTAATTTGTTATACCTAATGAAAAAGTTCATTTTGCCTTCTAAAGTTTATGGGAGATAATCCAAACAATAATGGGCTCTATGTCAGGATCAAAATCTGTCTTAAGGTAGGCAGACCTTTCTGCCTCAGGGATGATCTATCCATAGCAATTTAATTCTGAAAGTAAGATTTTCCACCTGAAATTTCTGGGATATTTTTCAGGGAGAGGAGAGAGCACCCATATTGCAGTTTGACCTAGACACCAGAGTTAATATATTTATTCTATTCCATAATAATACAGTGACTCTTTAGCCTCAGCTCTTTATGAGATGTAACATTTGTGTTTCATTGAAACATGGCACCTGAAATATTCAAAGGCAATAATATAGTTTCAAATGCCAGGGGACTGCAGTATGCGCTGATGACATTGGATTTTAGCTTTGAAACTCAAATCTTTAACAAAAATAATTGTTTATCTTCATCTGTGCCATGATTGAGTTGGTCTGGTCTGTGCCTGGTAAGATTATGTAGTCAAAAATGACAGATACAACAGTTACGTTGTAATCAAAAATGACATATCTGTGCTTTTTTTTTTTTTATTGCTTCAAAAGAAGACAAGTATTTATTTATGAGTAGGGCTGGGAAATACTACTTTTGTATAGCAACAGAAATTGTTGAATGTTTTATTGTCTGTGTTTAATTGGTCTAGTTAAATTAGTGATGTAAAAATTGGATAGAAATAGAAGAGTTTGCTGCTATCTAGAAAAAAGCTTTTTTTTTTTCCCCTACTGAAATGTGTCAAACCTCCTCTGAATCTTCTCTGTATTTCTGTATTTTATTTGTCATACCGTCAGAATCCCCCCTGTAAAATGAGAAATGCCCAGACCAGCATTAGTGGCAGTAATGACCTTTGCAAAGACGTTGTGCTCATTTTGGTGTCTTTGTGTAGCAGTAGTATCCAGAGAGCTCCAGCAGAAGCCCTGTTGTACCTACACAACCCTTAGGTTTTAAGGGACTCTCCTTGGCCCAAAAAAGTAACTCTTACCCTAGGAAGCACCAAGCAAACATAATGGACATAAACAGAGAAATGCATGAGTGGAAATGGAACACAATGTGTACTTCTGAAAGTTAACTCACTAAGTCATGTTGTTCTTTTCCTGTTAGGACAGACAACAATTCTGTATAGTTCCCATTCAGATGTTGAGAAAGTTCTACCTAAAAAGAATTTTGAAAAGAAAAGAACAGAGGTTGTTTTCTGATTTTTTTCTGCCACTAAGGACAGTTTCAGCAGTAAGGTCCCTCAGAAGAGAAAGGCTCCTCTAATTTCTAGTATTAATGGATTGGTCTGATGCCACATAATAAGCACTGGCCCTGATACACTGAGTCACTGGCCTTTGGCAAGAAATATTGCCCTGGACACATCTTGGCAGCATAAACCTGGCTTTTCTGTGTTTTCTTATGGTATGGGTTGGACTCTGAAGAACTTGCCTGTGCCAGCTGCAAGGATGGTGCTGCCCCTACTTGACAAGGGTTAGGCAGAACTGTTCTCATGGGGAGAACACAGTTTTAGCAGTGATTAAAAAGTATGTTAAAAGAAATAAGCTCTTCTAAATGATGTTGCAAAACCCTCTAGGGAATACATTCGTTCATTCAAGTTTGGCTGCTGTAGAAGGAGCAGGGATATTTCCAACTTGTTATGGATATTGAAGTATAGCTTAAGCCTGTTGCATGCTCAGCTGAAGCAATCAGGCAACACATGGAAGAAAGTAGAGTGTATCAAACAGCCCTGTTGGTCAACACATTATGTTTCACACAGCTTGAAGGCACCAGCATTAACAGAGTGGAAAATGAGTCTTGACAATGTTTATACTCCACACTTTTATGCAGAATCATAACTAATGTCTTGAGTGCTGAATGAGAAACTATTTCATTTGCATTCAGAGGTTGCACAGGTTTGTTCCACTTTTTTAATAACTTCAAGACTTCAAGGAGGAGTTCATTCTCAGTTTACATCTCACCTGGCTATCACAGTCTTCAGAGGTAGGTGGGTTTTGTCCTGCAAGACCTTCCTATCACAACAGTGCTGTGGATATGTTGGCTTGTGGCCTTGGAACAGGCTGTCTTTGCTGGGAGAGTCTGAAATATGTCAGCTTTGCCCAAGGTGCTTTTTTCACATGCTTTCACAAGGCCAAATGTAAACAGTATATCTGAGTAGTTATAAATTGTCTTTCAAATAAAATATACTTCCAGAAAGCGTCCTGAATCATAGAATGGTTTGGGTTGGAAGAGACCTTTAAAGGTCATCTACTCCAACCCCCTACAATGAGCAGAGCCATCCTCCACTGGATCAGGTTGCTCAGAGCCCCATCCAACCCAACCTTGAATGTTTTCAGGATGGTGCATCAACATCCTCTGGGCAACCTGTGCCAGTGTGTCATCACCTTCCTTATAAAAACCTTCTTCCTTACATCTAGTCTGAATACACCCTCTTTTAGTTTAAAATCCTTATCCTCTGTAATCACAACATGCCTTATGAAGTCTGTCCCCATCTTTCTTTAAAGTACATTTGCGTATTGAAAGGACTACCAAGGATGATTCTATTCTGAATTATGACTTTGTCAAGAAGCAAGTTAAAGAGGGATGAAACCAATTGAAATTCTCAATCCTTTGTGCCTTTTTAGCTGTTCTTTGATTTCTGCTAAGGGTCAGACTCTGAATCATTTACCATAGCTGGAGTATTCATTTCAGTACTCCTCTCTGTGGATCATTCTATACCTGGCAAGGGGTAAACTCATGCCTTAACCGTTGTATCAGTAAAGAAGTGAATAGGAACAGGCAGTAGTATTGCACAGGAAGTTTGACCGAAATTGGATTTGTGGTTTTTTTATCTGTTGAGGCAATGATTTCTAACTGTGGCTTGCAAATGAACAGACATTTTGTCTTCCTTCTATCTGCCAGCTCAGTGAATTCCTCTGGTTTCCAACAGCTTAACTGAGTTAGTCCAATTGTGGCTTGTATCATCAGGCAAAAAGGTTTCAAAGGCTGACCACATCAGCTTGCATGGCCATCAACATGGAAAAATGTAATGTGGTGGGACTAGTCAAGAATTATATAGACTGACTGGTAGAGAGACATGTGAATTAGGATTTTGAAAGAATTGAAAGGAACCCTGACAAATCCTTTTCTAGCTACTGTAAAATGAAAAATTCACATAATGATGGCTTCAAGCTTAGAACACTGGCTGCAATCTGTGTGCAGTCCTAAGCTGTGAATGTGTCTTCCACAGTTACCAGACTGACATAGCTGCCTTCAGTTGAAATTTGTAAGAATGGAGAATTGAATTACTCATCTGTTCAATCAGAATGCCAAGTCACTTTGGTGGTTGAGTACCAACTAATGCATAGGAACACAGAGATATGCCCAGTCTTTCAATGAGGAAGAACAGAGAATATTTGAGTGCTTTATACCAATTTGATTCGTTTACTTATATAATGCTACTTTATTGATTTAGTATCCTGCCCAGACAATTTTTTTCGAACACTCCCTATTTAGCTGATATCACTATACCATTTGACATGGGTGGGCCTATTTGCCTCTTTCTCCTTAAATGCTTGAGCACTACTTCCCAGCAACAGCATCCTCTCATCTGGAAAGGCAAGTTAACAGGGCAAGTTGCTGACACTAATTATCAATTCCAACTGCAAGCATTGTGTGGGTCTTCAGTGTAGCAATCCTACATATATTGCTCTGTTTCTCTTAAAGGGCAACATATTGCCAATAACGAACAATGTTTATAGTATGTTTAGTAACTATGGCAACCATAGACTCCTGAGTTTTAAAACAAAGGACGTATTCCATTGCAGATTAGTTGCTATGTCCTTTTATCAGACACTGTGGAGTTAGTAATCTAGGTATGTCTATGCTCAAAGTACCTTCATGACTATCCCTAAAAAATTACTTTGATAAATTTTGAAATTGTGGGGATTCCTTAAGCACTGTGTCTCACTGGTGTCCGTGTTGAAGTTGTTTAGCTGGTAAATAAAACTCCTAACAGCCAAACATTCTGTCTGAGCTCTGCCCCACAAGCTGCACACTTTGTTAGACATTGTTACCATTAGCAAAGGTGAGGAAATACAGAACGGTGCAGAGCTGCAGACTGTGAGAGGGTTTTCACTCTGATATCCACGAGTGTCCGACGTCTCAAGGCTATTTCCCTGAATGCAGTAATTTAAAGGGTAGCAAAGCTGACCACTAGAAAAAGCATTTTCAGCTCCTGCGTTCTTAATACAGAGGTGGCCTTAGTCAAAGGCCATCACAGGGTATAATTGGAACAACTGAAATTAAAACATTTACAATACTGAATTTGAGATGTGCAATTCAGTACACTTCTCTTTATATAGTACAGTCATATGTACCTGCTTTTAAAAAACTGGCAGATACTACCTATGTCTGATCTACCCATTCAAGGTAGTTCTGTTATACCTGACACTGGTCTTTGAGTTTCTCAAATATTTTTTATTATAAGCCATGAGCTCTTGTTGTTTCTGTGTATTTTGCAAAACCTTGTATTTATGTTGTTTGTGGTATTAATTTGAAAGATACAAAAATTCATGCACTAATTCTGATAAAACATTTAAAACCTTAAGAACAATACATTTTATAGCTGCTTGGGGATGTTTTTTTTTACCAAACATTCCAGTACAATACTAAGATCTGAATAGTTTTGGAAGATCAGAATCACAGCCATTGTAGAGGAAAATTGGCTGAGAACATACATTCTTGAAGAGGATGTATGAGATAGTAATTAAGACTGTATGAACCTTGATACCTGAGAAGGCTGTGGTTTTCAAAGTGTTTAATATTTAGCTTCTTGCAATGAAAAGATCAAAATCCTGAGTAATTTTAAATATATATTTGACATTAATATCTTTTGGTTCATGCTTTCATATTATAGCTCTTTCTTGTACCATAAGTAAAAATTTCTAAGAGACCCATTGTTAATGTTATTTCTCATTCTAATTTACTTTGGAAAACCATGTATTTCAGTGAAACAATTAAATAGATAAATAAAACAATTGTATCAAGTTATCAAAAGAATGTCCAAATTTTGAGTTACAATACTATAATAAAAGACATCAGATCAATAATGGTGGTTCTCCATCTGATCTGTGATCTTAGCTAGGCAGTATTCTATAATAGCTATTGATTGACTGAGAACTAGGTAGATATATTGTGGGTTTTATTTTGTTTGCATAAGTCTACACCTAATCTCTCAAAGGTGAAGGGCCTCACATGTGTACATATTAGGATCACACATGCTGTTAAATAATGATGGATGATGAACATAAAATAGAGCAGCTGATTTGGAAGATTGGCAGCTGTTTTTTTTCTCAAACAATAAAATCCCTGATCAAAGCATTCAGAGAGATGAAGAGACAGAATTCTAAGAGATGAGCTCCTGACTAACATACTGACAATGGGCTCTGCCTACAAACAGCTGCAGAGGAGGAAATTTTGTTTCGGTATTAATTATTATTAATATGGGAAGAACTGCAAATTAAAAAGGAGAGGGGGAAATGACAACCAAACCCCAGCCCACTCCACTCTCTTCCATTGTGGTTAAATCATGGCTTTTATTCAGGCTTCAGGTGTCCATGACCAAAACTGGAAGCCAAAGCATCACTATCCAGAAGACAGCTCTCCCCTGTGCCTACTCTCCCATGTGCCTCATTTGATATGAAAATTAGCAGATGTCCATGTTCATATGCTCAAAACTGCCTCAGACCAAATATTTATCTCCTACTTGAACCCCTCTGCTTTCTAATGAAAGATCTGATTTAGCTGGAGGTTCTGAGCTCAGCAGTGCCACTATCAGAAATGAGTCATACCTAAAGCAGTTAGAACTTCTTTCTTTAAATTGAAGAGAAAGCAGTAGCCTCCTTTTAAGCATCATCTGGTAGCTAAAGTGGGTTGCCCAAGAAGCTGAGCAGTACAGTTCACTGTTGCCCTCAGGCTGGAGACATTTAAATTCACACTGTTATCTCTCAGGGGAGAGTCCTGACGTAGAGTTAACAGCTATCTGGGTCCAAGTAGGGCACTCTTTTAAGGCACTTTTGGCATCCAAAACAATTCTGCTTCTATCTTGTTGAATCTAGGTCACTATGCAACAAGCAATGCAATATTTAAAAGGGGAACAACCAGCAGGGACATCCTTGAGTTTAAAGTACCCAAGTGAAAGCAGCAAGTCCTTGCTGGCAAGCCCTACCAGCAGGACTGATTTCTATATTTTACATTAGACAGTTCTTGAAGAAAAATGAGAAATAGTCCTGATATCATGGTCTAGAATCCAGAGGTATGTCTGTGCTCAGCATTTCATACTAGATAGTTCTAATCAGCAGCAGCATCGGGAGATTAGCTGCTTTACCAAGTATGTAGAAAGCCTAGAAGTCTCTTATGGTTTTGGATTTCACTTTGGGGCCGACTTCCTTAAATACAGACTTTGCAATGCCGAAATTGTAGGCAGTGTAGACCTTTATTGGACCTGGCCCCTTGCCTCTTTGTAAGATGGTCGTGGTTTTATTCCCAGCAGAAACCAGGTGTGTTTACATCTGTGTATTAAATGTAGAGTCAAAGAGGTTATGGGAGAATACATTCCCCATATATCCTATTTCCTTTACAAAAACTTCCCCTGACTATTAACTCAATCATCCTTAAAAATAGGGCATGAGGAAATGTGTTGACGCAATCCTATTTTTACCATTATTTACCACTGACATCATTATGTATATGTACAGATATCAGAATAAGCATTAAAACAGTTATTAAAAATGAGATTCTATCCATGGTAAGAAATACATACAGTAGATCTGAGGGATGCTGGACTACAGTTTGTAGGCACAATTCTTTCTTTACTTCATTCCAACATTTTTGAGAATTTTATCTCAGGTTACTTGAGGGGTTATAAAGAACAAAGAAATGTAATACTGATTCTTTGTGAGAACTGATAGAAGATCTAGAATATCGATTAAGAAAATGTGCTTATTGCTCCCAAAGCTGCTCTTTTCTATTGATGAACCCTAGTTTTACATTAAGCCATCTGTTTTGATGAACTGATTAAAGGCCATTATCGTGCGAGTGAGACTTGAGTGGTGCAGCTTTATTTTTTCCCCAGCTGAAGATCTCTTCCATGTGCTTTATTTGTTATTGCTCAGCCATAAAATCTTACTAACTCACTGTGTGTTTCCATCACAGCACAGCAAGAGCAGTATGGGGTCAGACAGAACATCCCAACCCTCTGTCCTGTCAGTCACAGTGGTCGGCAGAGGGAAGGCAGCAACAGGGCAGAGACTGGCCTTTACCAGCAGTTTTCTACCAGGCTCAAAAAGTTTAAAGTCTGAGGACTTTTCTGATCATGGATGGGTTGGGGTTTTTTTGTTGTTATTGTTCTGGATGAGGTTTCCGGTTTTTTTCTCTCCACTCTCATATGGTAAATCTTTCTGAAAGCATTAAACGACCCCCCAGCTGCTGGAATTCTCAAGTAGCTCAAACCTCCTACCTAGGCTAAGACAAGCATCAGGCCCCTTAAAGGAAAGGTCTAGCCCAGGGGGCCTGAGTATGGTGCCAAATGAGGGCTTCTGCAGGGCCAGCTGATACATAGGACAGCACAACATAAAACTGAAGTACCAGTTAGGCTGTCTGATTAAGCTGTACTTGTTCCTGAGACCTGCTTGATACGATGAGTGATACCCATGATTCAGAGAACAATTGAAACACGGAAGTGAATCAAGTACCATTATCTCAGTGGTAGCTCCTGTGACTTGTGCTTGTTTCTCCAAAGGTCCTGTGGAGAAGCGTTGCTGAAATGCCAGAGGTTACAGCACAGTATTCCTGAGCACACGAGAGAGACGGTAGGAGATCAGTGAGTGTTTAGCAACGTGTATTCTTGTTCTCACTTTGGGGTTACAAATCTTGTGATACTGAAACCTTTTGACTGGCCCAGTCCAGTAAAGTTTACCTTTTAAGGAGCTAGAATTTATGCAGTTTGTATGCCTACACCTTTCCTCCTTTCCTTCCTCAAATACAGCATCAGTATGGGGGCTATGGACAGGAAGGAAGGATTTGTTCTCCCTTTCATTTCCTTTCAAGAATGTATAAACTGGGCCTCTATAGTCAGTGCAAAATTTTCACTGAGCACCAAGAAGCTGGAATTGTAATTCATACATTTAGGAAAATAAACCATAATTGCTAAAAATCTGAGTGACTCATGCTTCATGCTTCTAATTCTACAGGTACTGTGAATATCCTCACTTTATTATGCTTTAAATACCAAGACTTTGAATGGTTTCTAATGAAAGGTCACATAATTTTATCGTGTGTATAAAACATTCCCATAATGGTGATAATCCTTTTGCACCTCCTGATTTTTCAACATGTTATCAGGATTGGCACCTGCCATGAAAACTTCACTTAACCTCATTTGTAGAAGTAGCTTCAATGTAGTCAGAAGACATTGTGATCTGCTGGATCAGGGATTTAAAGAGCAGGACTTTATCCTTTTGAGCTATAAACCCATAGAATAACCTTGGAAGAACAACTAAGTTCATTGAAGATTAAGTAAATGGTTGCTTACCCTAAAATCTCTTCTGAAAGAAAAGTTTTAGTTCTAGATACTGTAATTACCTATCTATATACTTATACTTTCCATTATAGAGAGCTTAAGAATGTTAAAACTCAGCGTGAAGAAAATCCCCTGCCAAACATCTGGGAGGTGAAAGACACCTGGAGACTGCTTCCCAAGCCCTTCACCTGCTCTGGTGTGTTCTGGTAGCCCAGAGAGATATGACATACAAGGATTTCTACGGTGATGAGTGAGGCTGACCACTGTATGTCAGATGAGAGAATAATAAGTGAGAAAATGCACAGACTCTGAGCAAAAGCTAATTTAGAATTCTTTGCATTTTCTGAAGAAGCTACTACTTCATATTCTGATGCTGAGTTTTGACTTACTCTCAGACATGGAATGATAGCACTTAGATAAGGTGATTTGTGGAAGGAGACTTATAATGGTCATGTGTTTGCTTTATTGCTTTTTTCAGACAGATGAATATGATTTGTTAGCACTTACAGTTAATCACTTGTGGCTGTCTTTTGCAGTATTGCAAACATATGTGGAACTCCTAAGTTTTGAGGTAGAGATACTTCTCAATACCAGAGGGCAGAGGGAATTTTGTCAGCTTAAACATCACGGCAGATCTCTAAAAAAAAAAAAAAAAAGACATTTCTATTAAACAGGAACTCAGTCTAAGTAATTAATTTTTTTTCTTCTAAGTAATTTATTACAAAGACGAATATAGCCTGGGCACAATGGTGTAACTCTTGAGCACCCCCACTCCCATTTACTCCCTTTGATTTTCCTAATCTCTACTTTTGAGTCCTCACATATGTACTGTAATAGCCAATCTTGGTATAAGCTGCTCACTTGCAGCTACTGCAACACTGAGAGAATTGCTCACAAATACAGATTTGCTCCTATAGGAGCTACTTAATGACGTAAGGAGGATTTTCAGTGTTGGGTTTTAAGAACCTCAGGAAATAGACTGTCATCTAATTTTTCACATACCTGTGTAATTCCATGAATTGAATAACATTTTTACTTTCTTGTGCTAGATGGGGATGAGTAACCACTCTTGGACATTCTGTTTAGAAAATGCCCAGAATCTCTAGCTATATGTATATTGTTTTTATTAGATAAATTGTATTTAGGTGCACCTTCATTAGCAAGATTTTTTTAAATGACCCAGTTCCCCTTTTTTGACTAAATCCTTGTTGCTGCTGTGTAAGTTATGCTCAACTACAGTGCCAATTTGTTCAGATATACCTTAGGAATTTCAGGTGTAACCCCACTTCCCCTGACAGCACAGAGAATAAAATCACAATCTGAGACTCTGTCTAAGGATAGTGGGAATCACAGTCAGAGAATTTGCTGAGCACATATAGATTCTGCAGGGGGAAGAAAATTAATAATAATAAAACCCCCAAAAAACCCAAAAAGCCCAGTTACTATGTTGAGTTTGGAGACTTAAGGATCCCTTGGGGGATAGTGGGAAACAGAAGGGTTAAGCAGGGAAAATGAAATAAACTGTGCAGTCTCTATTTTCTGCCTGACTCCAGAGGCACTGCAGACAGCTGTTGCAGATTGAGGCAGACTTGTAATTTGCCTCTTGGATCTGGCAAGGAATAAGGAGCAGTAACCAGTCTCCTATGGGGTATCTAGTCTCTATAACTAGCACAAGCAGAATGTGAATGCCAGATCCTCAAAGATGCATAACTGCTCTGTGAAAGGGTTGCTGAAATACCTGTAGGTTGAGGTCCCTACTTTTAAGCACTTAAAAAAAAATTTGAAAAATCATCACGTACAATATTGAATGATCAGAGAGCCTGATGCAAAGAAAGATGTTTTCCAAATAAAACCTAAACATTCTGACACTGTCTTCTGCAGGGCTCTGCTTGAGCCATTGTGTTTCCCGTTCACTGGCCATGTCTGAGCTGGCCCTCTGTGAGAAGAGAATACTAATGTATGTCCTGGTGTGCTGGAGCTTGGAACTTATCTCTTCCCCCAAGTTACTTGATTTCTGTCACTTGGGGTAAGAGCTTGAGCACAGTTGCTTTGAAAGCACAGTGCCCATTCAGAGCAAAATCACCAGAAAAAAAGAGACAATATCAAGAATCTTGTTATTTCTCAGGGCTGTGTTGAAACACGGCTGTTTAAACTCTCCAGTGATGTACAAAATCTGAGAAGCTCTGGAGAACTGAGAGCAATTTTTTCATTATTACCAGAGGTGATAAATTACAGTAACACATGCAAACTTGATTGCTTTGGGTTTAACTTTCAATAACACAAATATTATACATTACAGGTGATAGGAAACATTATACATCTTGCTATAACCATGAGGTCAACTAGCAGCTTTCTTCTGCAATAACTATTTCTTGAGAAGCGCAGTTTGTTGGTTTAGATTTTGTGTTTGCCTTTTTTTTTTTAGATATATGGACTTGTATTTAGATATAAATGCTACCTAAAGCTTTGACTGGAAGAATCTGAGGCTGGTAATATACCTGGGACAGGATCAGTTTTGACTCTGTCATTTTGTTGCTGATAAGGTGACTTTTTCCAGTTGACTCTGACAGCTCCTTATGCATAAGCACCCGCTTCTCACTTCTACCAGGAGCAGATTCTCATGTAGCTATGATTTTTCTGCTTGTGAGGCATATTTTCTCGTAGTACATCAGGAGCAGACATGCTGAAAATTGGCTTTTCCAACTGGACACAGCCATATAAATAGTTGGCATCATGCGTGGCAATTATCACTTCAAACTCCTTGAAAAGTCTCACTTCCCGGGAGTTTGAAAAACGAAGGTCTGCTATTCTCCTAATGTGCTCTGTATTTAACTGCTAGAAATCCATCTGCTTTATGGAATTTTGTCTGAATTTCGACAGTATCTTAAAGACAAAGAGTGGGATTTTTTGTTTGTTTTGGTTTGTTTTTAAAAGTAGGCAGCAGAAAAGAAGGCAGGAACACCCACAATTTTACATCTCTTCTTCTTATTTGATCAAATGTCAAAACCACTGCATTTTGGTATCATCCCTCAAATTAATTTCAATCCACATGATTTATAGAGAGCATATTTTAGGGAAATCATCACTGGAAACGTTATTATCAAAATTAGTATGATTTTTGTCTGAATAATTTAACCCAGTAAATGATCATACCTCGTAATCTTTGTATGAACAGTCTTTCAAGGTTCTGTGTGGCCACAGGGGATGGGAAGGGAAGGGGCAGAACAGGAGTTTGCAATTCACACCTGTGTTTCCTCAGTATTTTTCTGTTTCTTCCTTAAGAATTAGGTCTCATGTAATAGTGAAAAGGGTTGTGCTGTTTTCAAGGCTTGCTTCTGAGTGAGAAATCCTTCATGTACATATGCCATTGGCTGAAGGGAAGAACTGCTGAACATCTTGCAGCAACAGGGTTTTAACATGAGTTTTGGGGTAAATGTGACAGTTTAATCATCTATAAAATGGATGTGCTGAAAACAGGAGTATTTAATGACCTGTGATGACTAACAGATTCAGATTTTTATAGTCTAACCTATTGTCTGTGTAGATTCTTTTTCTGTTCTCTGTTACTTGCTGCTTATTCACTAAGTAATATGAAGCATTCTGTACAAATTAAATGCTTAGTTACAAATATTCATTTATTAATCTCTCATATTCAGAATAAAAAACTTTAACCTTTATAGACCAATTCAAAAGTGGTCTAATTAAAGGAACTTAACATATCCAGATTTGGTTAAGAGAGTTTTCCTTTCTTCTGTGATGAATATTGAGCTTGCTGTAAAATCCAAACTAATCTTTACTCTATTTTCCCCCCTTATCACATAACAGGCAAATGTTTCCTGCAGCTCGTGTGTTATACCAGAGCATCTGCCTCTGTATGAACCAACTGCCAGATAGCCTTAGCAAGCAGTCAATTTATGCAGTTGACAGGTTTATTACTTTATCAGTTATTTGCTCAAGGACAATTTTATTATATGCAAATCATGGACATAAATTGGGGAAGAATGAATTTATTAAGGAGTCTAAAATCATCTTTCAGCATTTGGTATGTGCATTTTTATTATGCAATGTATTTACTTCCGGAATATTCTTTTTTTTTCTGAGAGCTGTGCTGTAACTACAGGAATTGTTGGGCTTGGGTTAATGCTGATTTGTGTGTTCTGTATTTTTTAACAGGCTCTATCCTATTGCTGGTCAGAGTTCAGACTACATATGCATAGAGAACTTTGGCTTGAGATAGGGAGTTAAAAAGTCATGCAAATGGTTTTATTGGACTTGACTTTTTAAAGTCCAAGATGGAAAAAATTCAGACTTCTACTCATGGAATCAAAAAGATTGTCACCTGCTCTGCAGAACTAATCTAGAACCTGGTCCATATAATTGCCTGGGCAATTATTTTTTAGGTATCAGTAAAGAAATACTAACCAAAAGTTCTGCTTAAACACAAAAAAAGCAAGGAAGAAACCCGACAACATATGAATAGTAAATTGGAATAAATATTTACAGAGGGGTTGGGGAGAATTTGGGGTTTTGAGGTGTCAATTTGGTTTGGTTTGGTTTTTGTTTCGTTTCTGATCTCATGTGCTGGCTTTTTTCTTGCCCTTTTTGGGTACTCTATATGCACACATTCATGTTGTTGAATCATGTTTTCACAGATATCCAGAGCAGATGCCTTTATGTTGGCTTCCTCAGTGCTGGTGTCAGGAACTGCACACTTCTGTGCAGGGGAGGAGAGTGAATACCTCTGTACCTCACCCTAGAATGAGACAGAAGTGTGTCTTCTGCTGAGAGTAGTCTTAAAATAGTTGTGTGATCTGGGTGTCCTCCAACTGCGTAGGGAAAAGCTGTTAACACACTAGTATCAAATATAGTATATTTTCTTCCTTTTTAAAATTATCTTAAAAAAAAAAAAAAGAAAATTTTGCAGTGTCAGGAATAATGGCATGTCTAAAATCTTAAGATATTGAGGTGGGAGAAGCTTGCCTTTTTCTTAGATCTAGTACTAGATGAAGTTTAAAGCTTGAAAAAGCTGTGCTCAAATCTTGGTTCTGTCACAGGACCGAGCACCTTATTCACTACATCTGTGCTTCAGTCCCCATCAGTAAATTGGAAGTAAAAGCAAGGTTTTGCAGGGATGAACACACTGAAAGGATGATCAGATTTCATGTTGATTGGGGCATAAAATTCTTAGATGTAAGTTTGTAAGACTGAAGAAACATAATGAGTCCAATTTATCTGAACTTGGAGTTACAGAGCCATAATGAGTTTACAGAGCCCTAAATAACTTTTATATCCTTTCTGTCTTAGAAACTTCTCCTCCTTGTCTTCTTTACTCACACTTCATAGAGCATTCAGTCATGTCAGAGCGTTCTGAGAAGATATTCCATTTGTCTCACCCAAAATAACCAAAGTTTGCTGACTTTCCTGTATATTAGAAGTCACTCAATAGTTTCATCAGCCTGTTGAGGCAGTAGGTCGAAAAAATATTGATTTTCTTGGGGCAAGACAAGTACTTAGGATGCATAATCGGATGTGTAATGAAGGGGAGAAATTAAAGAATTTTCTGAAGTTTTGTGTTTTGTGTTCCTGGGCAAGAGACAGGAAAATAGCTTTGAAAAAAAATCATTGTCAAACTAGGTTTACTGTATGCTTTGTCAGTTGTAGGTTGCACTAAAATATTTGCATTTTAGAAATCAGCAATGCTATTGTTTCTATTTAGAAATGCTAATAAATTCTATTCTTTATAAAATTCTTAAGCTTATTTACAACAGCCTATTTCAAGTTTGTCTTGAAGTTTTGAGTAAAAGAATCATAGTATTTAAAACTGTGATTGGAGCCAGACAACTTGTCAACGGCTTGTGCCCAAGCCATTTAATTCATTTTGGAATTGTCAAATTGAGATTTTAAAGAGTTTTATGAAGACTTTAATGGATTTTTTTTTTCTTTCCTGATGGCTTATTTTGTAAATCACAGATACAGAATGTAAAATGTTTGTCTTGTTTTCTCAGTGATCACTCATGATTCCTTACATACTCAAAGCAGTTTACTCAAATAACACATATGGGGAGGGAAAAATTTTTAGAAATCTTTCTTACCTTGATCTTACCTTATCTTGCTTACACAATAATTACGTTTCATAATACTCCATTTTAAAAAATGAATGGGAGAGTGGGTTTCTCTGTGCTAGGTGGACCTCAGAAGGTTCATTTAGATTGTGGAAGGTGTCTGTGTCCATGTTTGAGAAAAAAATCTGTTTCACACACTTGATATTCTGCTTTTAAACCGAGATATAATATAAAATAGAAAATAGGTATATGCTATACTGAATGTGTCCAGAGCTCTTTGAAAACTGAAAGTTTGAAAGGTCTGGTTAACTCTTTCAGGGTTTTGTTTTCGTGCTTCTGTTAATGGAGGGCACTGTTGACTTACATCAGGGGGGAAACACAGCTGGGCACTGTCATGCACTAATTTTTTCCCTCTGACTCCTGAAGAGACCCTTCAGGATGCTTGCTTCTTAAGTTTTCCCCTTTTACCCTGTCACTTAAATAACCTTAATGTGCATCCAACACAGTGTACCTGTAAACCTAAAAGATTAACTTTGGGTTTAATGTGTGATTTGTGAGGTGATGTTGGTGAAGTATTATATGAAAGTATAGAAAGATTTGTGGTTCTATTTTCTATTAGGAAACTCTTTGCTCCATTCCAACCATGTATAAATTTTACCTTTGGATGTGTGTGCTTTTAGAGTGTCAGTGAGATCCTTCTCAAGTGAAAATATTTGATTTACCTGTCTGTTTGTTTGGGCTTTTTTAATAGCTTTTGCTTAGCAAGGTGATACACTGAAAGAAGCACTATATAAACTGTATCCTCTGCTAATGTAAATCAGAAAAACCAAGAAACTCGTACCTCTCATCTTAATATTAGTGCTATCTTTGTTGATCAATATGTAATAAACCTCAGAGTATTCACTGAAATGCTTTTTCCATGCCAAATCTTGATGTGCATGTTGTTTTGCCAGTATTTATGCTATATAAGGCTTTTTGACTTCTTTCTGTTTGAAACAATTTCTATATATTGCCTATGGATATAAAATACATATTGTGTCTGTGTACACAATATATGGAGCATCCTATTATGGCTAAATATATATGGTTATTTATGTTTTCTTAACACTTACAGCTGTATGCAAAATCCCCTGGTTTTGAAGGAGAAAGGTCACCTTGCCTTCCCTTTCCCAAGACTTCGTGATTTCCAATGCAATACAATCATTCCGTGACATGAAGATTTTAAGTAGTGCCTGCTTTCCTCTTTCTCATATTAATTCTATGTGTCAATTAACAGATTCAAATTCTTTAGAATAAACCTTAAAATTCTGTGAGTGATAGCTTCCTGCTGGTGGCTTGTGACCAAATAGCACTACATTTTAAAAAATTCTTTCTGAGAATATTCTGCCACTATTTAATGACAACAGGAAGCCATCAATCAACAAAAGTTCTCTATGTTTCACTTAAAAAAAAAAAATCCTTACTTTTAATAGAGAGAAAGAAGTAGGGCCAGGCACGGGGAAAGCAGATGGTAAGTTGATGGAACCATCCCATATAAAGTCTCTTAAAAATGTTGTTTTTCAAGCCATGAAAAGGGAGGTTGCAAAAAATTTTGATTCCTAGCAAAGAAATCTCGATGTTCCAGCATTTCCTGTACAAAGCAAGCAAACAATACAAAAAAATCAAATCCAGATACGTAATAAACTATCTTCTGCCATTTTTCCTTACTTTCCTTTTTGATCTGTAAGACAGTAGTTATTGCCTCTGAAGCAGCAATAATAGTACATAGTATTTTGCTTAATATGAAGAAGTTATAAATTGTTAATTTTAGATACTTTATATTTATATATGTGCATGTATATATATGTTTATGGGAAGATTTGCAAACAATCTTCTTCGCTTTTCATATAATTTTCCAGTAACCCACGAAGTCACATAATGTCATTTTCTTCTTTTTTTTTTTTTTTAATTACATTTTATATAAAAGGCACTGAAGTACTTGAAAACAATCTATGCTGAAATTGGAGAGAGAGATAGAAAGCTAGGGTCTCTTCCTTCCTTAAGCATTTTTAGATAGGAAATTCTTACAGGCAAAGCAGAATAATACAAGAACTATATTAGGTGTAACAGGAGCTTGAAAGTGAGGAAATGTAAATCTGGCATCAGCACTCTGTTGGGAGGAAAAAATCAATTAACCTGTATGAGTTAGGGAAAGGTGAAAGGATTGAAGAGATTTCTGGTTCAAAGCTGCTTGTCTTATTCTTACTATTGAGTACATCTAGTGGGTGTCAGAGGTAAAAAATTGAATGTGAAGAGGAAATAAAGGACATTAAAAAGGAGATATACATCTAGTAGAATGTACGTTGTTATCTAGTGAAATAACCATAACAGAATAAACTACATTGACAATTATTTCATCAGAGTCTATTTCCATCCAGGGCTATTCTGAAGTGATCTCCTTCTGAACTCTTTGCTGAGCTTTTCTTTAGAAACCCTTTCAAAACTTAAAAAATTAGGAGATATTTTCATAAATGTTTGTTCAGTTGAATAGAGTTCTTTACAGGTGGAATCAACAGACTGCTTACAGCATTGCACTATCTAATATATTCCAGCTGTGTGTTTATACCCAGAATTCATGCTATTTACTTTTCTCCTGTGCTTCTGTGAATTCTTAAACCATCTTTTAAAGCAGAATCCCAGTAGAAAGTGGAACTGGCTGAGGAAAACAGATCTGGGATACTTCATGAAATTATGGATTATAAAGTAACTAGGGAAGGAAGTATAATCTAGACTCTTAATTGATAGGCTTTTATCTTCAGTTTCACTAGTGAATCATTATCGATCAGAACAATAGTAATATACTGTAAAGAATATGTGTATTTTGTGAGGTGTGGTAGACATTCTGTATTTCTATTTGAGGTCTGACTCAAACCAGTAATCACAAAAGCTGAGCTTGAATGAGTGAGGCAAAACCAGCACAAGTAATGAAGTGCTGGATTAATGCAATGATGAAGCGAAACACCACTTAGGCCATTAAATTCTGACAATCTGCAATTTCTACATTGGTTTAAGGTGTCTTGTGATTTATACAGATCTGATCAGTGCGGATCCCCTTGTCTCACATCATCAAAAACTGTGTATTTGGATGTCTTGGGTTATTTCCAAGACTATATGTCACTATAGACTTTTCAACCCAACTTTGTTTGGATCAGTGTTTCCTGTTATGTCCAAAATAAGTTTCCAGTGCTGCTCTGAGTTGTTACTCCCGCAGTCCTAAATAGGGCACTTATGGAGGCCTTTTTTCAGAATTAAAGTCTGCACTTCATACACTGTTAGCAACCTTTTCATGCCCTTGAAACTTATTTTTGGGTTTGTCCATCACATTCATTACAAGTAAGTAAATTTGTTTTCTGAAGACCCTAAACTAAGGTTTTGTATCTTATATAGTGCAAACTACCAGTTTATATTAAAAATAAGAGGAAAAAAGGACAAGATATTAGAACTCCTTCATGCATAGAGTGGGAAAATAAGCTGTTTTTCTTAGTGGCCTATCTTGCATAGGTGGCAATTTTTATTCATGACTTATGCATTCCTGCTAACAGAAAGTGTTCATGGGTTTTGTGCCTTTGTTTGGAGTGATTTCTTTGAAAGACCTCAACCTTCCAGTAATAAACGGACTTGAACAAAACTCTAGATCTGCTTACAGTTGAACTGTAAGAATTCTAGGAAGACTAATTTAGATCTGACACTTTCAGAATAATTTCTGAAAAAAATCAGGGGGCTGATCTCTTGTCAGCTGTGGGTACAACTCTCCTTGGGCTGTGTGTAAGTAAAGAAATTAATTTCAAAATAGGAGAAAAGACAAACACACTGTATTCAGAATCCAAAAATGCATCTGTCTTCTAACTGTCAAATAGCAGGACCATGAATAATTCAATTTATGTAATGAGAGTTCATAATTCAGGCTAACAATTTGTGATATATTGATTAAATATTTAAAACCTAAACAGCACTTTTTTTTCTTCTCACAGGTGTTTCTAGCACCCCCACTAAAATTTAACTCAATTATATACCTGGTCAGTACTTCTCCAGTTCGGAGGATAGTCTGTTAATCCCTTAGAAATAAGCAGGAATCAGATAGCAGAACTAGTCCTGCATACAGTGCTGTTGGCATACAAAGAAACCTTTACCATTTGCATAAACTCAGTACAGTTGCAGTTGTGCAAGAGACTGAAAGACAGAGCAGTGTCACTAGTGTAAAATTCACCAATTGTCACTCTTAATTATATTTGCATGCATAATTCATAAATATACTTCAGAGGCAAGAGAGGAAAAAAGACTGAACAAAAGAAGAGAATTCTTCACAAAACAACTACAATATAATTAGGCAATATATTTAACAGGCTTATTACCAATGTGATTTTTACTTACAGAGCTAAATAATGTCTCCCTCTGGAGAAAAAAAACAGGAGGGGTGGGAGTGATGAAAAAGAAAACCCTCACTTTATGTTATCCCATGTGGTGAATGATTCTGTTCTAACAAGTTTCTCCCACAAAGGATGTAAGAACATAGATGAGGAAGGTCAGACAAAAGGAGGGTCAGAGCTGCTCACATTGTGTTCACAGAAGCGCTGAGCTCCCATTTTGAAAAGACTTGTGGCTGTACAAGTCTTTTCAAACCAGGCTTTCAAACCATCTCCCAAACCAGGCTTTGAGGAAAGGTGACTCAGTGCAGCACAACGGAAGAGTCTCTTCCAGCTCCTCAGAACACACCCGTGCTTTCTGGAGGCAGCAAGCAGATACTGTATAAGCTTGACAGTTTTGTTCGAACTGGGCTGAGATGCTTCTTGATATGGGGCTGAACCAACTCCTGACCTGACAGTCACTGATGGTTCCTCTATTTTTCTCTGTGATACCCCTAAAGAAATAAGTTCACAAGTACTACAGTTACTACATGGCAACTGTGGTAGGTCATAAGATTTTCATACCAATTGTTGTACTTTTTAACTTTTTTTATTCTAGAAGTCAGGTTGACACACAAACATGAAATGGACCTTCTGAGAAGGCACCAAAAGGCTACAGAGTGAAATACTTACCATACTATAAAATCTCTGATTTCCAAGTCTACAGGACTGTTGCCTGTACTGGAAAAAATATACTATGCTAGTATTCATTCATGATCTATCTGTTTAAAAGACATCCTGCCTTGCACTTCAGTCACTACAGAGTTATCATCTGATAGTGTGTATGTGACTTCAACAACTATTAATTATAACCTGTCAGGGGTGTTATATTATTTACATGTAGAATCTTGAGCAAATGGGAAGTGTGCCTGAGTCTTCTGGATTTGAAAATACAATAAAATACTCTACTAAAGCTAGAAGTAAAACAAAGCTTTAGGAAAGCCCTGCAGGTGTTTTTAAGTTAGCACAGTACTGAATTTACTTAATGTATCAATGTATGATTTAATTAAAAGTCAACTCAAACCATATTCTTCTTCTCCTTGGTCTCAGATTATAAAATTTCTCAGTCTGTGATAACCCTACAATTAATTTTCAACAGCAAGAAAACAATTTATTCTATCAAGATGATACACTTCCTTAGTCACAAACTGCTTATGACTTCAAACTCCACATTACTTTAAAAGCAAAGCATCAGATAAAATTTTACTTTGTAAAGCAGAAAGAAACTCCACACTCAAACATATAACACTAATTCAGAGATTGATCTCTCCTTGCTGTTCTTCCTTAGTACTTTTTTTAGGCACAGAGGTAACTTTCCAGGGTCATGAACATTTCCCTAGAACACAGTTGTTCATGGCTGTATCAATGGGGTCCTCTAATGTTGAAGTGCATATTATTTATTCAGCTGAGTGTTCAAAACAAAGAAATTCCTTAATCTCAGCAGATACTTCCAAAGGTTGTATTTCAAACAGTACCTGGTCATTTGCAGATTCCTTTGCTGGACTTTGTTCAGAATTCAAATATCCAATCTTTGGCCATTTAGCATTTAATACTTTTCATTCAATGTTTCTTGCAGTCTGTGACTGTCAGATTTCCATCTTTCTGGAGAACTGTACCTAGTTCATTGTTTAATTAATAGACTCCCTGGGATGGCCCCTATTCAGTGCTGTCCTCCCTGAAGTAACACGGGGAATAAAAACCAGGGCTTTTCATTGCTACTTTTAAGCATTTTAAGTTAGTGATCTTCTTGCAGATTTTGGATTACCTAGGGAATGATTGTGAATATGGTACTGCCGAATGTAATCTGAAGTGAAGCCGTAAAGCACTTGGACAGTGCCATAGGTACAGAGCAGGTGATGTTGTCAATGCACTTGCTTACTTCAGAATACTATTTCATTGCCAAATTAGTTTTGCCTGTCTGAAAAAACAGAGCTCTAAGCAGTGCTTTAGTTATACAGATGCATTACCACTTGGACAGTTCTTCAGGTGGCAGTGCTGACTCTGAAATGGTAACCCTTAAAGGTACCAGAGTAATGAAAATAGCCTACCTACTTGTGGAAGCCTTGTAGGCATCTCCAGAAACTAATAGAGCTGAAAATAATGGTGAAAAGAAATGTCAGTTGAAAGTCTTGTAAAGAATGTGTCAGACTGTAATTGCGTTGAAATGAACTCAGCTTTTTTGTGTTGAAACTATCAGCTTTTAAAACAATTTAAAAAAACCCCAAACTACAAAGAATATCTGCTCCATCCTGCCTTAAATCTGGTAATACAGCACAGCATGCTTCTGTTGGTTTTAGAGATATTTATAATCTGCCATAAAGCAGGTAATAGTAAACATAGGTAATAGTAAAATATCCTGCTTCCTTCAGGGATAGACAACCAAGAAATTTCTGGAAGGATGTCCTCATACTGATCTCATATCCACCATGCTGTTAAGTACAGCAAAACCAAACTATGATAGAAACTCTACTCCTGATTTAGTTATTGCAGTACCTCTGACTTTTTACCTGTAAAGTCACTTCTAGACCAACAATAAGCTGAAATAAAATTAGTTTAAGAGATCATAACCCACAGCTATGAGCAGATAGAGGAGAACAAACTAATCCCGTAATAGCATTAATAAAACATGTCCACAGACTATTCACTGTTTTTATTTGAATTTATTTGGTTTTTTTCTGTTTGGGGTATTTTTTAATCAGTTGGACCAATTGAACTGTATAGATGAACTGTATAATTTTTGAGAATGTATAGTGCACAGGTTATACATGGAACGTGTAGGAAAGATTGTAAATTAAAAATGAAGGGAGAGGAAGTTTATAGATGAGTTGGCTTTACTTCAATATCTGTAAAAGTATTTAAAGTATAAGTGTGTTTAAGCTCTTTAGAAAACAACAGAGATGACTAAGAGCCAGCATAGGTCTCTAAAGAGCAAATCATGTACAACTAATCTAATTTTGTCTGATGGTGTATCAGGCTCTTTGGATAAAGTAGCAACAGAAGGATTGTAGCTTGACTTTCATCCTGGCACTCTTGCAACATCCTCATAACTTTGAGGTGCAGAGTCTAGCTCTCAAATGGGTGAGGCAATGTTTTAAAGTTGTTCAGTTATTCATTGCTTAGTTCATTCTTCTGCTTTAACAGGGCTCTAAAATGTTCTATCATGATTTTGGTGATGTTCAATATTTTTATTAATGGTTATTTGAAGTTGCAGATGACAGCAATGGGAAAAGAGGTGAGAATATGCAAAAAACTCAGTGGAAGATTCAAAATGACGAATTCAAAATCTATATTAAAAATATATTGTACTTGTCCTCATTGAAAACCAGTGCATTATATTTTGATAGGAATAAGCTGCTCATTCCCCAAATGAGGTAAAATTAGAAATCCTTCAGAAAAGGACCTGACAGTTATAAGAAATCACACACAAATCCCAGGTGACAAATATCACCCACGCAATATGTGGCAATAATGCCATGTATGCAATGTCCGGCCCCACGATATATTTTGCAGCCTGGAAATTAATGGAATTGTTCTCCATTGTACTCAGCATTGGAAAGACTGACTGTTGTGTTCAGGTCTAGACACTCCACAGTAGGGAAATATAAATTGGCCAAATAAAATGCAAAGGAAATCTGCATAACTTTCAGGAAAAGAAGGAAGAAGGAAATAGGAATGTTTAGCATTAAGAGGGTGATGTGAAAATATGTTCCAGTATAGTATGCAAGGAGGCAGGGAACTTATTCTCCCTGTCTAGGATGGGTAAATTAAGCAAACATGATCTTAGAATATAGTAAGGAAGATTTAAGTTAGACAAAGAAAATCTTCTAATGAAATATGTCATGAAGCATTTGACTAAATTATTTTGCCTCTCAAAGCATGACTTGCACCTATGGTCTGTATTTCTATTACATGGATGAAGTAGTTCTATGTTGATATATTCATAGATTTGTGAGTCTTTCAAATCCAAACTAAAACCCTTTGTCTTTTACTCACACCATAATTTTAAATTCCCTGAAGGGCTCAAAACACACGTATAGTATGTATAGCCATCTTGTTTTACATCTTTTAAAATGTCTGAACAGAAACTGTTCCCAGCCCAAAATCTGGATGCAAATACCCTGGAAATTTCTGGAGAGGATTTCAACCCTGTCTTCAAGCTTGAATTATGCATCTTAAATCCCTATCTGATTTGGAGCTATTTTGTGCAAGAAAGCATTTGGAATTAATTATTTTTTTGCAGTTTTTAATTAGAAAAAGAATCTGACTGATTACATTCTCCCCTTCAATTAACTAAAATAATTTCACTTCTGGGCTTATACCTTGCATGCCAAATTGCAACTAAATGTGCACAGTACAGCCTGATGGTAGTACCCCTAAAAATAGAGGTTCAAAACAGGAATGCTCTGAGAATTTTAAACTGCGTGAGAATGAACAATAATGCTCTAATGCTTCAGGACAATCTAAGATTCTTTTTTCTCCTCTATTTGTTCCCAGAAGAACACTTAGTTTTATATAATGCATGAATACCAAGATTTGTGGTGGGAATACTTCACATCTACAAATGGCTGTCCCACTGGGATTTGTAGCACTGTTTTAGATTTCTGTTTCCTGCTTCAGATTTCTGATTCAGTTTCCTGAAGTTTTACCATCACGCCAAATGCCTTTTCAGAAGGGTTCTGGTTTAGTACTTTTCTGCATTATACACAGTTTTCTTCATATACCTGGATTGGATTACATGGAATCACACTGTCAAATTAATTGAAAAACATGGTCTTGTCATAGCAAAAACATATGTGTAAAACAGGCAGCAAGTCATCAGCATAGAATAAATATGATTTGTTGTTTTAAAAAATAATTTATGTTTATTTTAAATCTTAGATCTTATTTGACGAGGAAGACAGATGTTTCCATTTGTACTCATAAATTACTTCAAATAGTAAGAAATGGATATGTGATTGAAAATCAAGTCAGCATTGTCTATGCTGAGAGAACCACGCAATCCCATTTATTCTCTAATATATTTTGTGCTCTAGTACCCTGCTTCAGCTTTCTCCTTAATATGTTTTGTTCTATTTAAGACTCATTCAGTTTAAAGCAGGATTCTCAGTTTTTGTAGTTCAAAAAAACAACAGTCATCATCTTTAGGTATTTCTGCAGATCCTCACATCCTCCCTATGTCTTGATCCTGCTGTCTCATTCTGCCCTGCAGCTCTAAGTCAGTACCTTCTCAGTCAGTTCACACAGCTAAAATTGCTGTCTAGATTCATCAGGTCATATCTTGGTTACTATATATTCCTTTTCTCTTGCCTGTAGAAATGGGATCTTGCTCTCTACGTATCTATACGGGTTCATATTTCTAGCTCATCATTAAGTTTTTCATCTCTTCACTGATTTTTCCATTGCATCAAAGAGAAGGCACTTGTCCTTACTTTCAAGATTGTGATCCCACCCAACTTATCCTCATTTGTTCACACCAGAGAATTTTATTGTTGAATCTGATCATCCCTTCTTTCTCAATATGACTGAAAAATTAATGAGTGGTTTTGGGCTTTGTCTTACTGGGACACTGTACTTGGGAGTCACTCTCAAAAAAGTTCTGCAAACCGTTCTTTAAACATTCATTTGACTTCAGAAATATTTGGCAAACCTTAAACTGCCAGTGAAGTGAAATCATTGGCTCAAGTTAACCTGAATGGTTTCCCCTCCAGTTCTAGAGCCTAGTGCTAGGTAGTGGATGATTCTGTATTCACTAAACCACTGGTATTTAAACCAGTCTTGTAAAATATTTGGAAGTAAGGATTAATTTTTGTTCTGAGCTTGTAGATCACTTGGAAATACGTCTAGAATAATTACTAGAATAATAAAGAGTATACTTAGTAATTCCGTAGAGTTCTTGTATTATGATAATTACAGCTATCATAATATGACTATGAGAAAAGATCAGTGGAATACTGGACTTTCCATAGACTGGTGGGTTTTTTTCCTTCTTTTTCTTTTACTTTTTAAAGGCTGCACCATGTCAGGTTTCACACGACAGTTGGGTGCTATGATCTCAGTGTAGTATTGCTCTGGTCTCCTTGTTTTACTCTGGCTCAAAAAGACAACCTGGTTGTACTGTCAATCAAACTGTTCTTCTTTCTAATTGTGGCAGTGTAATAATTTTAATTTGAAATGAAAAAAAGACAAAAAAACTTCTCTGTAAGAACTTCTAAAACTGATTTTAAAATCTTGGATTGGAATAATTACCCTGGCAAAGAGCACGTGAGGCAGAGCACAGGTAACATAGGTTGATGCCAGAAGATATCATTAAATATCTTCAAATATATTTAAAATCATCTTTATTTTCTGGTAAACATCTACTGGGAATGACTGAGACTGAGGTTGGGGGAAATACTCAAATAAAGGTAGAAAGATCAGATTGGCTTTCACCGTATAACAACCTGTGTTCTCAGGTTGCTTAAGACCAAGATTTTGAAAAATAATTAGACTGTCCTAAATACAGCATGATTAGGTTTTGGGTTAGTAATTTTTTGGTTTGCTTCCTGGTTTTGATTTGGTTGGTTGGTTTGGTTTGTTGGGGTTTTTTAATATATAGGGTATGCATTTTATGATACCTCTTTTAGATTACTAGGACATTGCTTATCTGCCTTTAAAGAAGACATAGAACATGATGTAATTGATTTTCACATGAATTTCAGGAGAAAAAAATCCCAAGACCTTAAATAACATTTTAAAGTCGGAAACAACTTGATCTGCAGGACTTTGAAGTTGTTGAAACTGAATGTGTAAAGAAAACTAAAAGAGGAGAACGCAGGAAACAGAGGATAAAGAGGCAGAAATTCTTGATGCTGCATTTGAGATGCATCATTATTCTGAGCCATGAAAGCAATGTAATTTCTTCATCAATATATTCAAAAATGCAGGGGCAATTCAGGTACATCAGTACTTGTAAAAGAGAAATTATAATTTTGAAGTTTGAAGCAGAAGTGGCAAAGTGACAAACCTCAATGCTTGTTCCTCGAGGCTGAGTCAGTGACACTCAGTAACTCCAGTTTACAGGTTTAAACGAGTTCTCTTTCTAAAGGCCAATCTCTTTTTCTTTAGAGATAAGGGATTGCCTGATCTAACTGGTTTAGTTATTTATCCTGGGGTTTAAACTGAATAGTCTGAACCAAAATGAGGAACTAGATATGGCTGAGACAATACGTGTTCTGTGAAAGGCCAGTGTTCAGTACAGGGAACATTCTCTAATATGGTGACAACAATTTCTACAGAGGTGTCATAGCCTCACTCATTCCAGTATTTTTGAGGGGTTTTTTAATCTTTCGTTTCTGAAAATGTAGAGATTAAATACAGAAACTGTATAATATAAGGAAAGTATAGCCATTTTTTAATTGCATTAATGACCATCAGAAACTCCTTAAGAGTTGCAGGTTAAAATCCTGCTTGAAGCACTGCTGTGGTTGAAACCCATTGAATTCAATGAATAAAATAAGAAATACTTGTCATGAATTACATTTAGCTGAGTTTATAAGTGGCTTCCTGGTAAAAACAAGCATGTAATAACTGTTTAAGTAGTGTTTAAATGTTAACATAAAGAGGGTGAAAAGTAAGTAAATAATTTTAAAAATATTTGTTCCCAACCAAAGTTGGAAACATGCTATGATTTAAAGAAGAAATTCATAAGGACACAGACATTTCATGTGGGATAAAATCAAGCAATCCAGTATCCTATATCTAGAAGTGACCCAACCCAGATTCCTTAGAAGGGCCTATAGCAGGCAGACCTTCTGTAGTTCATCTTCATACATGTCTAAATTCTGATCTCACTAGAGATTGTGCTTCAGGGCTTAATCAAGTTTCAGTCTTCCTTCCAAAATATATAGATTGCTCTTAATTATAGCAACTGTAGATAAGTCTGCTATCCACATATATGTTTGTAACAGTTTGGAATCTCAAGTTTTGTCTGCAGTAGGTTTCTGTAGTAGACTTTGTTTTCAGCATCCCACTTTTCAGTTCTTTCAGATGTCCTTTTGTTGTTATACACACAGAAAACACCGATTTACTTTTGCTCAGACGTTTTGGATTAGTTGTTCTTTTTCTGTATCATGTAGACACTCTGTGTCTTCACTGCTAAAGAGACTAAATCAAGAATATATCCAATATAAACAAACCAAATGCAACCTAAAAAAGATAATGTAAACTTTGTAATGGTTGTATTAAGGGCTGCTAGGATTGCATGAGGTCTGTTATCTGTTCTAATAGGGCATATAATTATTTAAGATTCCCTAACTCTTAAGAAGTATTTATCTGTAGAAAAATCTATGTTCATTTATAAGAACTGCAGAAAATTCCTTTGGCATTTTCTGTAGGAAGTAGCATAAATGTGCACACGTAGATCTCTGCAAATTGTATATTTTCTTGTGTGCTCATGTCTTCCAAATAAGTTTTCCTCTTTTTGTTTCACTCTTCAGTCTCCAAGTGATTGATATTCCTCAGGTTGTTATTCTACTTAAAACGTACTTATTTAGCACAGAATATTCTAGTTGGGAGGGACCCACAAGGATCATTGACTCCAGTTCTTAAGGGAATGGCCTGTACAGGGATTGAACCCAAAAGCCTGGAATTATTAGCACCGTGCTCTAACCAACTGAGTTAATCTTAATGTCTTCATACATCAGCTGACTTTCTAAACACCTCACTAGATTTGTTGTGTGAAGCATTGCAAGGAAAATACAAGAGGAAGCAAAAAACTATCAATTTTTGCCACATGCTGATATAAAACATAGCATGAAAGTAATTATCATCCATAAATCTGGAAAAATAAAATGCAGACTCAGATAACCTGGGGTCATTCAGAGTGTCTTTTTCAAAACCAACTGAATCCATGCCTGTTCTCACAAGCTGCACTGAGCTCTGTGTTGGGTTGGCACGATTCTAACAGCATGACAGTCGTTTTTCTAGGCAGAAACTAATTAACTCCTCACTGAGACTTAGGGGAACTTCTAGTTAATAATCACTGGGACAATTGGTCCTAATTCGAGGAGCTGAATCATCGAATCAGAAAGTCAAAAGAGACCTCATTTTCATCACAGACAGCTCTCACCTAAGTAATGATCATGATCAGATCTGCATTTTTGCCAGCTTGGGAAAGGAGCAGTATGCAATGATAGGGAAATTTAATGTACAGCTAGACAGCATTTGATCCAACAACCCACTGCTGCTGAGAGGATACTTGGCTCATCCCTGATTTTAATATGGTTCCATGCACAGTGCCAGCTCTGGCACTCGTGGCCTCACAGTGAGTTACTTCAACCCACTACATCAGCAGTGAAAAAAATGAGTATGCTACAAGGGTCACGTTCTTCCAGCAGTAACAGTCTGTTTCAGCTTCCTTTGAAGGAAGAATAGAAAACCCTTCCCTGAGACCTTCTTCAGCTGCTAATTCCTGCCTCCAGTTTTGGTGTATCACCCTTCTGCACCGTTAAGGCAGGGACTGGCTACCCATTTGGTGCCTTTTTCCACGGTAGGGTAAAGCTGAGTAGAGAAGGCTGAAGGAAAGAAGTAAAGCAGGAGCCCTGATTCAGCACTTTTGAAATGCAGGTTTGTACCCTGCATAGTCAAGCAATCCCAAAACAGGAGACAAGCTGAGATAGGCAGGGAAGGAGAGAGAGGGAGACTAATATTCATCCTTCTCAAAACTCATCACTCCTCACTTTTTGTAAGTTTGTCTCACTCCTCCTATGGGGAGCCAGGTGATCCCTTTTGACCCTTTTACTCTACTTGGCCACCTTTCCATCGCCCCTTTCTTTGCACTTACTCTCTGCCACAGTTACAACCTTGATTCTTTTTTTCCTTTGCAACTGAGGAGCCCTCTGCCAGCTCATGTATATATTGTTTGGTGAGAGAAGCATCCTAAAATTCTACTGGCAACTGTAAATCTACCCTGATTCAGAGCCAGCCTTCACTGAACAAGTGCTTTGAGCACCATTAAGAAAATATTATTTAAAAAATTAAGGTTTTTTTCCCCCTAATATTAAAATTCTGATTAGGGTTCAATGTGACCTGCTATTCCCCAGGTTCTTCTTGATAATGCACAATATCCACAATAAGAGAAAGAGAATTATTATCTGTGTAGGCTGTGGTTCTGCTTAAACCTCCAGCAAACTGCAGGAGGAATGATTCAACTGATGTCAGGCAGTATTTTAAGACAGTCTCATTTCTATAGGTTATTTTATTAACAGCACCCGTGGATATGAATGTGTACCATATCCCTGCAGCGTTTGCCATCAGTCCACATTCATCTCTTCATTTCTTGTTATTTTTCTATCTTTATATCCCATTATTGCTGACTGTGCTCTACGAGGTACTGCTTAGCCACTCTACATTATATATATTTTTCTCAGTCAGATATATGTGTTTACCCTGAAGATGGTTCAAGTGCTTCTGAAAGAACAAAACAGGCATTGGTCCAAACTTCAACTACTCTATAAACTAATCATAACCGTAAATATCACACATTTGGTGCAGAGAAGTACATATGACTAATGAGGTTTCAGCCTCTGCTGCAGGCGGTCTTGTAATGAATGTCTTATAATGTTCTGAAGTATGTTGCTACTTCCATCTGCTTTTCCTACATTATTTTATTTACTGCTATCAGTTAATCTTAAAACCCAGTTCCTTCCTTTCATTCTAAAATGGCAATGCCTCATGATCTTGTACCTTGCTGCTCTCACTTGGTTTCATCGTCAGCTCCAGCAGTTTCTGCCTCTCTGTGCTGTTCCCTTTCCACATGCATGGTTGGTACCTTGGCATGGGTAAGTGTAGGAGTCTTTCAGAGCTGCAGACTGTTTCTCTTCTCCAAATTTTGAGGCACCTCCTTCATCAAAGTGCAGATGTGGTGGCAAACCTGGAAACACTGGAAACCAGAGCCCCCCAGGGACAGAGCTCTTTGGACTCAGGGCTTTTAGAAACCCGATGGGACTCAGTTAGAAGAAGCTGTTAGGGATGATAAGCAAGGAGCACCTTGAGCAGAAGACAATTTATCTCCATTGTGTTTGGAGAGAAGAAAAGGAGCATATAGCCTTGTCTCAACAGGAGATGTATACTCAACAGGAGATGATGACACTCTTGCTCACCTCAGCTGAAATAAACTGCAGTTAGGCTTGTCTAGACTGAGTAATTAAAAACATAGTGAGACAAATTATTTATCCTTTAAGTTGTCATCAAATCAGGAAATGTTTACACATAAAAGACCCCTTGATGGGCTCTTCTGCATAGATTTGTACGTTTTTTCATCTCTCTCCTTCAGTAACTGCTGAAGTACATCAATCATTTTGGAGTGGAAACAGGAGATGGCTAGACCATATTTCCCTGAGGATCAAAGCCAGACTGTTGGATTTAGAGCAGCCAGGTTGCTCTCACCTGGCTGAGAGCTGGAGCTGTAACTATCAGCTGACCTTTACAGTGTATCTAAGCATGTATCTCTAAGCATGGTATAAGCAGCTATGAAATAATTCCTAATATTTTTACAACTGTCATGAGGACAGTCAGAGTTGCTATGGTTAGCTGTTATGCTTCTGCTAGATTCCTAGTATTTCACCTGCCTGTATTATGTGCCTGTGTTGTGTTGACTGCATAATCATTGCAGTTTTAGAGAGTCCATATTTGTAACCATTTAAAGTGTGTAGTAAATACTATTCAGGAGTCCTCAAAGGGAAGTTTAAGACTGTGCAGATGGGCAACTGTCAGTAAAAAAAGCGAAGGTTTCTTTTTAACTACTTTAAATCACACTGTGTAATTGCCGAAATAGACTATAAAACATTATCAGAGTATTTATCCTCAGCCTTTCACTTCTGATTCAGTTGGCAAACCCTTTTGTTTTGCTTCCTGCCAAGGAGACTTCAGTTCTGTGTGTCCATTGAATACAGCGGCAACTCTGGAAGAAATGTGTAAAGGAAATATATTTATGTAGCATTGAAAAGTCCAAAATTATGAAAAATAAAATTACAAAATTTTTGTAAGGATATGTCTTGTTTTCATTTTTCTTTTGAGTTCTGGGCCATTGGATGTACTCTGCTTGTGCTCTGTAAAGGACTACACTTTGTTTTACTTAAAAAAATGGCAAGAAAAGGAATGAACACAGTAGTTGTAGCAAGGTAGTTTTAAGTGCCAGAGAGGTACAGCTTGGATCCCAAAGCAGTTTCAGTCTAGGGGAACCTAGTGGATGTCTCTGCAGAGTGCTGCCCTGCACAGTGTAGTTGTAGTCTGTGTTGTATCTGGACTTTATATGGTTCACTGAAATGAAAGAACAAAAAGCTGAATCACCTGCTTTGGTAGACTAGCTTGAGATAATATTTGTCAGCCAGTTTGCAAGGCAACTATAAGAGACAGAGGGAACATGTCATTGATTTGGAAATAGGTTAGATTTAACAGAATGACAATGTTGTACTCCATCCTCTAGTAATTGATTATTCCTAGGAAAATTGAGGCTTCCAGATAGAGATCCTGTATCTTTGGGGAGAACCAAAGGGAAGTGCTGAGAAATCAACTCTGAGGAAAGGGAATCCTTTTCTATCACAGGAACTGTTGCTTTTTGATATCTATTGTTGGGTGACGGTTGTCTTTGTCTTTTGTATGTTTTTATAGTTTTTGCTCATAGTCTGGATGAACTGGAAGTCTTCATCAGATGTTGTTTGGCATGCTTAGCTGAACCCCCTGTCCAGCCTGCACATGGGCTGGATATGGGAATCCAGGTTCTTCTGAAAAATCAAGCAGACTCCTGAGTAATATTTAGAATTCTCTTTAGAAACTTTCCTTTGTCTGAATTTCTGAATGTGTGTATGTGCTTACCTCTAGTATATTTTTCACGATAGCAGAAAACTATGTGAGGACAGATCAGCAGGATGACTGTTAGGGGAGTAATTCCAGTGGGAAAAAGGCAGTTCTTCAGATAGCTTCTCAGGCACTGGCATAATGGTGTCCTCATCTGGAGTTAAAAGAGTAGTTCCATCTCCTCATTGAGCTCCCCAAGAAAGGAGAAGAGTCAATCACTGCCTGAGGAATCAGGAGTTACTTTAGCAACTCCTCAAGGCTGTTGGTGACAAACATCATTCAGGATTCTAGTGGCTGCAGGAGCAATTGGGACTCTGAAGGAACCTGAGGCATTTCCCAAGTCCAAACTGTAACAAGACTGCTGGCCTGCAGAGCAGGAACTCCTTTAGTGAACAGGGAAATAATGCCTTCTGGCCAAACAGGTTATCAGTTTTATACACATCTCAGTCTGACCTCAGCAAATCTTGCATTTCCTGATAGTCTCTAGGTGAACAGCTAGAAACTGAGTTCTCTTATACACCATGTTTGCTGAGATAGCTTTAATCAACAATCCAGCTGGAGAAAACAGCTCTTCCGGGCCTTTTAAAGCTAGTCCGTAATCAGCTGTAACGAGCTTGATTATGTCCATGGAGCTCACCAGTGAATACTGATTGTGAGAGACATAAAACTGGGATTTAAAGGCCAGTAGAAATCTGGAATCTTGCATATGGTAGATTGAACAGTACTTATGAAAAATATCATGTTCAGTACGTGATCACTGAACCGTGATCTCAGTATGAAGGCTGAGAACCTAATAATGTGTGGTTCTGTTTTATTTTCCTGTCCTGCATCCCAATGAAGAATAAAATTTCCCCAGATACCTCCATACACACCGCGAAAAAGTAAAAAATTATGATCAGTTTTTGCTCTGTTCAGCTGGAAGTTTACTGCTGTGCTGGCTTAACAGAAGTCATTGAAAGAAGCTCATCTCATGTCAGTAGTGACTTCTTTTCAGCAACAGGATTCTATATGGGACCAGAATATTGTCAGGAGCAGTTACTACTTGTTGGATGTGAACTTAATGGATGAGCAGCACTGAGTTTATTTGCCAGAAATATCAAATGCTAACGAACAGCTTGCCATAGTCCTGGCCTTGGCTTCCATCATTAACCTGATTAGACAGAAATATCTGCAATGTTCTTGGATGTTCTTTCACTAGTATTAGAAGGTCATAAAACAATAGGCATATATTTTGCAAGCTCCACTGGGATTTCTTTTCATTTCAAACAGGTAAAGAAGGATTTCATGTTTCATTTTGAAATGCAAATTTTTTATATGAGTTGGCAGATTCTCAACTCCAAGCAGGCAGAGCCTGAATTGACTGGATTGTATTGCTAACATTTTTGTTGCTTTCAGTTTAATTGTAAAATTTGAAGCTAAAAATCATCAATCCAACCAACCCTACAAGTATGACCTTCACACTTTAAAGATCACTTGAACATCATCTGGGTTTTTTTTTTTCCCAGGTATTTGTTTCAAAATGGTTTTGATCATAAGGGAAAATAATATTAATTCCATCAAATACATGCTTTTCTGGTGTTTGTTACTCACATAAACAACTGTATTACAATAGTAGTTTAATTGACCACCATGGCAAGAAGCTCAAAACTCACAATGGATGTATGAGTAGGTGAACTGGGAGAAAATAGAAAGCTTGGAGACAGTTTACAGCAGGAATTAGTAGAGCTCTATGATATGTGATGTTATTTTATAAATGTTAGCAATGTGTAAAATCTTTGTTTGTTCCTCTGAACACAGTTATCTGAGTTTGGTTTATTTGACTCTGATATATCCATGAGAAGACCCAGCAAGTTCAGAAGGAAGTGTTACAAGTTCATAATTCTGAGTTACAGTGTTCATAAAGAGATGAGGTTTTAAGTTCTGTGCAGGCATTTCTCACCTCCTGCTCATAACGTGTTTTATCTGGTTTTTTTATGTCTTTGCCCCAACACCAGTGTTGCATGAGTGCTTCTCACAAATGAAAACATGCCATTGTACAAATCCTAAATTTGGCATTTGCATCACTGTAACTGTTCATGTCTTATTATCAAGTCTCATCATTTTTGTTTTGCTTTGGCCTTAGTCTCCTTAATATTTTCGGGGATGAGAGACGACTTTTTATCTCATCTTGGATTTTCTGACAAGAAGTTCTGTTAACTAAAACTTTTCCATCAGACTCCCCTGTGGTCCTGGATGGGTGCAGCTGTGGGGTGGGTGGTGCTGGATTTGTCCTGTAAAAATCGAAATATTAGCAAAAGGTGTAAACTTTGGAGTGGGGAAGGTACAGGTCCAGATTGTGAGTGACCCTTGCAGAAAATCACTTCGTGTGTGTCCTGGTAGTTCTGTTCAGAGTATGTTTTGCTTACAGAAGCAGGGCTTCCCACCACTGGTAGAGCTGCCACTTACATGGATGGAGCAGCTCCTCCCATAGCAAAGCTTAGGGGGAAGGGGCAGACAGAGTTCACCATTTTTTTTGTGGTATGTGACTAATGAGGATGTGCATAGGAGCCTCAGACTTAAATAAGCTTATTTTTTCCTTTTTTAAAAAAAGAAAAATCTAAGTTTGTCTAGTTCTAGTTGTTATGAGGCTTATCATGGTGTTAAGTCCTCTTCCTCAGTATACAGGCAGTAGGAGGCTACTGGTAGGGCAGAGAAGTATGGACAAATGCACACGCTTAAAAAAACTTTTTCCCAGGAAACCCGCTTTTACTACATAAATATTCTTACTAACTGTTTTGCTACCTTCATTTTTGGAAATTGAGGTATGAACCTTAAACCACAATCCTAAGCTGCCTCCAAGCTGACAACACCGTGGTGGTGTCAAAACCTTCACTTCCCACAAAAACACAGTATCTGATGTTTTTGTGTGGCTTTTACTACAAAATACTGCAGTGTGCTGCATATTAAAAGTAGTGAGTAAATAAAATAGCTGTTGATATGGGGTTGAGTAATGTGATAGGTTTTGAAGAGATTATTATTAAATGGTATAAAAAATTCTAAGTGACTTGTACTATTTTCATATTTAATTCAGTAAAAGAATTAATTATTTAGTGCTTGAGGATGCTGTGTATTTTCCACTCTAGTGCCCTGGCAAATCACAGAATCCAGTGCTCTGCTCCAAATGAACAGGGCCACTTAGTCATCTAAATACATACGTAATGCAGTCAGCTTACTGAGTTAGATCTGGGCAATTAATGGATCAAACGTGTTTTGAGACAAATTTGATGACCTCGTTCCCACAGGATATTTGCACCAGCATTTATCCTGAATCCATTGAGGCTGCAAACGGACAGAGAATTTCTCAGACTGTCACTGGCCCATGCCTGTGGCTCATGTTAAGTGAAGTTGAGAGCGTGGCTGCATGCTCCAGCCTAGGACTCCCTCCTGCCTGGCTGCTCCTCCGTGGAGCTCAGCTTGGGGACCTGGAGCCTCTATCCAGGCTAAGGGACACAGCTGCCACTTTCCTGTGTGCCAGTTCAACCAGCAGGGAAGCTGAACATGGATGCCAGAAGATGCTGACAGGGCCAGGTACAGAGTGTGACGTGGACAAGGTGGAACATTCTACATCACCTGTATGTAGGACTCACACAAAACATAAACACACACAGTCACATCTCCTTCCCCATGTTCAGCTGACCAAGACAGAAGATCAATAGAGAAAGCACAAACACAGCCACACACAGACACAAACACACAGAATGCTCTCTGGGTTCACAAGAACAGGAACATTCATGGATCCCTTGGATACCGACGCTTCCTGCCTTTTTTGTTGCATTTTAGGACATGCAGTAACACTGAGTTTGTGGATCAGTCGTATCAAGGCACAGAATCATCACAGCAAATCACAGTATCTTAAGATTGCAGAGAGAAAGAGCTTATACTGGTGATTGTTTGAATGCAGGGCTCAGACAGAGCAGCTACAGAGGCCCTTCTTCTTGGGGACTTGGTGCCAGAGGGAGGTGGTTGGCAGGTCTTGGACAAGGAGAGGTGCTGCAGCATTTCACAGCTAATGAATAACCAACATATGAAACTAAACCAAAATGTGAAGTGGGGGCCAAAAAGCATAACCTAAATAATTCCTGGGACTTGACATACATGTTGTGAAAAAAATAAAAATATTACCAATTTGGGGTTTAAGTTTTCGAGATTTGTTGTGTTCCCCACTAGTCCACACCCACCCCTCACACCCAGCTAGAGCTTTGGGGTTTTAAAGATAAATAGTTTCAATGAGCATTTAAATAAATTCTTCTGAATAAATCAACCCTCCGATATCCTCTTTAGGTTCTTGAGTATAGTACTCAACCTGAATGTCATACTTTGAATTTCTGTTAAGATGCCTGAAAATAAATGTATGGCTGGCTATGAATAAAATAAAATGCATCCATCAATTTTTTAAAAATATAATCCAGTGCAGAATGATATCGAGTAAACAAAACAAAATATTCCAAGCTTATTGTGTTATGAATGACAAAAGGGACTCTGAGAACTGTCTTCTGCTCCTTGCACATGTCTGTGGTGCAGATCTTGCATGTCTCTGCAGACAGCACAGCTCAAAATTCTTCAGTACAGAAAAGAATACTTGTAAGACTGCAAAGCTCAGATTTCAGATTTACTGAAATTTGGGGCTGTAAAAATTGCTTCTTTAGAATGAGGAGCCCAGGACTTTGTGTGCTCTGCCAGCATTGCTGACATGCTCTCCATCTGCTCTGTTTCTTGGTTTCTGTATCTCTAAAATGCAGTAATATTGTTTGGGAGGAGTAGGAAGCACAACACCCTTACATTTTTTGAAATAATTTTTTTTAGAGTTTGTACATCTTTGGATTAAATTTGACTAGAAAGCTGAACTGTTTATTGACTACTAAGGTGGCAGGGTCTCTGTGTTCTTGTAGGGTCTGAACCAATACCTACCATTAAGAGTTTTATTAACTTGCTCAAGTGGGTTATGGTCCCTCATATGGGCAAGATCTGGATGCTACCTGGACAAATAAAAATCTGTACTCTTCCATCAAACTCCCATGTTTAAAAAAAAAATATGTAAGAAGACACAGCAGAGTGATTTGCCACTGACTGGGCATCCTAGGGACCAGAACAGAAGTAAAGAGAAGCAACTTATTGGTCTTGAGTATCTACCCATGGGAACCTCAGAGTTCCTAAAAACAATGCAACAAATTTAACAATTCTTGATACCCAGCCCTAAAACTTTAGTTTCTTAAATACTGATAATTATTTTTAATCAAAGTTAGAAATTTGCATATAGTTACTTAGAATTTTTGTGGCCTCATAATGTAAGTTCCTTTTCATGTTGACTCATGAATGTGGATTTGAAATGCAAACCCCAGTGTTTAAAGTGTGAAAACATTGGTCTTCAGCTATAATTTACAGGACATTTCTGTTGTGTGCTAGGAATTTTTTCTAGCCTAAGAGATGGGTTTGCTAACTTTAATGTTGTAAACATACTATCTTTGAGTACCTTGTAATTATTGATTGACTTATTTATGCAAGTAATTGAGTGGCAGAGCTTTAAAGGCATTCAGGAAAAATTGTGGTCTTGTTCTTGAAATGTATCTTCCCCATACCACCATCTCTGTGGAGTGTCTTTCCTTACATACGTTGTACAGGTAACTGAAAACAACAGCAATGAAAGGGTCTTTGAATGCTCCTGCAGTGGTTTGTCTTGCAAACTTTCTTCATGTAACTTGTGGATTGGCTCGATGGACTGAGACCTCTGTTTCTGTGGTTAAACTAATAAATTGCAAAATACATTTGCTTTAAACCTCTTACCTTTCACATGAATGAGATAAACTGAGGAAAATAGTCTCAAACTTCTGAGATTTCCTTCCTTCTCCTTTCTTTTCTCTAACATCTCTAATGTTTAATTAAGGTTTTGATGGCAGTATATGGAATTAGCATCTAGTGGTAATTACTTTGTGTGATCATAATAATTTCAAGATGTATAGAAGTTTATTTCTATGTCTGTTTAATTTGCTGCCCTGGAAATTATCTTAAAATGCATTGCTTTAGAAAGGAACTTTACTGAATGAATTCCACTCTCATTTATTCTCTCTTTCTGATTACAATACACCTTCTTGCTCTATCTATGTCAATTATAGTAAAATCACACTTAAGTAACAAAGACAGTTTGACAGTTCAACAGTGTTTTAAGTGTGAGCATAGGGATGAAACAATTTATAGAAGATGAATGTTTATTGTCAGTCTGTACAGAGAGCTACATGATGTAAAGTTTGCATTTGCTCAGATGATAATACCTGGCTACAGGTGACCTTTCAGCATCTTCCCCATTCCTATTAAGCCTCTGATGTTGCTTAAAATAAAGTGACTATTTGATAAAACTCAGCAAAATGCCTCAAGGCTACTCACTTCTAAAAAAACAAACTGAACCCATCAGATAAAGCTGTCAGGGCTTGGGCTTTATCTAACGCTGCACACTCTTTTATAAATTGATTCACTTTTCTGCCAGCCCAACATGTCCATGAAATAGCTTGGCTGCAGCTACAAGTACAATTATTATTCCGCCTGAGGTGATTTGTGTGGTCTTAGAGCCCAGCACACATCCATTTATGCTCAAAGAGATGGTAGATAAGGTAGACACCAGCCTGCACTCCAGGCAGGCAGTGACTGGCAGCTTTGCCATGATGTGATGGTGGCAGACCAGCCTCGCTTCCCAAAGGGAATTGGTATCAGTCTCCGGGAGCTGGTCAGGGCCACAGCCATGGCCACAGAGCCAGGCTCAGGGAACAGTCCTACAGGACAAGTGATTGCCCTGATACCTTGCCCCATGCCAATCCTAACCCAAAGTCTGTCTGGTCACTGAATGCAGGGAAGATCACTCATGCTTATGGGTACCTGCAGACACTTAAACAATAAAGGGCACTTACCTATTTTCTTATATATATCAGAAATACATGTAGTTATGTGCACATGTGTTAAGATGACTTCGTAATTGTATTGTTCGTAATTTTATATAAATCAAAGAAAGTAATTTTGTTGCAGGACGCTTTTTTTATCTTTTTTTTTTTTCTCCCCAAGAGTTAATGTTTAAACTCATTACTTTTTTGGAATGGGAAAAACATTAAATTTTAGATGGACACTATCTTCCCATTAACAGATATGTGTAACAGAAGTGTGTTACTTAGAGCACGTAACTTCTTGATATCTGTGCTGTGGATCTTGTATTTTCATTTCTTCCCCATGTAGCCTGAATAGACTTGTTTACTGATGTACAGTGGAATGCAGCATATGCCTTTATCTACTTAGCTCAGCAAAATCCAGTAAAGATTAAACATAGAATAATCTTAAAATGTAATGGCTGGATATAAAAATAATTTACTATATAACTACAAAATCAGATATTAAATGCAGGTATAGGTCTAGTATTTGAAACTATTTCATTTTATTTAAACAATCAATATTTTATATGTTTTTCCTCTATTTTATTTTCAATTACAATTTTTAAAAATGGCATTTGGGGTTTTTTTCCATCATAGGGAATAAACTCATCTTCCCCACTTTCTGCCCCTGTGGCCTGGGGGGAAAAAAAAAGTAATTGCTTTTAAAAAGCTTCTTGTCTAACTGGAGTTTTGACCCAAGATAGCATGAAAGGGCAAAATAAAAAGTTCTTAGGGTTGGTGAGAAAGAAAGAAAGAAAAAAAGAAAGAAAGAAGGAAAGAATATGTCTCTGGTCCACTTGGACACACTAACACGTGTTCACTGCCAGTGGAAGGACAACTGGATGAGCCACTGGAGTGAGACTGCATCTCTTCAAAGGAGAGCACTGAAAGTTGTTATTGTTTCATTCTGCTGCAAAAAGATCCCACAGATAGTGCTATTAGTAACATTTTTAAAATAGGGACTTAAAGGTTTAATTAATTTGATTAAAGAAAAGAAAACAAATACGGCAGAGTTCAGAGACCAGCAGTACCCACTGATGTCATGGAAAATGTGTTGACTAAGCACTCTTTAAAAGTAAGTCACGCATTGGAAAGCAGTTCATGTAATGCTGAGAGCAAAGAAAATAAATATGCAGGCATTGGAAAATAAATACAATTGTTTAATAGGATGTGGCAACAGGAGAAAATTTCTGTCTCCACAGCTAAACCCCTGCCTGTGTTCACAGCCATGCTTCCAACCACCAGCATCAGTGGTCAGATGAAAAAATGTTTGTATATCATTTGCATTTCTTTTTTTTGCAGTTTCTGTACTGAGTAGAAAGACATGGTTTCAATCTATAGGAAGGCACAATATTGCTGAGCTGTACCGTCTGTGAATATGTAGATGGAGACTGCTCAGATTTCTTGGAGAGGATTATTGAAGGATGTGCCTAAAGGAATAAAAAATATATGTGTAAAAAGTACAGAGCAGTATCTACAGACTTTTGTTAGGAATGTTCTTATATACTGTGTTGAATTGTGGCCCAAGAGTTGGGTTTTTTCCCATATTAACTATGCTACCTTGTGATGAGTGACTTAGCTTGCAAATTAAGATGTTTCATAAGCTTTTGATCATTGCAAAAATATGTGAAGCTTCTTTGAAGTTCCTATATTAACTTCCCATGCTGCAGACCTCTGGGAAAGGATATGACTAAATCATATGTAGTTTAATGCTTTATCTGTCCTTCAGGCTTCCAGTTAATGGTTTGGAGTGTAACTAAATGTGTACAGTAAACCAAATAGACTTCGTTTGTTTTTGTTTTGTTTTTCACGATTGGCACATCTCAATGCTATTTAAAGTGTGAAAAGAACTCTATTTAAAGAAACTGCAAAGTGGCAGAACAGAGCTTTCCCTAGAGAGAGAATGTGCAATATCAAACATACAAACTGTAGGGTCCACTGAGTAGGAAAGGGTACAAGGAAAATTCATTTTGAAGAAGTAGAGATCAATATCTCCTTCAATAAATGCTGGCAAAAAGTAGCATCAAGAAGAAAGATGCTGTAACATTAAAAGAAACAAGATTTACTGTATTACTTATGTCATAGAAAAGGACTGAGGTATTTTTTTTAAATGATTGGTAGAGTAAACTCAGGGCTTTGAAAGATATGGCTGTACCAGCATCTTAATATAAGATACAGATGAATGTTAGTCTTACGATTTATCTTAGTTCAGTTGCTCCAGAGTACAAAATAGATATACTGCTAATTAAATTAAGCTTGTTGTTTCTTTCTTTCTTTCAGTATTTGTTAGGTAGACACCATTTTTTATGACTTAGCAATAACAAGCATTGATTTGTGTGCCTTGTAATCTATTTGTTCTTACACGCATCTCGCCCACACCCACCCACGCTCTCTGCTTCAAGTAATCACAATGCTACAGTGCTGGAGGGGTAACACAATTAATTTTTAGCATGTAATCACTGTGAGAAGGTCATAATCCCTCGCTTTTAGCCAGCTGTTGTCACAATTTCACACTGACAATTCTGGCACAATGAATGAAATATATAAAAAATTGGCCTCAACAAGAAATACTCCCCATTAAGTTACTCTATTATATAACATAGAGAGGCTGATTTATGCCCTATGACAGATATAAAGTTGTAGTTGATTCACTTTGGACAAAAATGTTAAATGAACTAATTAAAGAATAAGCCCTAACCAGATGGGTTTGTTGCTGCATCAGTAAATACAGGCCAGTAATAAATGATCTGCAGATTCAGTTTTTAAACTATCCGTGGATAATTCTAATTAAATTGCCCTGCTAAAAGTACACCAAAATACCATATTAAATGCAAAGTATCTGATCCAGAAGAACTGCTGAAGTGTGTTGCAGCACATTAGTTCCATTATGTAAATGGGAGCCCCCAGGGTCCTTCAGAGGGCTAAACCCCCTGCCAGAGGTAGGTGTGTGTCAGAATACAAAACCATGGTGTGTATTTTTCTAAAAGTGCCAAACTAGGCTTTAGCAATCAGAGCTTGAAATTTAGTTCTATAGAGAGAGATGAGGGAGAAAAAAAATAAATTATGGAGAGTTTTGGATGACTCTTTCAAAGTGATGTTAATTTTGAGGTAATTGTCCGAACAGATAAATGAAAAGTCTGACACATTGACATTCTCCTCAGCTGGCAGTTTTGGTACAGAAGATTGAATCTTGGGTGGAAAAATGAGGGTTTGGGTACACAGAGTTTTCCAGCTGCAGCAACACTCAGTGGAGCCCCTCCTGCCACAGACCACATGAAGAAGTTCTGAGACCACTTTAGAACTGAGCATTTCTGACATGTTTATTTAGGACTATTAAAATCTTTTTAAAATACATAATTCTTTGGAAGAAGAATGGAGGAAATCACCACCCCTCACTTTTGATCTGCTCTTAACTACAAATTCTTACTAGCAATTCTGACACAAGAAATTAACTATACAAAAATCATCCTACTTCATGCATTAGAAGCAGGTGTTTGTTTCATTAAGTCCATTTCACCAGCTTTTTCACTTGGCCACATTTCAAGATTTGGCCAAAAGAGAATCGTTTTCTCATTTTCTCTTCCCCACCTCTGTCCCCTGTTTTATTTTGCTCTTTTCTCTCCTCACTCACTTTCTCTTGCTTGTGCATTCACACATGCTGTCACTCACTTGTTTTTTTGCTCTCACATGCTCTTGCTCTTTCTTTTCCTCCTGCTTATTTTCACCTCCTTCTCTCTCTCCCCTTTCCTTCTCCTATCTCACTTTTTCTGAATTTCCTACTGTGAAATTTTTATTGTATCACATGAAAATGAGATGCAAATTGTAATTCTGTAGTAGGTTCTAGAAGTATCAAAGCCCATTAAATATCTGTATAGAATTCTGTATCAGTGCTCAATCTCTGAAATTGATAAAATGTCGTTGTAGTTGCAAAAGCTTTGTGAGACCACCTTAATACTGGAGGAAAAGTGAATTTCAGAGGACTTGGAAGATCAGAGTCACTATTTACAAGATGTCCTTTATTTAGACAGCCCAAATAATTGGAATATTACGTAGTCCTATTTAGATATCACAATTATTTATGTCTATCCATTGATGCAAGGAAAGGTTTTATGAGTTGAAAAGTGTCTGGAGTTCCTGTCAGCTATACCAGGAAGGTCCTTTTCAGTGACTGAGTCTAAAAGTGACTGAATCAGAAATCTGGGCATTTTCCTGCAAGTACAACACCATTTTTGGGGGGTTTATTGCTGTTCTTTCTTCTAAGGAGAACAAAACACATCCTTAAGGCACTGACACAGTATAGTTAATTTTGGGTGAAGAGAATAATTTTCAGTTAACCTTACAATGTTAGATTCTAACCAAACCATGTCTGTTTTTTTCAGACAGCAACTTTTACTTACTGCCTTTGTGACACTGAGAAGTGAAAGTTCACTAAAGTGAAGTATTTACCAGAGATATTTGCAGCATTTAATCAATAGATGCTCCAATCTTGGCAAACTGTAAGGAAGAGAACACTGCCATAGGTGCCTTTTAATCCTGTAAACCCATACAGTGTCTGCCTCACTGATGTGGCAATTTAATTAGCAGAACACTGATTACTAGAACTGTGGGATCTTTACAGCCTCATCTTACAAACAAGCTCCCTTTTCCAAAACAACAAAAAAAAGCCCTTTAAATTGTCCTTATGGAAAAACCTCCTCCTAAGTCCCACAGATTTATGTTTCCCTCCCCCACCTGCCCCGTTCCCTTATAACTCCTCAGACATAAAGAAATCCACCGTGTTCCTTATCTCTCTTCTCTTTTTGCCTATCTTTCCTTCATTTCCCTGGCCACTGTGTGTCTAGGAAGGATTTAAAGGATCTTGTTCATGACTGTACATCCTGAACGTGGCCATATCAATATCCAGTACAGGAAAAGAAGATTTTAAAAAAAGCTGTTCTGTTTGTTTGGTTTTCTTAGGCAGGATTTCCTCCTACATCATGCTTCTGATTAGGCTTTAGATTTGAGAAGCCTTGTTTAGGAAAACATCTCAGCACACTTAGCCCTATTCTTTTCAGTATGTAACCATCCTTCTGAATTTAGACAAAGCCAGTGGTATTTTAGAGAGTTTATATGATGTAAATAGAATATAAATATTTTTATGATGCTGAGTTTAGCAGTGTTGAACTCCTGGACAAAACCTGGGGACTTCCTATAGCTCTGCAGGTGGCTCTCAAGAGTTTGCAGAGCTGCCAATGATCATAGTGGCAGAGGGATGAGAGATCCAAGGCAGAACTGTGGTGAAATAGAGAAAGAGGAGGAGATGTTTTACACACAGGGGTTCTTTTCTTTCAGTTTGCTGCCTGTCAAGGCTTGGATTTTTTTCATATCCATGAACTTGATATTTCAGGAACACTGGTATATCTTTACTATATTTAGTTGATGTCTGGGACTTTTTCAGCCTTTCAGCACCAAGTGAAGCCTATACAGGTACTCAGTGGTCTACTTTGATATTGAAAGTGAATTTTTTTTTTAATTGTTTTCCCTAAACTGTAGTAAAAAAGGTGTTTTCTCCTTCATTCCATTGATGCATTTTAAATTTAAACCCGAGACCGTAGTTTGCATCTGACAGTCTTAGGCATGAAGCAAAATCTATTTGAAACTGAAATTCAAATGAATCACTGGGGCAGGAAATACTTATGAATATTTTGAGGGGAAAAAAGAGTGTTGTCAGATTTAACATCTGTCATGTCACTTCCTTGAAAGAGATGCACATCCCAGCTTGTGATTTTGAGAGGATCCTGGAGGGTTAATTGTAAAATGTGGATATTTGCTAAAGCAATTTCCTTGCTTACAAATAGGGAAAAGATATAAATCCTTCAAGGGATCAGGAAATCTTGAGGATGATCTTTTCTCTTTCTTTTTCATTTTACACAGTGAGTCTCTTTATGTAAAAAATAAGATCTATAACATATGTAAAGGTGAAATGGTGACTGTTTTGGGAGGATATTAGCTGACTAGGCACAGAACAGAAATTCAGCGAGGTGTAGGTAAGGTTTCTAATTTTAGAATCTGATTTTGCAAATGCTTCAGTGTATACATAACTCTGCTCACAACCAGTGAGGAAGGAAGCATAAAGTTTAAGCACATGCACATGTTCCTGCAAGAGCTCTTGTGCAATTTCTGAATGGAGTTTTTCCATAAGTCCTGAGATAAATTGATGGTAGCAATTAAACAGCTCAACTTTCTATTTTTACTTTTTTTTTCCTTTTTGGTCTGAGTTCGCAGAAAATTTAATTTTTTTTTTCCCATATTATACATTAAACACAACTTCATAAGAACACTTATCTCTTTCAGGGGATTTTTAAAGTGCATTTAAATCTGACTTAATCTTTTCTCTTGTTTGTAGACTTTAGTTTTGTTTGTTTATTTATAAAAGCTGTCAGCTCTCAAGTCACTGTGTCTGAATATTATCTTCCAGAGACCTATATGGCTTTCACTGGGCTTTTACTTATAGTGAGTCATTTCTCTATGGATTTTTCCCTTTTCTGTGCTGAATAGAGTTTCACTATACTAGGGTTCTGTTATTTGTGATGTAGTATAAACATGCTGCTTATATCTGTGTTTCGTAGCAATATCTTTGAAAACAAAGAAAAATACTCTTCTAGAAGTGGGAGGGCAATAGTTTACTTGAAAAAAAATCAGGCAGCTGTTTTCAGCAATTGAATATCTTATATATCTTGTGCCTTACAAAACTATTTCTGAAAATCAGGGAAATAGGATTTCTTTTTAGAAAGCCTGACAAGTATCAAGAACAACCACCTCTCAGGTGTACCCAAGCAATGAGTAAATCAGGCTGGTAGCTGGAACAATTCACTCAAACATGCCTAGTATTATGTCACGGTGATTTTAGGTTTGGGCTTATTCAACCATGGCTGAAAATCAGAAAGTAAGAGATCTGACCAAAATTTTCATTTTACCACAAATTAATCCTAATAATATTTTATATTAGAAAGATTTTCTCTTAACAAAACCCCCAAATATTTACAAGGTGTTGAAATCTACCAGTGTTTCTTTTCTGGGGAGTATTGGGGGAAAATATGGCCTCCAAAGTCTTAAATACTTTCTAATCTATTACCCCAACTGAATTTGAATATATCTCACATATATAATCTTAGTCCATGACATCATTGTGGGAAAATGATAAAGATACTTTATTACTTCCAGCTATAGGTTTTAATCTCTGACTCATAAAATCACAGGACAGGAGGAATGAATGGCAATGATGTGTACTTGATTACATGGTTATGTGCACATATTCACCTTCAGAAACAATGTAATCCCTTTGGGTTTGGGGTTTTTTTGACAGAATTAAATTTAAGTGAAATAAATTCTCAAACCAAAATGCATGTGTCTAGCAAATATTTATTTATTTAAGTACTGTTTTAGTTGATTGGTGTCACAAGGACTTATGGATTTTTTTTTCTGAATTTTTAACTGAAAATAATTTGGTTTTACTGTATTTACAGAATAGTATTTCTGTTGTTTTCCTTACAAGTTTATTTTCAGGCATTTTAAGACTTAAAGGAAAATAAGGTATAACATAGGAAGCCTAATTGACCAGCCTGCTGATAACACTATTTAATCAGAGGAGTGAAAAATTAACATCAGTACAGTGTCTTTGCTGCGTTTTAAATGTATACTTCCATTTGTTCTGTGACTTCTTCTGATCAGCTATGAATCACTGTTTTGTTTTTATTTGAATAAGGCTCATTACTAAACAAATCTCTAATCCTTGGCTGGGAAGCTGCCTGAAAAGCACAAGGGATGAAGTTTTCAGTTCAAAATGTCAATTCAAAATGTCTCTTTGAGTTAATGTAATTTTTTTTTTCCCTCTTAAACCAGGTTAAATCAATGGGAAAGTAATCTTCTTTATCATTTCAGAAATGTAATTCTAAATTTGTCTGAGGGCCGTAGACAAGACGGCTGTGGAGGATGATCATGTGTCTCATTTGGGGCCATCTAAAAGTGAGTTCCATGCACTGTCCCCCTCTGCAGTGGGGCAGAAAGGGGTGACTAGACCAGCAAAAGGGTTATTATAGACACACTCACTCAGATGAATATTATTGCTGTGCACTGGATGGGATTTGATTGTGTGGTTCATTTCATTTCAGTATCTTACTGTCTCTCCAGAAACAGAATAGGCTGAAGGAAAAAAAAAAGTGTTTTTTCATTTCTCATTTGGTTTGTTTGTTTAGTTTATACTTGTATCTCTATACTATATATAAATATGTGCCAGTAGTGTCATTTGTCATAGGGTAGTTTCATTTTTATTTATTTTTTTTTTAAATACCATAAGTGTTCAACATCACATTTATGTTTTAAAATTAAGATGACAGTTATTGCCCCTTAGGACTTTTAGTGGCAGATTTCTATAGTAGCTGCTCTATGTGTTTCCCATGCAAAATAGAAGGAAATATTTGGACACTGAAAGTCATGAAACCTCTTGTATTTATTGTCACGGTTCAAATGTCAAGAGAAAATGGTGATGTTTTGTCATTTTGGGAGATGTAAATTCAGGTATTTTGGAAAAATAACTTAAAAATAAGAAAGTTGATGGCACTTGAAAGCAAGCCAAACTTGTGTTGGAAGACTAACAAAATGCAGAGCATTTAGGGACAGAGATTTAACACTTATTTATATAACATTTGTAAGTCAGGTCCTATTACAAATGACACTGTATAAATGTGTAACAAGAAACATGGTCTGCCCTGAGTGATTGATGATTTAAATAAAGGAGATTTCCTGGGTGTGGAGAATAAATAATTTACTCAGGATCTTGCACAAAGTGTCACAGCCATGGCAGCAAAGTTGTACTCAGGACTACTCAGACAGTACCCACGAGTACCAGCAGGACTTTGAGGCTTCCTCTTGAGTAGCTTTGTGTGAAAAATCTAAAAAGCTATACAGTAATTTACTGATAAATGTGAGAGGGGGTCCAAGGTAACGGGTAGGATGGATGCATGTATGGCTATAGATGGCCAAAGTTTGTCTAATTCCTTTTAGATCTGCCCTCTGAGGCTTTGCCCACTGTAACACAAACAGCTGGAGAGGAGGGAAATGAGCAGCACGTGCTAATCTGCATGTATGCAATTAGATTTGGAAAATTTGTCTGGATTGGTAGATTGGGCTGGACACTCACAGACTTAGAGTAGCTGGAGAAGCTCAGTTCTGGGAAGGAATCAAAAACTTTAGATCAGTGATGGAAACTTAGGAAAGGCCATGTAGAAACCCACAGGTTTGGAAATGTCGAATAATGTTATCACTGTGGGTAAGGTTTTCTTATTTTGCTTCCTAGAATCAAAAAAACTTCTCAGTGCCCTTTAGGTATATATGTATTTTTAATAAGTCCTTATCCTGCTACTCATTTTGAAGTGAAAACTAAACCATAAAATATAATAGAAGTAGGAAAAAGAAATATTTTAATGAAACTCATGACTTAACCTCAGCTAATTCCATACAGCATGTGCAAGAATTTGGTTTATGTAGTAAGCAAATTAATATGGCAGTGAGATTTCCAACTAGAGCACATATTAATTTATTTTTATTGAAATGTTGAATAGTTGGTATTTTTAATATGTTATGAAATATGAAGGGAGTCTACTACCCAGAACAAAAGGCTCCCTCACACTCACACACATCACTTAACCCAGTTGTGCTAATAAACCCAGCTCAAATCTTAGCCTCAGAAGCTCTAGCTGCTCAAATTTATGGGAGAACAACAACAGCTTGAAGAAGAAAAATGTGGTAGTAGAGAGGAAAGGAAATGTTCTTGTTCTCCCCACTGAGAAGACAAATGATGAGACACTTCTTGTGTTTTCTTTTTTTTCCCCCTCAAACCCCACAGTACTCCCCTCCCTTTCTATAAGAAAAATTAGCCTTAAGAAAAAGAAATTCAATGATCATAAAGCATGAAGAGAAAGAGGAATTTATCTTGGGTACGAGATGGGATTGAGTTATAATACAACAAGTTACAGGTCTTTTCCTACTGAAAAGCAGAACCAATTGATTTATTATCGTGAGTCCCAGCTTGCATTTTTTTGGTAAGGAACTGTAGATGCAAGGTAGCACGTCTCCTTTGATTTGCCACACTATGTCTTAATTACCAGTGCTAGAAGTTCATGGTAGTATTTTCCAACTTCAAAGGTTTCAGCAGCTTAAACAGCATGAGTGGATCAGATTTGTAAGAACACAGCAACAATGATATGGTGTCTTCATATTTTAGAATTGTCATTCATTTTTTATTTATTGTACATCAAAGTGAAAATAAGCACACAGAAAAGATAATGGGTTTAGTCAGCATTCTCTTCTTTTGCTATCAGAGGAATTGAAAACATTCTCTTGTTTCAAGAACTGGGATTCAGAGCTGCAGTTAGCGAGTTTTTTGTTTTTTTTTATTATTCTCATGGTAGAGGCAAATGATCTTAAAATTCTATTCTAAATATCTTTGAGCTTTCCCTATTTACTTGAGAGTTACATCATTATGACCCAAATAAACTCTGCAACTGTGCTGGGAAAAGGCTGGTGTAAGTGGAAGAAACTGTGACCCATGAGATACAGGATCAAGGGTATGGCATGGGTGATTTTCCTTCTGTTGAGTCCAGTTCAACAGATCATTTAGTCAGTTCTTTTAGTTTGAGAACATAAGCAGCCTTTCCTAATAGCTCTGCTCTTCGTGGTGAGATGAGAAACATGGCTAAGTCTCTCTTAGTGGAATTGTTGACTGGATGTCAAATTGTTTACATGGTGCAGTGGTGAAATACAGCACCATGATGACACAGCAATGGCACATGATCCATGCCAAACTGAAGCATCTTAATTGGTGATGGAGATGGCTCAAGTACTGAAGAATTTGAATCCCTTTGGGGATAACTAGAGGATTATTACCCCAATTACACGTGAACGTTGGTTTTAAAATAGCAAATCTGTAATGTTATATCAATTTATTTTGTATTGCAGTAGAGAACTGAGATGTAGCCAAAATTCTTATATAAATTACCTTAAATAATTGTTTAGAAATTAAAATACACACAGCATGATTTATATCCTTCCATTTACTCAATCTAATAAGGATTATTCCCTGTATCACCTTCTATTTTGTGTTATCTTAAATGAGCATTTCTGTTTATAAATGGTCCATTGGAGACTTAAGACCTTGTTGGTTTCTCCTGCAGTGAAAGGTCATTACATTTGCTGGTTTATGAAACTCAGGCTATAATCAGTGCATCAGGTGAAAAATCTATTTTCCTTATCCAGTGATTGTCGGAGGGGATGGGTTCTAATATATTTATCTCTGTACTATAATAAAGAACAAAATACTATAATACTATCACTCGTTGAAATGCTCTGACTGTGAAAATAAATTAAAATAATCAATATCAGCAGAGAAAACCAGAGGAAAATATTATGATGAAGCATATGAAAGTGAGAAAGAAAATATCTTGCATTGACATAATAATAAAATCATAAAATATCTTTATCAAATGATGAAGATTTTGCTGTCTGGAGTATTTTCAAATCTTTCAAGCTTGAAAAATGTTAAGAGCTGTAAGTAATATCTAATAGATCAACATGTTTAGCACTAATTTGTTAGTATTATCTGCCAATATTGCCACTGTCAGGACATTATTTTGTATATTGTAAATCTTTCACAGATGCACATCTTGATCAGCTAAACTTTTCCAATACCTGTTATCCATGTGAGGATGGGTATTACTCTTCTGCCCTAATTCTGGCCCAGCAGCTGTGGTCCCCAGCCTGCCTGTTTGCTAAGGTGTCTTGGTTTGCCTGTTCTCTGACTCTTTCTAACCCTTCTTTTGCTTAAGAAAGGCAAAGGCCCAGATAATCTGCCACCTTTGGTGCAGGTCAGTGCTATGAATAGGGAGCAGTAAATAGTTGTATGACTGGTTAATAAAATATTTATTATAATGAATCAAAGTAAAAACCTCGTAGGGAGCTGTGTCCCTATTTCTCACCCTATGGCAAGTTCTGCAGGCCTAAACACCTTGATGAAGAGATTAAGGCCTTTTTCCTCTTCTTTATTAATATGCAGGTGGACACTGAGTCTGTTTCTCAGACATGGTGCTCCTGGCTGTGAGTACTTTCGGCCCAATATGATAAATCCCGGCCTAAATGTTAAATTCTATGTTATGCAAAATAGTCCTTGTAATGGATATTAGGTTTACAACACTGTAAATAGAGGGCATGGCTTTCTTTTCCATCAGAGGGAATAAAGAAAGCAGTAAAGTTTCCCTTTTTTTTGTGCTGTTGGGTCAAGGTTTGACTTACACAATAACCAGCGAGAGGCAAGTTCGGTCACTGCATATAATGGTGATGGTGGTGTGAATTCACTTTTCTCCTGCTTTTGGTAACCTGTCTTAATAGGGCCCTGACCTCTGCTTTCACACTGTCAGGCACAGTAGAAATAACAAACCATGAAAAAGTGAGGTTTGATGGTAGGATCTATTGGGGTTAAATTCTTGCAGCAACCTTTGAAAACTTGATTCTGCAGTAGTAGGAAGAAGCAGGATGTCTGTGGCAATCAGTGCAGTGATTGTGTCATACAAACTTGCAACAGAAGAATAGGTAGCACTTTTGCTCTCAGTCTTGTTCAAGGAAAATGCAGAGACTGTCTGTATGTGATAATTTGCATTGACTATTTTAGAATGTCTTTGGAAAAGACTTTGATGCAAAGAATAATATTAGTGAGAAAGAGGATCTTAGTCTGTTACTGCTATATCTCCTTCCTCACACTAGTTCAATTTCTTGCCTTACAAGTACTATGATGTTAATTGAGTGGAAACACATAGGAATAAACAAATGCATGACTGCACTTTGCAATGGGCTCTATTCTGTCCTATTAGTCCCCAGTGGATGCAAAAGCTCATAGAAATTCCTCTGTGCTGTACTGTGAGTACCCAAAGTCATGCTTGAGAAAGTCAGGATCAAGATCCTTCCTCTCACTAATTTCAGCTTAGGTGGTCCAAAGTACAAATCATGAATATAATAATGTTTCCCAAAACTATAGGAATGATTTGAGACTTAATTAAGTCATGTAAAGTTCTTAACACTTTAGGCAAAAGGTATTGTACTGAACAATAATGGTGTTAGTGGAAGTTCGTGCTCTCCCTGGAAAAAAAAATAGATTTTTGAATATTGTTACCTATTTGGGTATTTATGAGTCACACAAGAACACATGTAGTTGGAAATAGTTGGAAGAGATCTTGAGGCAAAAGCAGAAAAAATTGTTTTGACAAGTATACTTAAAAAAAAAAAAAAAAAAGAAAATTTCTTATGAAATCTTAAATTTGTCTGAATAATACCTGTACAGACTTCTGTTAAAGGACCCAGACTGCAGCGTAACCAAAGTGTGTCATCCAACATACAGCCCCTTCAGCTACATGCATGTAGACTGCTTATTCTGGAGTGAGAAAATGGATACAATTTTGTTCAGCAGACTCTTTAGTGAACAAACAGAATTGTGGCTCAAGTAATGAAATCTTTCTCAGAGCAGGATTAGATTGTAACCACTATTCTTTCCACAATTAAAGACTTTTCAGAGGAAAGTGAGAAAGGACCAGCTACTGTAGCTAAATGACAGCAGCTATTTTACCACAGAGGGATCCCAGCACAGATACAGCTTTGGAGAACTTTGATGCAGTTCAGTATATTGTGACACTGCACAGTTTGTGGTGAGGTAGATACAGGTTAAAAGAAAGGGAAAGACATCAACCTGTCAGAGCAAGTCCAGAGAAGGGCTACAAGGATGGTTAGAGGGCTGGAGCACCTCTCTGATGGGAAGAAGCTGAGAGAATTGGGATTGTTCAGCCTGGAGAAGAGAAGGCTCTGGGGAGATCTTATTGTGGTGCTTGAAGGGAGCCTGTAAGATGGGGACAAACTTTTTAGCAGGGCCTATTATGACAAGTGGTTATGTTTTTAAACTGAAGAAAGATCAATTTGGATTAGATATTAGAAAGAAGCTTTTTACAGTGAGGATGGTAAGACACTGGCACAGGTTGCCCAGAAAATTGGTGGATCCCTTGAAACATTCAAGGTCAGGTTAGACAGGGCTCTGAACAAAGATGTTCCTTCTCATTGCAAGGGGTGTTGGACTAGATGACCTTTAAAGGTCCTTTCCAGCTCAAATTGTTCTATGATTCTATGAGCGAGGTGGGAAGAAAATGGGAAAGAATATTTAGGTCATACTAAGGGCATTTGCAGAACAAGACATAATCAAGAGCATCCCTTTAGCTTTTCTGAAATTATCTGTACTGCATTTTAAGATTTCAGCTTTTCAAGATGAGTCAGGATAAAATGTTATTTGGACATGTATTTATAAGGAGTAGAAAATCTGCATACACAGGACCACACTTGAAAAGAGGATTGCTAATAGGAGATATGGTAAAGAATGTAGAGAAAGACTTGTGGTGTATATGAATATGAACTCTGTTCATATTCAGATATGCAGCAAGACAAAAGGTGTGTGTAAAAAGGAGACCAGGAGAAGACTACAGGGCAATCACTGGAGAGTACGACAAGAGGATAAAGTGTGGAGGGAGGAATTTATGAAGTATTGTGACTGAAACCATGTATGTATGCTCAGTGCTCCCCAAAGCAAGTATTGCACAATAAAGTGCACTGGAGTTCAAACAAAATGCACTCCATTGTTAGAGCATGCTGTAAACCTGAAATATTACAATTGTTACCTGTGGCATCATTAATGTCCTGGGATTATTTCATAAATCCGGCCCTAAAACATAATAGAGTGGAGAGGGTCAGTGCTTTCTATAAAGATGAGATTGAATTATAAGAGAATTAATGATACCATCATTACAGCCTTAATGTCTTTTAGAGAAAACATGTTCTTTTATGAACACTGTCCTTTAGAGAATTCTCTGATATTTCTGAGTAAGCAAATTTTTTGAAGTCTTCTTCTGAGTGTTTGAGAGAAAGGTCTTCTGTGTGGTCTCTTCATGAGGAAAGGAATAAAATGTATCACAGTTTGCTCAGTTTTCTCTGTGGAAGCAAGTAAACACATTAACTTTCCCTAAGGCCAAGTTTAGCTATAGGCACTGTGCTTCTGACTTTAAGCAAACTACATAGTCACCAGTCTAATTTGCATCCCTGCTACTAATGGCTGAGTAATTGCAGAGGTGAAAATAGATGTATGTGCCTGACATTTTGGAGAAACAAATATTGAATGATTAACTGCAGCAAGAAACAACAAAAAGAAATTATTTTTTTCCCAAATAAGACCATAAACTTCCTTTGTTGAGTGTCTTAATAGAGAAGTTTAACATTTTTTATTGGTGTAGCTTGAGCTTTACACCAGAGAAGAAATTCTATTTTTCTATTTTGCTCATTAAATTTTTTCTTTTTACTTTCATGGATTGTACATTTGACCCACCTTCTCTTTCAGAATTTTTTTTGTGGTAATTACTCCAGCATAAAGATGATGCTCAATCTAACAAAGCTAATGAAAACTTGCCCTTCAGTCTAAACTGTAATAAGTTTATAACAAGCTCTCTTTTCCTGTGCTTCATTACAGTGACAAAATCTCTTTTTTTCTTTCCTCAGAATGATAAGGCAGGGTGGAAAAAAAAATCATTTTCTTTCGCCAGGCGTGCATGAAAGGAAGATGGGCTTAAGCATGCAGAATTGATTTATTTGCATTCTTCTATTGCCTTGGTTGCTGCATCATTGAAAGAAGTTAATATCATATCTTTGATTTGGCTTCGGGAATGGCAGGCCCTGGAAATCAAGCATGCTTATTAGTGCAGAAAAATAATCTAGTCCAATGGAGTCCCAGTATATATTGATTCATTTGGAAATGCTGCACACTTGTAACAAAAAGTTTTTGGGATCTGTATCTGGCCCTGTGGCAGGCTTCAAGCAAGGAGAAACATCTTGGAATTGATTGGCTCTCCTGACAAAGCTCTCGTTATCTGCTTTTCTTAAAGCTTGTGAATATCACTCTACTCACCACCAGCCACTCGCTTGTAGTATTTCTCTTTTCCACTCATTATTCTACCCTTTGGATTGTTGTTTGTCTCCTGCAGACTCCTCACACAGTGATAGTCATTGGTGACTCTCATAGCAGAGTGATGACATAAACGTAGGTTTCTTATTTGTTTTAACAAGAGTACAAAACTCTACTGTTAATCTATTATCTCATATAATTTACTACAAAATAAGGTTGCTTACTCAAATATCTTGCAGTCTGATTTCCTGGTCCAGCCCTCATCCTCCAGCAATCCCAGTAACACCTCTTTGAGCTCACACAGTGAGAAGTAGTAAAGTACTGGTCTCTGTGATACTGGTAGGAGTTTGTTCATTAAATTCTGAATCTGGAAAGGGGGTTCATATAATATTGAAAATATTATATGCCAACATTTCTGCTGTTTGCTGATCTTGATGATGGGCCCTGCCTCAACCACAGATTGAGTTTTCTGCACTCAGCACAGGAGTGAAGCAAACTTTGTACCATACCTTAATGATCATGAATCATATCCCCATTTTAGAGAAGAGCAGTAGGAGACAAAAGTCATTTTTAAAAAGTGCCCAAAGTGACACTGGAAAATTAAGGCCCTGTCAGAACTGGAACCCAGCAGTTCAGTTGTTGTCTGTTTAGTCCCTCAATGGAGCTTTAACAGAATTAGTCCAAATGAGGGCCAGATTAGCTCCTGACCCTCTGAAACCCAGCTGTGGGCTTTGAGGTCATTTTTCTATCTCCTAATGCATTGCAATTACAAAAAAGAACACCTGAAAACCCTGACCTAAGTGAATTTCATTGTTCTTTTCTTCCTGAATTACTCAATGGATGAATTGAGTCCTTTTTACTTTTTTATAAGGCAAACCTTTTCATAGACACTGCAGTCAAAAATGCTTTAGAATCTGTGAATAAAAGAGTGTCCATATCTTCCTGCATCTGGTTTTGCATTAGATAGGTGAACAGTTTAAATGTTAAGCAGGAAGCAGCAAAATCTAGTCAGGAGCTACAATAACCAGTAGAAAGTATCTCAGCTCAAGTGGAATAATGATAAGTCAATCAAGAAAGATGCTCTCCTGCCTCTCAGTCTAGAACTTTGTGCTAAAACTGCCAGCCTGTCACTGAATTCAGATTAAGTGTCTGCAGTTAAGGAAAAGGAGTCCATAAATTAACTTCTAATGCTGATGACGTTTCCTTCAGGAGGCTTTCACTGGCCTTCATGGTTCAGCACCTTTGGACTGGCAGACTTTTAACTTCTATTTGCCATCCAGCCCCTCAAGCCGTGATGGGTTTATGATTTTGGTATTGTAATACTTCAGAAAGCTTTGCAAAAGAAGCTGAGCATGTTTCCAATTTTGGGCAGTTAGCAAAAGGGAAAACAAATCAGCAACATGGGTTTTTCTTTGGTAAACGTGCCCGTTAGAGGGGATCCTTCAGAAAGTCCATTACCTTTTTCATTATACATATTTTGTAAAATTTACCATGTAATTAGTGTTGAATTGGGAAAATCACCATTTTAGGGTCCTTGCTCTATAAGAATTAGACACAAAAACAACAAGAAAAGAGAACTCTATGCAAAGCTATTGTGTGCACATACCTGTTTGACTTTTGGCAGTCTGTCCTTCTTCACCTTAATCTCATCTCTTTGCAGAATTAACTTTAAAAGTGAAGTAGAGTTATTTGTTATAAGCCCTGTAATTCTAGTTCCATTGCAGATTTTGAGTGGTCTTTTGGCAGGGAATATACAGAAATCCTGCTATTGGTGATCACTGCAGGAACATTATAGGAAATCATCTGAGTAGTAAAATGTTAGTGGAACCTGTTATGTTAATAATTTCCTGTATGTTTTCCCTTAGTTTCTGTAAAATTTAAGACAACAAAAGTAGTGAATTTCAAGAGTGATTACTTTAAAAAACAAAAGACAAAAGCCCAAAACAATTGCATACAACAGAGTAACATGTTTTTTCTAGCATTTCTAAAGGTACTTTTAAAATATAATGATAAAGGTTTAAAGTCCCACTTAATATTCTCCAGACATGTTTAGAAGTTGGATGAAAATGCTTGTCATTTTCTACTGTGTTTTGGAGGGCCATTCGTAAGTGCTTAAGTGCAATTTGAACAAGTATTCTACATCTACATACCATATCCTGGATAAAATTCTCATTATTGCTGCACTAAGGAAAATACTCTTACCACATCCAATAGTAAAAGTCTTCTATAATCAGCTACAAGAATACGACTCTCAAGTTTATTGCTTCTAAAAGAAATAAGTCAAAAGTTTCAGACAATTCTAAGTATAGAAGCTGAGCTGTCTGTTAAGCAAAACACAGGTGAAACAGTTTCATAGAATACAAAATGAGAATGTTAAAATGCAATTTCTTGACTACAGAAAGAAGAGGGATTCAGGTTCAGATTGAAAAAATGCATTTCTTTGTACACTGAAGTACATCTGCAGTCATAGAAACTCATACAGCAACTAACTGGGAAATAGAGAATGTTCATTAAACATAAAAGGGAAAAAGGAGAAGTTATTTTTGGTAAATATATCCAGCAGAAGTAAAGTATACTAGTGGTAAGATTCATGTAAAATATGTGCTGGTCATCTGTTGAACTGCAGGGATATTTTGTACTGAGAGGCTGATCACACAATCATGCCATGAATCACATGAATTTCTGCCCATGCACTCAGAACAGCTGTCCCTGGAGTGGCCTCCTGAAGAGGTGATTTGCTGCTTTCTTTGAACTCTGACTGGTAAAATAAAAAATTACAGCTGATTATTGATTTGTTTCTCTGAATTAAAGGTGTACTGAAATTAGAAATTGTCAGCAAAGAGTAAAATACTATTGTAAACATTAAATGAGTCTGTTGCAGAAAGGAAATCAATTGCAAACTTTTTCCTGAACAGTTTATTACCTGCAAGACTCTTTATAAAAAGTGCATCACACTGTTCCCTCTTCCCTCCATATTCCTAATTGTAGTTCCTCATTATTTGGGGTCATTGACTTTTAGAAGATGGAAGATACACAAAGATATTAATTCTCTTCATGAATATTTTATTCAACAATTGATTAGGTAATGAGTGAAATAGCTGGATACGTTTTTCACTGGAAAATATTAGGCTATATAGTGATATAGTCATGAAATAAAAATATATATGGAAAAAAATGTTTGCAAAAGAAGTAATTACAGCAAATTACTCAGCTCTAAGACTTGATATTTTACTTTTCTACATGAACTTTGCCTTTGGAGTACACTTTAAATTCTCAAACTGTAGTGCTATATGTATTTCTTTAGCTAAATGGTAAGAAATTAAGTTTTATCTATTTACATGTTGTCCTTAGGAAAACAGTTGGAGAAAGTCTTCTCTCTTTTATATTTTCTCTTTGTATTGAAGATTTATTTATATCAGAAAGCGCGTTAACTCTGCCAAAGACTTCACCTTGTTGTGCTAGATACAATAGACACATCTGATAAAAGGCAGCTCTTGTCCAGATGATTTCAATTTAAATAAGTATCATAAATAATGAACAGCAGAAGTGTAGGGAGCTGCAATTACTTGTCTGAGTGACAGATTCTACAGTGGAAATCAGGAATCGTATTTTCTTGTTTACTCCAATGGGCTGTGCAGTGCTATTTGCCTGAATATTTACAAAAAATTACAGTTAACAGAGCTTGATGACATTTTTTTTAAAAAAATTTCAAAACTTTTAAAATAAATAATCTCAAACTTCCAATAAGATTTATTCAAGGACATCTATGTTTCTGTTAAATTTGATTGATGCACCAAATTTTTTAGACAAAGTTTTTAATTTCCATTAAATGATGATATCCATTCCTTAGCACTTTGTCTGCAAAAACAGTGAAGAAAACCAATGCATACCTTCATTTCATCTTGAATTTAAATTATAAAATATCAAGGGACCAAAAGAGTTAAGCAAATTCTAAAATAAAATGTAGAGTTTGACAATTTTGAAAATCTTTTGGTTTTGTAAGGCTGTGTAGAGTGCTCAAAGCTGAAAAAAAAGAGTAGAAGCGTTTGACAATGATTTAATATCTGAATCATTTGTTTAGCACTGCAAAATATAGTCATGCTCCTTTGCACTTGCTTCATTTCTCTCATAGGAAGTAGTGGAGCCTGGAACAATGAGGCTCTGCCAAACATATTATGACACTACAGATTGTTATTCTCTTTCTAGTCTGAAAGGCAAATCCTTTACAGGGACAATCTGTGCCCAGTGCCTGCTGTTACTGAATGCAGGCAAAAGGGCTGGTACAGAACAATTGCAGTGTCCTGGAGAAGCTCACAATTCCTGTGAACACCATCCTTTTATGCTCTTTCTTTTTCCTCCTTGCATCACGTCCTTACTATTTTAAATATTTGTTTATGTGATTTTATTTATATACCTGGCTGAATCTTATTGAAATTATTCTTCACATCCCATGGTCTTTTAGTGTACTAGTTTAACACTATAAGTACCCTGCAACCACAGCAAATATCTTGCCCCTGTCTTCCAGCCATCCTTAGGTAGTGTTGGGCAACTTATGTTCACAGTTGGAGTTTCTTTTCTTGCTGTAAAAGTGGAATAAATTTATTTTCCTTATATTTCAGAGCCTTTGAAAATCTACTGAAGAAAGATAGTAGACTCCAATAGGAAAAAAAAGCTTTCTGCACATCCCTCTTCCCTGATCAGGGAAGATTTTGATTTTCATCCCAAACCATAGTTAAAAATAAAAATTGGAATTTCCATAGAAAAAAAATCCTGAAAAGCATTCACATAAGGCCATTACATAATAATAACAATAATAATAATAATAATAATTGTTGTTGTTATTATTGTTATTATTATTATTTTACTGGTTATAATTGTGAATTTCATAATAATTCAGTTAAGTGACTGAAAATATGCTTTTATCTGATTTGCTGAGGTTTCTTGAGATCATACTTCCCAAAGAAACCACCAAAACATGATAAATCATTTCCCTATGGACCAAACAGAGTTTTTTTGTTTGATTTTTTTTTTAACTTTTGGGATGCCCTATACTTGGTAATGCATTTAAAAAAAGAATCAAAATATTTCTGCAGAGGTGAAATAGTTTGACTATATATAAAAAAATATGAGTCTTGTCACCACCTTCCTTTGTAATAATAATAATAGTATTGCTACTTAGCTCGGCATATTTTCTGTGCTTTGAGATTGTACTATAAATAAAATTTTTGACTCAATAATGCAACACAGTTATAAAAATAAATTGCAGGATGAAAGAGTTAAAATAAAGACCTAATAGGGTGTTTGGGGGAAGAGGGAGGTTTAAGAAATTCTTTCCCAAATGCGTGCGATAGTTAAATAGGCTGGTAAATCCATGTGCTGTTCAGACATTTTCTGGCTTAATTTGTGAGTGGCACAGGAATGAATTCAGGCACTTTATTGTAACATTGAATCAAATTCAGTGCTTTAACAGTGAGACATTTTAACATAAAAATCAACAATGAGAATTCTTCTGTTCCTTAACTTTAGTTAAAGGATATGTAGAAATTTTCTACAATCCATCTAGAAAACTATAAATAATACCACTGCACACACTAAGTATACAGAGAGTGACTCTTTTTTGGACCTGTGTCTAAAATGTTTAGCTTTTATGCTTCTTGAAGCATTTTTAAAAAGCTTTAGAAAAAGTACTGCAAGCATTTTCTAGTCTCTGTTCTAAGGAAATTTTTTTTGCTATTCCACAGAAACAATCAGGCTGAAAGCAAACAGAAAACTGAATTTTACTTGGAAACAGTACATGGGACAGCATGTAACCAATAGTATTAATGCTGAAGTTTAAGCAGCAGGATGCAGTACAAGTGGAGTACTCGCCTTAGTGTCCTGATCCTTATCTCCATTAGCCAAATTCATCTCTAAAGTATGAGTCAAAAACAAATGGAAGAAGATTTATATAATTGTCCATCAGCAGAGTAGCTGGATATCACTATAGAAGGTGTTGTCACGTGCTCAATATGATCCAAACATTTAACACCAGAGTGCCAGGAGTTCTATATTTGTAGTGTGCTCTTCAACAGATCATCTTACTAAAACTGTTAACCAGCCATGCTACAGTGAACTCCAATAATGAAGGGACTCCATTCTCAGACTTGGGTTTAAATGTATTCTTGTTTTAGTCTATGTTTAATATGTAAGCTTTCATGCAGAATCATTGAATTCACAAGAAAAAAAATAGTATAACAGTTAAAACTTAATTTCGTTATTTCGATGGCAAATCCTGTCCACCAACCAGTTTCTATGATACATCTTATGACAAATACCATTGTGAGCAAGGCTGGTGCTCAGAAGATTCATTTAGGAGGCTGTTTTGTGTGACTAAATGCTGGAGGCTGAAGGCCACTTCTTATTTCAAGAGTATAATATATTTTCTAGGTCTGAAATATTCTCTCCAGTCTGAACTCTATTTGTTTCTAATCAGTTTCATTAGTCACTCTTCTCATACATAGACCATAGAATTTGGGCTATTGCTTTACAAAGTGTATGTCATTCTCTGGTTAAATATCAATAAATAACGGCCCATTTCTGTGCTAAAAACTAAACCTTCTGCCAAGTTTACAGCCATGGTAAATTCAATTTTATTTGGTAACCTAATAGCTACTTGTTATGAAAGGTTATTTCACCTATAAACATCTGCTTTTAATCTGCCTTTGCTCTATGATTGTTTAAAAGATACCGTCATTTTTTAACTTACTGTATCTATTAGAGTTGTTCAGATTTTATCAAATTTTTAATATTGTGAAGCTTTTCTTTTTGCTACTTAGAAAAGCTTTAATTTAGAGCAATGATACAGAACACTTAATGAAATAAGTTAAATCTCCATTTTTTATTTCCTCATTTTTGCAACTTGTTTTAGTTTACCTGTAAAATAAACAGTGGTATCAAGTAATATAGTGAACCCTAGGATACATTTGTTTGTTATTCTTTAAATTCTATGACTCACTAAACTGAATGCTGTATTAAAGCCAAAAGATCAGTTTTACTAAGAGTTGGTTGATATTGTATATCCAAATGATACGCTTTAATGGGTAACTCTTCCTCTAAATCTAACCAAATGCTGTGTTTGAAAGCTGGTATTTTTACTGGGAACTTTATGTGATACAGAACTCACTGTGCTGCTTTCCACTGAGTGGGCTTTGCAGACTGTAGCTGCTACTGCAAGGAATATTCAAGTGCTTATTATTATGCAAAAATTTGTATCATTCTCAAGGCAGTGTATTCTCAGAATTAATGGTGTCGTTGTTGTTGGTTTTCTATTAATTTAAAAACAACAACCCCATTTGTAAGGGTGATGTAGAATATGCATGTGAATAGGTGGTGGTGGTTAGAGATGACCTTTCTGATCTGTGAGTTCCTGAATATGGATTAAGAAGGTCAGACATTAATGCCATTCACTAACAAGTGAGCGATTTTGTGCAATTCATTTTGGTCCCAGAGCACCAACTCCTGCATATATTAGTTTCAATATGCAAAATGTTTTATTGTTCATCATTTCCAGTCAGTTGCTGGGAAAAGAATTCTGCATACTGCTCCTGTTGCTTTTGCTGAAAGATTTAGTCAGTGGCTTAATGTGAATAAGCTTCCAGTAAGACACTAGTTCACAGAAGCACACTTCTGTGGCGATTCTGCTTTCTGATGACAACTTGTCATAGATTACCATGATGAGTATCTTCTACCATGACTGATTTTCCTTTAGAAAATAGAAATAACCTGTGCAAACAACTTTCATTTCAATCGAGGTGTTTGCATAACAGAAACACTCTTCTTTTTATGAGTTGTGAATTTTTTTTTCTCTCCACTGCTATAGAGACTTTTTGTGAGAGTTTTTAAACACAGAAGTCCTTAGGTATTCAAAAAATGAAAGAAGCTTGGATTAAATCTTTTTTGCTATCTTCTTGAGAGCAGAGATATAGTCCCAATGTAAGGATTTTAACCAAAAAGAAATATGATGGTTCCAACACCATCTGCTTTTGGAACAGGTCCAATTTCAGTCTAATTTCCCAAGAATGCTCAGTGAGTCTGTGAATATGATCAAGGCTCCTATTCCCTTTTTGCTTCAGTGTATGGGGTTCAACCTGCTGTGTCAGCCGTGCAGCCGAAGATATACCTATAGAGCTTACTCTAGAGAGGTTAAAGACAATTGATTTTTCATCTTTCAACATACTTGGAGTTTTAGAAGTCCAGTGTAGTTTTAAAGTTGTTGGGGTTGCCTTCACTTACTTGTTATGTCCTTCACTTATAGGATTCAATTGTCTCACAGCTTAGTCCCTGCACAAAGGGATCAGGTGAATTCTATTCCACTGAAGAGCAAAGACAACTGGATTAGTCTCCTGCTGATAAGGCTTAAGGAACTGAATTGAGCTGAATAGACTTCGCTCAGTTCTCAGTTTCTGTATTTAGTAGCCTAGTTTTTTAATGACCACAGTTTAGATTATTGCATAACTGTAAATGGTTGTGACTCTCTACACTGAAATACAGGAAATTCTGTTTAAACATATGGCAAACTTTTTTACTGGAAAGGAGATTGAGTGCTTGAGAGGTTATAGGGTCTATGTCCTTGGATATACTCAAAACCCAAGTGGAAAGGTGCTTAGAAACCTGCTCTAGGTGACCTTGCTTGAGCAGAGGGTTTAAATCAGGTGACCTCTAGAGGTCCCTTCCATCCTTAACAATTGCATGATTCAATGAGATGTTTTCAGGTCCCAAAAGACAAGATAGCATCCTGATTCCTTCAACTAAGTATGCCTCAAATGTGAATCAGATTCTTTACATAAGGCAGCCTTTCCACTCAAAGTGGTTAAATATGTTCTCATTGTCTCTGTGTAATTTTAGCTGGGGATGGAATGCTCTCTTTCAGTTTAAGCCATGCTAATGAATATTTGGGATGGAGGGGATGGCAAGTGCTTCCAAAGCAATGGTTCTTTCAGTCATCACTAAAAAGTTTAATTTAATACATATAAAAAAGCTTGAAATACACAAACTCCTTCATTTCCTTTATGGTATAACATTTGTAAATATAACTGAAAAGATCACATGTGTCCAACAACATTTGTAAGTGAATTAAAAACTCAAGAAAATGAGATCGTGAAGGTAGGTGGGGGTTAGAATTCACATCTCTGGTTTAACAGAGTGTTACCAGTCAGATGTGAATAGGGAATGTCTTATAAATACATCAAAGCTAACAAAAGAAGTAGCGAACTGTCGCTAGAAAAATACATACAGAAAAATGTGTGACCAAAGTTCAAGCAACAAAGAGGAGAGAAACTGAAAGCTCAGTGTGACCTGGGGCTGCTGAGCTCCTGGTTTCAAACACAAAGCAAATCCAAGCATAAGCCCTGCTTGCTGTAAAGAACCCATGCCCACTTTCTACACGAGGTTCTCTAATCCATAGCAAGAAGTGACCTTTAAACTACCTTGACAGATAGCAGCTGACTAGAAAATTACAGTCATTAACGGGGATATCGAGAGAGCAGACTATTGTAAAAAATGATACTAAAAGGCAGATGTTAACAATTTGCAACCCCAAAAGACAGCTACAATAAAACCCTACATTTCTAGCATTCTGAAAAAAATTGTTAGTGAGATTCAGTGTACACAAAAATAAAAGGTGAGGATACATTTTCACATCTCTAGAGCCAAGCTTTATATGAACAAAATGTAAAAATTATTCCAATTAGTTAAAGAGAAATTTCTTGAAAAATGCAGTTACTTGCGTTCATTGAAAATGAAGGTTATAAATGAAATTGGTTTACTCCTGTCTAGTCTGTGCCCTTGTTAGCATTAGATATTTAAGGTCCTCATTTTCAAACCAATGTAAAAATAATGTAGAAACAATGCCTTCAGACTTTCTCTCTTTCTAGAGGGTAGTTGGCCCAAATGTAAAGAAAAAAATAATTTAAGCCTTTCTTTCTGAATTTCCATAGCAATACAAATATCAGTTTCTTTATGAGCAAACAGTTGAGGCTAAACTGTGGAGATTTTTGCACTGTGCATAAACTCAGGGGAATCATATCAGAATATATTTATATGAGTCAGTTTTTTGCCAAGAAAAGAAACTGTAGAGTTGCTTAGCATTTGTTTTTGATATGAATTGATGCCATTTGATACAATGGAAATACAAACCTAGGCAACACTGAAACATGTGATGTCATAATCTTGTTGGTCACTGCAAGCTCACGTCAGAATTATCAACAGTGACATTTCAAATGGAACGGGGAGTTTTAGATGGCCAGTGAATTTCTCAGGAATCCATGGTCAGCAAGAACTCTAGCATGAGACAACAGCATGTAGCTTTGTTTGAATGCCACCATACCTGGACTGATTCACACTGTTATGGCACATTTCTGCCAAGAAGATAACAAAAATTTGGATGAAATTCAGAAAAGCACCATGAAGGAGGAAATAAGAGTAATAAAGAGGAAGAAAACATGATGGAAATTAATAATGGAAAATTATAAATATGTTATTAAAAAAATCACAAAACTTACTTGTAGAATGTAGACTATTAAATAATATTCCCCCCCAAAAAAAGAATGTAAGTCCTAAATTCTAAATTTAGTTTAAACAATTGTATTTCAATGTAAAAGAAAATCTGCATATGCAGAGAACAAAATTTAATGAACTAACTAGGTTTTCCCTGTTCTTATATATGACTTCATTCAATAATTTTGTTTCACAATTTACAGAGAATGCATGTCAAAAGTCATAGCTTCTCTTTAAATCTAGAATTTGGTAAATGCACTTAGCGTTATGATTCTTGATATGAAAGACTTTGCTCAAGTAATAGAATTGGTTTTGTTAAGAAGTTTATTTTCATATAAATCAAAGCCATATTTTTTCTTTCTTTCTTTCTTTCTTCCTCATTTGAGGCATCCCAATGTCTGAAAATATCCTTGAGTAGAGGCCTCTCCTCTTCTCCAGATGTTTCTGGAATGCATTCGTTCCCTCTCGGGTTTTTTTTTTAATCATTAATTGCTCTGTCTTTTAAGGTGGATGGTTAAAAGTTAAGTGCTTGGGAGAATGTGACTGTGAGGCCATGTTAAATTAAGGCCAGCAAGGGCACAAGCAGGGACCATAACTCATGCATGTTTCTGATCACTGACCCTGAACTTGCCTTACAGTCTTTCACATAAATTATGACAGACTGGAAAGAATTACAATGAAATATGTTTTTTGGGGAGTGGCAGGCTTCCCCTCCTTTCTTAACAGAGACCCTTGGAAGCGGAGTGTGCTGCCTTTGGATCCTCTCATTCTCCAGATACTAAACTGGAAACATTTTGATTTCAGGCTTCTACCCCATTCATCTTCTCACTCTTTTTAAGAATTCCTGAAGTTTCCTTTCCTCTCTATTACTGGGTGAAGTGAACTGTAATTTGCTGGCTACCTTATTACTCTACCCATGTCTTTTACAAAGCACACGTTGACAAAATACTTGCCAAATTTTCATTTGCTTGATTGGTGGACTTGAGGTTTCTTTTACTGCAGCATCTTAAAGAGCTTTTCTTCAAAAGATGAGGTGACACCTTTGGGTGCATAGCAGGTTGTCCCTGACTCTGCTACCACAGAAACTTTGTATATAATGATGTATTGACATAAAACTAAGCTATATGTTGTACTCCGCATAATATCTGCAAACTGCTGCTGGATAATTACATCAATGCTTACTAAGATGAAAACAATAGACAGAAAACCTAAATGCAATAATTTCTTCCTAGAGACTAAAGAGAAAACCTAGTGAAGGGATATAAAGAATAAAAAAGAAAATCTAGTGGTTTCACACTGATTCACACTCCTGATTACTGCATGGACTGAGCTGGTATGAGCTTCTTGGGCTGAAATTGTTTGCTGTCAATTCCTGTTTTTACGACCACTGGTTATTCTTTTTTAATGAAGATTTAATTTTGTCAACTTTATTTCGGGAAAATTCCTGCTTTTCATTCAAAAACAGGCTTACAGTCCTGCATGAGCAAAAAGGGGAAAATATTGTCCCTCCTTATCACCCACTGAGATGTATTGGGAGGCAATAACTTAGACGTAGCTTCCTCCTGCTTTTGTTTAAAGTTGAGGAAAAAATTTCCTGATGTTTTTGTGAGCAACAATCAGGCAAGTGAATGAGAATGGATTGAAGAAACCAGTTCTTTTTCTGAGGAGTGTAGTTTTGAAATGTTTCAGTTGTCTTTTCTATTTCTAACATTAATTTTAACATTATTTTATCATGCATCACAAACACTTTGAATGCCATTTTGTTCTGAGCCCTACATATACTTCTGACATAAATAAAAAAATTAAAAAGGGTTCTTTTCAATCTTTATTTTTTAGTTCTTTCTTTTTTATTTTTTTTCCCAAAATATTTTATACTGTAGGCTCACTGAAACTGGCCTGGGAGCAGGTTCTACTTAGTAAGTATTTTTCGGAAAAAAATTGCTTTCTATCCTGCAAGCAAAGTTTTCATCAATTTTGTGTGCTTTTCATTTACTGTTTGAATTGCTGTCATATTTAAAAATAAACAGTAGGCTTAATAGGAGATGATATTATATTCTTAATGATTAAACGTGGTTTAAAACCATAGAATTTATATAACCTGCATTCCTCAAGGTCCTTTTTCTTGTCTCTTTCAGGGAATATGACTAGGAACCTTTAGAGATTTGAGATGTCCTGGAAGCCAGTGATTTCCCAGGTCTTGGCTCCTGTGTATGTCAGCAACTCCCAGCCTGCAGATCTGTCAGTTTACTCTTCATGTTTGACAGTGTAAATGGAAAACTGTAACTAAAGAGAAGAGCAGGTAGTAGATTCCAACTCTTTCTGGTTACTCATGCAATTTTGTTGGATGGGGGTTTTTATGCTTTTCATCATTATTTTGGACCTGATCTAAGTGTGATTGAAGGTCAGCACAAAAAAAGTATGTAGGTGACTTAGAGTATGACTTGCATTTGAAAGGCAAAGGGACCTGTTCTCTTAAATCAGTTACGTGTGTCTGGGAATCTCCCTGAAGCCCACAAACAGTTCTCTAACTTCACTATGAATTAAATGTGACCTGAGTTCCAAAGTAAATTTCATGGTGCAAATTAATTCTACAGTCTTATTTTGTCTGTAGCTGGGTTAGACAGAGTGGTAGAATGGAATTGAGAGGTGTGAGTGTACCTTTTTTAAAGATTTATGTTATTTCTATTCCCATAGTAACATTGTAGTCCTTGTTCATATTAATTAGCTCTTAATTTAGAAGCGTTATGGCTATTTGAATGATAACACATAAAAGATAATTAATTTATTCATTATTTGTGAATTTCTCTAAAGAGATGTTTAGGTTTTGATTTGACATGTTGTGAAGGCGAAGGAGCTCAGTATGAACATAAATTTACAATAACATTATTCAGGAGGTTTTTTTCTCAGGAGTCGTTTTGGGGCATATTATCAGACTAAAGCTGATATAAAAGCAGGAACAAAAGAAGTTTCTCTTACCCTCCTACTCATTCTTTCTAATAACTTGTTTTCAATTGCTGCACCAGCTTTACCAGACTCGGTGTTTGTCTGAATTAGGTGTATGGACAGAATCTAACACCCCCCCTCCAAAAAAAAAAAGAAAAAAAGAAACAAGGCTGAGAGTATTCAATGCTGTGGTGAAACTGTGCAGACAATGAGTTATAGAGCATCTACCAAATCCTCCCATTTGATTCCTACATATAGAAAAGTCAAAGGGCAAATTTTCTACTGGAATGTGTTGAATCAATTAACATTTATGATGGAAACCAGGCACACAGGCCACTTGGTTACCTTCCAGACATTTTCAGTGGGCAAACTGCCCAGGCCGGCTCACCATGCACGGAGAGCTTTGATCCCGGATTGGAAGACTCCACAGGTTCCCCAGCCTGAATGCTTCAACTTCCAGCCTTGTGCCTGTGTTTTATTCCAACCTGATAACTAATATTCTTATTGGTCACTTGGAATGCACTGAAGAATGGGTACAGTTTTTTATTGTAAAAAAATAAATAAATATATATATGTATATATATAAAGATTTGCATTATGAAATCCATACAGAAGATTAGGTAATGGAAGCAGGAAGCTGTTTGTTACATGCTGTGGGTGCTGTATATATATACATATACATTATGGTAAATTTTTAATTTAAGTGTGTAAATGTTATGTTTATTGCTCATATAATATATATATAAATCTATATTTAATAGATAAATTTCCAAAACTAGAAATTCCCATCACCAGGTAGGTCACCTAATCAAGAATTTCATGATACATAAAAAATCAAATTGAATGCCAGTTTTTACACTAATGGTGAGCAATAAGAATATGGTAAATAAATCAATAAAATTATACAAATTATACAATAATACAAATAAACAAATTACAGTTTACTGATTAGAATGGGAATTTCAGAAACATTCAACAAATAATGAATAAAATAAAAATATTAAAAGACTGAAAACATAAATTTCTACTAGAATTATAAAATTGGAAAGCAACTCAAATCATGTAATTGAAACATTAAAGTCCAACTCAACAAAGTGTAGAGGAAGAAATTTAACCATGCTGAAATGACACAGTTAAACTTATTGTGGCTGAAAAAATTATATTTGAATTCTGAAAAGTCTAGTAATAGATCAGCACGTGTGGCATACAGGGCTATCAATGCACAGCTTCTCTACAGAAATGCTTTGCAAAATGGCTACATTTAAATTTATTTGCCTGTGTTTTAATATCTGTTCTGCCTTCTGTATATATCCTATCAATAAATGAAATCTAATTATATATTTTCAAAACACACAGGCCTTTTTCAGTATAGTGAAAGTTTTCAGTGTTATGCATACAATTGTTGGAATTAAAAGAAATATGCAGTTCCACACAAATTACTCAGAAATGAAAAGGTATTAAAATAATACAAAATGTAACTTATTGCAAGGACTTAAAGCTGAATTCCACATTCTTACCGAGGTGGGAAGATATTAAAGCACTGAAGATTTATGCAGTGCTGTGCACTTGCAGATTTATTGCAGACCTATATGTTTGAATGGTTGCTGATGCACAAATATCTTTCATTTGGATTTTAGTCATAAACGAGGGGGGGTGAGGGTGGGGGCAGTTAAAAGGTGAGTCTGTAAGAAAGACACAAAATGATGCTGCCAGAGCCTTAAACAATGTCTAGGAAATCTTTGAATGCCGGACCTGTCTAATTTCATGGACGATGCTAAAACCTTAGAAGATGCACAAATTGCAAATTTAGTGGCATCTGTTGCAATAGTGAAAGTGTACTCTTGTCTTAAATTCACAGCCTAGAAAGTTGCCCCACGTGCTGACTGCCCCAGCATATGGGTTTTTAGGCTTATTCTTTCCTTTTGAAATGTGAGCAAATATAGCGAGCTTTAAAATTAATAAACTGTATCTTCATGCTAATTGCGGAAAAAAAATTACTGTCTCTGAGTAAACAAGGGCTGATCTATATTGTCTACCTAACATTTTTATACTTAGCATTTAAAGAGAGACCCATAATGCCTGTAGATGCCTGTGAGAAAAGCAAAACCTCATACCAAAACCATGAATACCTCCCTGCCTTTGCCTCAAGTTAATTTTTTTTGAGATTGTTAATAATGAAATCTCATCGGATTTTGATTTTAGCTCTTAAAGCAACTTTTTTCCCAAGTTACTGACTACTGTTCACCATGAAGACAAGGCCCTATGGCACTTATAATAATCTGACCTTTCAATTCATTAAAAGTAATAAAATAGTTTATTTCTCAATGCATCTTTATGCCAAATTCCAAGGGTCTTGATTGGGGTTTGTAGGCTGCCTGCAGAAGAGGTATGATATAGCAATAATGGTGCATTTGGTTATTGTTAGAAATTCAATTTGCTGAATGATCTTTCTTAAAAAGGGCAGAAAAAGTTTGGTTTGAATTAAGTTAAACGAGTCTGTTCTTAAACTTGTAACCTCTCAAAGTTCCCTGTGCTCCTAAGTACTTGATCATGGTGCTCAAGAAAATTGGGAAATGCTATTGTTTACTGAACATTCCAGAAGTTTCCATACTACACCAAAGTAAGTTATCCCACTCTCTCAGCTCAATGTCTCCTTCACCACCTGACGTGAAGCACTGGATTATCATTGCCATGGCACACAGTTGGAGGAGTCTTCTTTCACCCCTCTCCCAGGTAGTTTTATTTTCCTATGTAGTGCTGTTTGTCCTGTGTTTTTACAATTTGGAAGTGTTCAACTCATAAGAAAATAAACCTTTAACTAGATGAGGCATGGAAAGAAATAATTAAGAGAAAATAATTGTTGTTTACTTGATAGAATTCTGGTTAAACTCAACTACATAAGAGAATGTGTCTCTACAAATGCCCTGTAAAAAAAGGAAATATTATAAAAATCATTGACTTTGATAAAATCTCTGAGGGTAATTCCATTTAATTGAGTCTTAAACCTTTTCTAATCTATATGTATTCACTGGACAAGAAGCAGTGAAACTTAAGATACTGTACTGGGCCAGGACTCAGGAGAATTAGGGGAAATGTTTGCTATCCAGAATCTTTTTAGGAAACTTTGAGCATTTTCTGAGTTCCTCAATGTAGAACCATTCTAGGTAATTTTGGTTTCCAAGAATTTTTCTCTGTTTTGTAGGAATTCTATTTAGTGTTTTTCTAGGTATTTCCCAGTCTTTTTCAGGAATTTCTTGGAAATGTGCCTTGCTTTCTTTAAATTTCCATGTACTTTTTAATTTTTTTTTTTTGTCCATAACCTTTCTGGACATTTTCCATTGCTTTGTAGCAATTTTAAATTCTAGAACACTTCTAAAAGTCATTGAACAGTTTTGAGGAAGTTCACTGTGCTTTCTAAAATTTCGCTGAGGTAGAAATTTTATAGGACATTAAATGAGCAATTTAGGAGTTTCAGTGCACTTTTGGGGAATTTTGCACTGCATTTGAGGATTTTAAAGTTGCTTCTTGGGGCTTTTTCTGAAGCATTCTAACAGTTCCCTAGTACTTTCTAAATTTGTATGTATGTGTGCTCTCTAAGATTCCCTTGATCTAGAACCTTTGTGGGAAAATTCAAATGTTTTCTAGGTATTTGCTCATCACAGTCCTTTTCTGGAATTCTTCTGTTTAGAATATTTCTAGATTTTTTTTCACTCCAGAACTATTCTAGGAACTGAAAAATGGTCTGCAGAGATATATTTACAAAATAACGTGACTGTGTAAAAAGAACCAAGCTTAAAATAAAATAGGCAGTGAAGTACAGTAACTTGCAGTAGCAATTTAGGTCATGGAATTTGCACCTGCACTAGTTATAAAATCTACCTGCCAAATCCATACTGTTGGGAGCCAAGATATGGCATCAGACTGATTAAATTAACACCTTCAGCCCAACAAAGCATTATGATGCCAGGCTTTGTAACAGCACAATATGATTTATAGTTGGATCAATTTTAATGATCAGACTTAAGATCACTGTTCTTGAATAAGTTTCCTGTCTGACATGACAGAGACCCACAGCCATTCAATTCTCCTGTTGGTTGTAAATCAATTAAATAGATTGTATATAAATAAAATAACATTAATTTATTTCCTGGCTATTTTTTGTCTTGTTCATAAAGTGTAAGCTGTGCCCGGGGGAGATTGGGGTTGGATGTAAGGAGGCATTTCTTCATGGAAAGGGTTGCTAAACATTGGAATGGACTGCCCAGGGAGTCACCATCCCTGGAGGAGCTCAAACAACAACTGAGCATGGCATTTACTGCCATGATCTAATTGACAAGGTGGTCAAAGGTTGGACTCGACGATCTTTGAGGTCCTTTCCAAACTAAATGATTCTGTGAATTACCACTGTCAGATATGTTTTAGGGCATATTTAGAAAGAAGTGATTTTACAATCTTTCATCAGTCTTTTTTCTTTTGCCCATAGAGTTTCTGAATTTATAGACAGAGGCATAAACTTTGTCAATAATAATCTATCTGCTTAAGCCAAACAGCATTCCTTTCAAAACTTAGCAGAACTAATCCCTTACTGCAAAGACTAGTTTGCACTTCCAGAGCATTCTTTACCTGCAGAATCTGCAACTGCTTTATAAATTATGGCTTTGATAACCCAAAGGACTAAACAACTCTGGAATATCACCCAGAATTCCTCCTTCCATGAGTATTTTTTATGGAGCTCTGTAAACACAAGCAGCCATGAACACGAATGTGCTCAGGTAGGATCCAGTACCAATTCCTATCAAGGCTCTTTTAGCAGAGATACAGCATCTTCAAGGACTGAGTGTGCTCAGTGTAATATATCTTGTGAAGAGGGTTAGAAGCACTTTCTTGTACCTGCAGGCACAGATACCTGGGCATTAAGGAAGTGCTAGTGTATGTGAAAAGACCACATAAGAAACAAAGCACAACTGAAGGAGAAGTGTCCTAGATCTTAGTTTCATTGCTCTGTGAATAAATGCACTGATTGCTCGCACTATTTAAGTAAATATTATGCAGGGTCTAGAGAAGAAGGTAATTAGTTTTCCTCACAGAGAACTTGCTATAAGGAACTTCAGCCCTGAAGTGAGCTTTGGACTGTTGACTTACATGTGTAGATAGAGATCAGTGGTACTGCCTAACTGCCTAACCAGCCTTTTGGGCTGGTTCATTCCCAGTCCAATTGCTGATTGTCTGCAGAAGTCACAGACAGCAGCACAAACCACCACTATTTTTTGGGTGTAGCACACTGATTTGTCCCTGTTTGAACAGTCAAGGTCTTTCAACGTTAACAGTTTTGTCCCAGTCAGCTAGAGAGAACCACTGTCATATGTTCCTTAAAATATCTTTTTAGAAACCAAATAGAACAATCGTATTACTTGAAACTAAAAAGGCTTTAAAGTAGCAGTCCTTTAAAATACAATAGTTCAGACTCGTCTGAGATTTCATGAGTTCTGTAATAATGCAGCTGTTTTCCTCAGGGTGTTCTCACAAATTCATCAAAAAGTCTATTTGTTATGAGCTTTCTGAAACCCCAAGGAAAGCAGCTGTGTTTTTGACAAACTGGGCCACATTTTCAACACCTCTAGCAAGAGACATTTATAGAGGAATTCTATGCCTTATATATCCATGAGCAACATATTTTTTTAACACTAACAACACACAGTGCTCTTAGCAGAAGATTACACAGCAAAACAGCCCAACTGAACATTGAGTTGGGCCAGAATATGAAATTAAAACCCTGACCTCCAGCAGAAGACTTGCCCTAAACTTACAATATGCCACCCAGAGTGAACTTAAAGACCACTAGGGAAATCACTGAATGTTATAGGCATGTTAGATGCTAACTTTCCAGGTTTTTTAATCCTTTTCCTTTTTTTCTTTCCTTTTGATGTGTTCCTAAAACTGTAAAAGTGTACAGAATGAGTGACATTAGTAGGAGATCTTGTTGACTGGGTTTACTACAGTATCAATGAAATACAAATTCTGGACAAGGTAGGGAGTAAGTATCCCATTCTTGTGTAACCCATTCCTGCAAGGGTTTATTTTCTTATTTTTTTTTCTGTCAGTCCAGAAGTGATTATTGCCCCAAATATCATTTTTGCTACTTTAAGTCTTGTACGAGTTTCACAGAGGCTGTAGTCTGTACATATTTTATATCATATTTTTTTCTGCATCTGCTCAACCAGTCCTTCCTGGTTTTTGAAAATGTTAATTTATTTCCTTCATGCTTTACAGACTCATTCTTTATGTACTAAAGCCATCTTTCTTTAGTACTTTTCAACAGTATATGTTTTATCACAAAAGTTTACCCATTATTTTTTAAAGTTTAATTTTTGCGTTCTTAAACTTAGTTTCCCACTTAGACAACCCAGTTCAAGTGTCTAGTTCACTGACTTTCCTCAGCCTACTCTTCCTCTCCATATTTTAATATTAGTATAGAAGTTACTCAGATAAGTATATTGTCATTTTCTTTTAAAATGTCTGTACATCTAGATGTCACTAGATTTTCCAGGTGAGCTGTGGCTAATCCATTTCCTTTTAATGTCATCCTTTTAATGCCTTGTTCTTTGATCCTCATTTCTCAAGATATGCTTTCTCCTTGTCCCTTTCTTTGATCTTTATCTCGTTATCTCTTTCTTTTATTGTACTCAGCTTTCTGAGTTACATCTGAGTTGCATCTCCTTTTCACTTTCCTTCATCTTGCACTTGCCACTCCATTGCAAGGTTTCATCCATCAACTACATTCTTCAACTACCCTTTTTTTGGCCTTTCAGGGGAGTACTTATCTGGTGGGTCTTTTGATCCCAGTCTATAGGCTGTTTAATTTCATTTCATAGATCATTCTTCTTTCCTCAAAGATGCCTTAGTTTCCTATGCAACTTAATTGTATTCTTCCCTCGTGTCTAGCTCTTCTGTTTTCACTTTTTTGGTTGCTCTTAGCCTCAGTCATCTTGGTGCCAGCACAAGCCTAGTTTTCATCCTCACACTCCTCATTGAAATGAAAGAAATGAACCATACTCTGATTTTTCTCATTAGATGATAAATAACTCTAATTCCTTTACATTTGCTCAAAAGGCATGATCATTTCTTAAGCAGGAATTTGGTTGATTTTTATGCATTTTAATTTTGTATCCATAAATGTTAATTCTCATAGAATTAAAATTCAGTTTCTGTTGCTGTTTATTAAGCTTCCCAGTTCCTGAGTTTAGAATATATATATGAAAATTGAAAATTAAGATTTTTTGTAACTTCATGAAAGAATATGAATATGAATTATAGATCTGCTAAGAGTGAGATTCTTACTAGCTGTATATCAGTGCTAAAAATGCTAAAAAAAGGCACAAGGACTTTTCCAATTCTAAGCATAGGTCAGAAGTTTGTAACTGCTAATTGCATGTAAATTGGCATTTTTAGAGGTGAATGCTAAGGAGTATTGGCATATTTTTATCTTCATCCTTCCATGTGATAAAGATTAGAAGATATTCTGGATGAGTTATCAGAATAAGTATCCTCTGATAAGTTAAGTCTGAAACATGTCCATATTTTGGAACATCATTCTTTTATTTTTTCACTGACAAATGTGTGAAAGTCAAGACTGAGAGAGACCTCAGTTGGTTTTAATTAGTGCATCTCTGCTTCAGTCAATAAATTTATAGTATCATAAAATAACCTAAATCTAGTCCACTAAATATAGTCCTTGCTTTTGAATCATTTCTACTAAAGAATAATTAAGATTATACTTTCTCTTGATTGATTTCTATTGATTCAGCAGGAATTAAATTTAAAAAATAAGAAAAGATGTATTTGTTAAATTTACATTTGGAAATACTGTCAAATGCTCTTAAGTGGCAGACCCCTGTGTAAATAAAAATATGGAACCTAAGTGGGCATCTTCATTACAGATTTAGAGCATAAGTTTCAACAATTTATATCAAATCAAGTTCTTTAAAAGGAGAAGAGTAGGAATGTTAAAACTTTAGGGTCAGATGCAGTAAATTAGTGAGCTGTATGAATGGCTTCATGCAAAGTATGATATCAGTCAGTGCAGAAATTCCCATTAACTTTGGTAAGATCTGAATCAGACTTAAAACGTGTTAAAGGCTACACAGCAGAAAATGTTTGCATGTAAAATCAATGTAGTCTTGTTAAGTACTGTGAATGGGCTTGCAGTTCACTCCTGTTAGTCTTGTCAGTAGACAGTCTTCAAACTTTGTTTCTCTAATTCACTTAATGTACAGTACGGGTTTACAACTTCTCAGCTACAACTAATAACATTTTGGTATTTTAATATTTACCCGGGCCAGGAATCTCTTCACAAAGTAGAGGTAGTAGAAAATGGTAAGGTAGTAAATGAAAAGTAGGCTCTGATGCCTGCAGTTAGACAGATATGTGTTTTATTACATCATTTGGTAGATTTTACAATACTAAAAATTGATGCAAGAAAACTGGAAGATGACCTGTAGTGGATTTCTCTTAATCAGACAATTAAATAGTGAGGATGAGAGGGGGAAGAATATAAATTAGTGCTCCTATTATCTGTTGAATGTTGAGTCTATCCTGTAAATTGATTGAAGTAGTGCAAGAAAAGACAGGAGGTAGTCATGAAATCCAAGAATATTTTATCTGTACAGGAAGGCAGAATTAAGTTTCCTAACTTTTACTGGTACATTTTGTATCCTTAACAAGGATTTTCTAACATGATAAATTGTCAGGGATTGTATAGAGTTACTGGCATTACTGTTTTCATTCATGTTACATGCCAGGCACCATAGATATTTCCTACGTACGTTATCTCTGTGGAGAGTATGATCTTTTGAGGCAAAGGTATCAAAGTGCAAAGCACTTTGATTTATGGTCTTACTGACTAGGAAATTACTCAGGAATGCTTGTGAGGCTGAGGATTTTGCTGGTGGAAATCAGGGCTTTGCAGGCTGTATCTGCACGTAGATATCAGGAAGGAAAAGCTGGGACACAGAGGAGCTCCTGGCCAGCCTGTGCTGGGGCTGTGCCACCCTGAGGGGACAAGAGCAGTGTATCCTCAGGCCATTGCCCCAGGCTTTGTCCAGCACAGGCTTCTGCAGAGCTGCAAACATTGAGCTGGAGACTGGGAAGCAGCCCTGGTTTCCATCACACTGAGGGAGTTGCAACAAACCAAAACAGGCTGCAAAGGACTGTGTAACTGCCAGCTTCCCAGCAGTTTTGGTTGGGAAGTCAGGGAATGGATCAGGCTTTGGTGGCTCCCCATACACGCACTGGCCCTGCGGCTACACAACAAAACACCTTAACTCATAACAAGTCATGGCTTTCCAAAAATTTAACATTCCAGACGGAAGTGGGCACAAGGACACGCAGGCACATTAAATGGAAAATTTCCTGTCCTCAGTAGGCACATTATTAGCAATGTTTCACCAGCTGTGCTGGTGGGATTCAGTGGATTTTCCGCACAGTGCCTGGAGAGTCGGTGTGTTCGTCAGGATGGGCTTGCTGCGGTTGTTACTTGCCCAAGTATTTCCTCTATGTCTTGTGTCTTCTGGTTTTGAAGGAGCTACATGAATGTGGCAAGACGTCCCTGAGAAACATGTGCAAGTGTATATACAGAGCATGATACTGGCAAGGGTGTCACTGGGCACATCACATAGTTAGAGACATGTAACCCATATGCAGTGTGTGGGTATTCCCTCAGTATTGCCCTTTCTCTTGGCACCCTCGCTGTCACTGCTTTATTAACAACTACACTTGGTAAAAAACTGAGTAATTTACTGTGTGTATACATGTAGCAAAGCTTGGAACAAGTGCCAAAAAAACCCCCCAAAAATAAAAATAATGAAAGTATCCTTGTTTTGCAGCACATGTGCTGCAGCAGTGTGGGAGCACATATGGACAGGATGTTACTCAGTTATTAGTGAGAGATGGTTGTTACATCTGATTTTACAAATACTTTTTAGAAAAGCTACTCAGAGAAAGGTAGCTGACATCTGGTCTTTCTGAGCTGCTTAATTCCTGTCCTAAGGAACCTATTGTTTCACAGTACAACTGAAAAGTATTGTCCTTTTGTGTTATAACAGCCTTCATGGTATGACATTTGTATTTTTTATGACATATGTAGAGACTATGTGTCAATATGTGCATGAATATTTTTATGACAGATCACTGGGGAACAGCTAATTTGATTTTAGTAGTATTTTTCCAAAACTGTAAAATTATCTTGAAAGGACAGTAATTTTTTTGTGTTACTCTGAAATCCATGATACCAATGTTTCAAGGACAAAGTAAATAATTCAAAACAAATTTCAGCACTCAGATTTAGGATTATACTCATGCTTTTCACAATAATTAAACATGCAAACTTATCATGTTTTGTTTACGGAATAAATTTTTAATATGTATTAAATACAATCTGTTTCATCTCAGTAAATATATGCCATTTTTAAACATTAATCTCCACTTGGTTTGTACCAATACCTTTCATTATTTAATAGAGCAGGTTTTGTCTGCAAAAGAATTGTAGTCAAACAGCAAGCAATTTCTATTTGATTTACAGCACTGTACAATATAGGGCAGCACTTTTCTTTTAGAATGCAGAGGTAAAAAGTTCTCTTGATTTCCATATTGATCAGTTAAATGAAGTTTTATAAAATAAATTCTGTAACATTGTCCAGGAGAAACTGACAATATTAAGTTAAAAACCTGTAGTCAACAAAGTTTTGCTATACCAGCTGTGAATTAAATAATGAACTTTTCCCATTTAAACATTTTTTATAATTAAACAATTGTTTCCTCCTTCAAATAAATCTGTTACTCCGAGCAGCAATATTGTTAATACTAGTTTATAAATATTCATGCCTACAGAATCATAGACTGTATTCCAATATCAGAAAATCATTTTGTTTTCATTCTGCAGTTTTGGCAGGGACCTTACTCTAGAGCTGTAACTTTGTGACTCTCTTAGTTCCAGTTGTATCTTGTAAATCTTTGGCCAGTTTTATGGATAGCTCATCCTTATGAAATCATATCAAAAAGTACTTAGAATCCTAGAACAACATCCAGTTCTAGGATACAGGCCCAGAAGTTGAATCAAAGCCCATTTTAGAACTGGGAAAAATGGGCTCATTTTTCCATCATCGCTTTTAGCACATGAACTGTGGCACTGCCCAGGCAATTGCCATAGTCACCAACACAAACTGATCCTGTGACTTTCAAAAGGTTTACAGCACACAGTTATTGCATGTGGGGGTCACCACACTCATCTCCTCTGTGATTGCTTTGAGCCTTTTAAGTATTAGACAGGGTAACAAATAGAAGCATTTAGAGAAATATTTTCTGAACTTCTGCTATCTCAGCAGTTTCTGCCACTGTTGTTAGCATTATATCTTCTAGCAGCTTGACCTTTAAACATTAAGTATCAGCCAGCACAAACCAATAAAAGAAAGAAATTGTAACTATCTAACCCAGTATATTTATTTTCAGAAGTGTATGTATGCACAAACACATATGTGTGTGCACACACACTGATACAATAATTACACATAACCCTGAAGGAGATAAATATCTGGTTTAGAATCCATTAGTGTAACTAAGACCAAGAGGATATGTGCACTTCATGATGAAGAATTTTCCCCCATTTTTTTTCTGTCAGAATTATCTTCTCACTCATACAAACAGCTTTTCCCTTGCTATAAAATCTCCATTAGGTGGCTACATTCATTATAGTACTATCAAACATCTCCATCTAGATATGAATTTCTTGCTTCACTTTGTTTTTTGCTTTACTCCTACACAGCTCTCTCTCAGTTCACTGATGCCTTCTGCTGCCTACAGAGTTTCACAGAATGCAGGAGTTTGTGAATGCAGATGTAGCAAAGCAATTCAGCAACTGTCCTCTGCCTTCTCAAACCACTCGCTCTCCTCATCATTGCTACATCTAGAGAAAAAATATTTTGACAGTAGTTTGTTTATGACTGATATCTCTACAGTATCAACACAAAAACAAATAGAACTTAAAGAAATAGTTGTATGGAATACTAATGTATCTGTTCCATAAATAATTTCTCTTACTCCTTAACGAAAATATCCAGCTGAAACTTCAAGAGCCTTACAAGGACAGAGTCACTCTTTGAACTCTTCATGAGTAAATATGCTCATAATGGGATTGAGGTTTTACTGTTTCCAGGTTTATTTTATGGTACAAAAGATTAAATCCTATGCAAGTAGAACATGGGTGACTTGTGCCCTCCATTGTATGAGAGTAGTCCATTGATCCTGACAAGACAGCCTGTGGGTTTCAGTAGTCACAGCCAGGTGGTATTAAACACTACTTTCTAAAAGAAATATAGGTAAATTAAAAGGATTTGTGTGTCTCACACCCCAATTTCATATTTCTGAATTTCATTTTTGATTTATGCACATCACAATTAATAATATAGAATTAGTCTATTGCATGCTTAGGTCTGATTAAGGTATTGATTTGTAAATTCTGAAGGGACTCGAGTTTAACTTAGGCCTAAAGCAAACAATATCAATACTGTGTTTGCTGTAAAATTTGTATGCAGCTATATTTTAAAAATTTCTCAGGCAGCTAATATTTGTGCTTCTGATTACTAGATATGACTAAAAAGTAAAACAAGAAAAAAACAACCAAAGAAAAACCCACCACCACCCCATACATGTTTGCAAATGTGTTTATGTTATAAAGCAATACAATTCAAACTTGAGTTATTTATAAAAAGGTCAGGCACTCATAACATTTTTATCATCATAACTTGGACTTCAGTCATGATAGTATTCTCATAGTGATCTCAAAAATAAATTCTAAGCAGGTTTAAATTTGAGTTAGCCTTAATAGAATTATGTCAATTTTGCATCAGTGTCCTGGTTAAAAGCTGGAGCAGGGATTTCAGCTGAATAGTAACTTGGCTGCTGCACAGACTGGGAGGGACTCTGTCAGTGGAAAATAATCATGTTGTGATCCAAAATGTAATCTTGGTCATCATCCAAAGTCCATTCCCCTTAGAGCTCACTGAAAGTTGAATGTAGCTAAAAATGCTCATGTTTACCTTAACAGGTTTCTGGTGAGGCTGTCAGAGCCAGGAGACAGGGACACTCAAAGAAGCATTCCATTGAATACCTCTGAGATTGGTTTGTGTAGATTTTCTTTCCCCACACTTGTAACTAATGCTTGAGAGGAATCTGCAGGAATACTTGAGCATAGCTTGATCAGGGTACTCTGAATTCTCACGTAAGAGAAAAGTACGAGTGAAGGATTCCAGAACTTTCACAAAAAGAGGAAACCTACTTAGTGTTGGTAGTTGATGTTTTTAAAACCAGCAGTCTGCCTAGTGTTAAGTGCAGTCATTAGAAATATATTAACATATCAACTTCTTTCCAGACAAGAAGAAGTAAGCACGACAAACAGAAAGCAATAACCATGTGCAATGTTTGGCTTCAATATGATCTAGTTAATTTTATGTGCCCAATTAGGCTTAGGTATCCAATTAGCTCTAGAAATCTATCCCCAAATTTCTAAATTCAAATGAAATGAAACAAAATGTGCAGAGTTCTGATATGACATATATTAATAATTGTCTAAGAAGCTATTTTATAAAATTTGTCAGATTCAAACCTGGTAAGATGATATACAGCCTTAAGCTATGGTCTTATTAATTTTGACTGGTACTAATTTAGATCTCAAGAAAGTTAAGAGAAATGGCCAAAATATAAATAAAAAAGAAGTGCTCGTCCTATAAATCAAGGGTATGTATTTATACGGTTGTTCAGTGCAATTTTTTCTCATTCTGTGTTTTGACCTGATAGAGACCAAACGAGTAAAACCCAAGAGTAAAACAAAGCATTTTTATCCTCCAATCCTGTTTACAGGAGACAATGGCATGTTCATGTTTCTCACTAGGGAGTTAAGATGTGATAAATCTGATATGTTTGTTTGGTGTCTAAACAACCTCTTTTCGTCCACTTGGGGCAGTTTTACCACTGTGTGCTGCTTTAACCCTCAGTCATATTATATATTGATAATCTGTAAAGATATTCAGATATCTCAGGACTGCCAATGTTTAATGGTACGTTCACTACCCTCCTTCAGTTTTTCATGGCATTCCTTTAACATAATATAACAAAGTCTATTGTTATAGGAGAGATGATCAGCAAAAATATGCACTTTATACCGGAGATGTTGATAAATAAACGGAGGTTAGAAGATTGTTTGGAGTAATTCTAAGTAAAGCACTATTATACCTGGGTTTATAGCTTTTCAGGTTATTTTGTTATTTCTTAAGAAATGGAAATTTTTATTTGAATTAATAATAATAATGGGATTCCTATTTCTTGCTACTAGATTGAAAGCTGATTATGAGTTTGCATTACTGCATTTTGTTATTAAAAGAAGTAAAATAAAGAAGGCTGTAATTTCTTGTCATCATAAAAAGGAGAGATAAAAGAAATAAATTTATTATTTGCTGAATCAAGCAAGTTGTTTTTCATACTGAAAAAAATAGGACTACCTTCTGACCTCCGCCACCTTTGTTGAAATCTCTCTAAAACAAAGAGTTATTAAAAACTAGTCCAAACTTCAGAATTTATTTCAAAGTTTCTAAAAAATGTACAAGTATTTTTACAACAGGATGGGTCTTTGCTTAAAAAATAGATGCTCATAGAAAGGACAGTTATTAAAACCTGCTTTTCAGAAACCTTATTCTCTAGGCTTATTTAAATTCATGGAGTTTTTGACTAGGTGGCATGGCATGTGGGCTCAGTGTTTTGCATGAATATGGTCTAAATGAAAATACATTAGTGTATCAAGCAGCTCAGAAATACGGCTGAACTACAGAATGTAGATTGCCTGGTTGGGTTGATACTGGAAAATTTTGAATTAGTAATCCCAGTCATGCTGTTTTGGCAGTGTTGACTAGCTTGAGATCAAGGGAAGAAATCAGACAACTGCTGAATTGGACCTTTGTTGGAAATACTGCTTCTGCAAACAAATTAAAGGAAAAATCACAACAAGCTACTAATTATCTCAAGAAAGATAATAACTTTATTAACATGGTTTTATTTCAAAAGGTGTGAAAATGTCAATAAACAAAACAGAAATAACATATCAACTGCATCAGAAATACTGAGTGAGTAATTTCAATTGTCTAATGAGCCAGCTCGCTTTACACCGATGAATCAGGGGAAGTATTTCTATACAAGTGCAGGAATGAATGTTACATACAAATATGCAAGCATCAGGAAAAGCTGTAAAGCTACCAGAATCACAAAATAGTTGTGACTGAATAGTAAGACGGATCTTTCATTTTGGTACTATTTGTAAAGAAACTTAATGCAGATAAGACTGGCTAAATAAGGCAAAGAACAATTCACAAATATTTTCAGGATTGATATCCAAATACTGTCTTTGCAGTTACATGTTTTCTTATTTGTTGTTAGCTAGTAGATGAGTGACTGATGCGTGTTTATGAAAGTGTTTTGAATCTCCAAAGCTTCCTAAACATAGCTGTGAATCATTCTGGCTCAAATCCATCTTGAAAGTACAGAGTGTGTCATTTGCTGCTGCGCTTGCGCCTGTTCCAGTCCAACACAGTGTGAAAGCAAGGCCAAGCCATGGGATAATTATCTAACCTAAGAAATTTGACTGGTTCATGAAAAATAGTAATAATAACAACATCACCAAAACCAAGCCAAAATTACAATGTGTGTTTCCTACTTTGCATTAGTGATATTGTTCAAAAGAGCAGCTGCATTTTGCAGTATAAAAGAGTAGCTCAGAGTGGGTTGTGGCAGAAGTCACCCTCCTTCCCAGTGTTCCTCTCTCCTTGTTCCTAAGCCTTAGGTGAGACATTCCTTTTGCCCATCAGTTGAATTCCTTCACAGTACAGTTGATTTGAGCAGGGACAGTCACACCACCAGTACTTCCACTGAGTGTTGTACCAGTGGGGCGGGAATTTGTATCTGCTTTATGGCCTTTGGTTGTCATGGCAAAAAAATACACATTCTGTCCATCAGGAAAGATAGGAAACCCTGCTCTAAGTTATGGATGAGAGATGATCATTCACAAACAATGAGCAGTAAATAATCAGGAGGAAGAAACTTTTTTACCTGAGGATTTCAAGCACATTACAAAAGTAGCTTGACACAATAATCCCTTATTGTTTGGTTCAGTTTCTACACACAGAAGTTACATGAAGAAGCCAGCATCACAGTTTTCCTATTTTTCATTACAGTTGCCATATTCTGATATTTTAAAACACATAATTTAAATTTCTGTCATGTTTCAGATATGCAGAACTGCAGCTTGACACACACAGCATAAACCTTCAGGATTTCAGTTGTATGATCTCTGCCTATGTCATCTTGTCATATTTGAAATAAATGAAAAGTTATATTCTGCTCTATAGTCTGTTTTGCAGAAGAAATGCACAGAATACATTTAACTGCATTCTCTGGCAGATCCATAACAGCTTAATACCTTCTATAGATTTTAAGGCTTTAAAAAACATTCACTGTGCTGAGCAAGGATGCCATTGCCAAGCTGGGTAGTGTGTTTCTGTACTGTCATAACAGTGATAAATAGAAGCTACTCAGGTGCCTTGAATCCATCACACCTGGAATGAGAATGAGAGCTGCCTGAGTGAGAAGAGAGACGATGCCAAAAAATCCCGCAATGCCACATGATTGGTGATGTGTCTTTCGAAGCTGGCACAGGGAGAAAAGGTGCCCCTCCATACCCTGCCACTGCCATTACTAGGCTTACAGGAACTTTATTTGCCTTAAAAATTCCCATTCAGTCTGAAATAATGACAGAACTGCTCTTCTTTGCCAGGAGCTCAAGACTGAAAGCCTATTTGTGGTAATTTTAGATGATTGCTAATGTCACAGGAACAACATAGGAACAGGCAATGTCAAAACCCCTCTCACAGATGTTTCCAAGTTTTTCTCACTTACATGTTCCCCCACATGGAATCGAAGCCAAGTTTTTCATTGTTGTATCCAAGCAGGCTATTGGAAGTGTCACTTCTTTCTGGATAATAAACGTGCCTAGGAATGAGATATAGACATTATTAGGAATCCTGGGTTTCAGTTTTAGAAGCACACTGCAGTTGAGAACCGTTGATGTGCGTTTCTGTCCGTGATGGCTGCACAGTGATGTCACTGCAATGGCTTTCATTTTTAGCTGTTACTCATTTGCAGCTCCCAAGAAAAAACCTGCAGAGGCAGATGTTGCTATGATGTGACCAAGAACCCAACACTGATTGAGCCAGTTTCACAAGTAAGTGTGTGCTTGAGATATAAGTAGACAAGTGCCCATTTTCCACCTAATGTTTCTTGTTTTCTTTTACTATTAATTCAGAATTTTGATGGTTTGGTTTTTTTTGGTTGTTGGTTGATTCATTGGGTTTTTTTAGATTTTTTGTTTGTTTGTGTTTTGGTTTTTTTTCACAGTAGTATTTCAAGGCCCCACAAATTACATTATAGTTTGTTTGGAAGAGGGAAGGGAGTGGCAAGGATAGAGATCCTGCAAGTTTTCAAGTTATTTCTAAAAGTAGACCCAGATTCCATCTTTCGTGCTCTTACTGGTTATTACAGCCTAGTGAACTTGATTTCATGTAGATAACTACTGGAAAAAAATACAATATTCCAGAGTATTAGGACTTCTCAGTGTTTTTTATGAATTCCCTCCCCAGTGCTGCTTCTGACACAAGCTCATCTGGTATTTCATCCTCTATCAAACTTAATCTAAAAGGTACTTCCTGTGAATTTCAAGGGAATTTCAAAATGAGCCTGTTCACACATGAAAATTAAACTGTTCCTCTAAATGGCTTTTATGGAGCCACTGGATGCCCAAAAGATATCTAGTTGGTGACATTTCAGCATTTTCAATTCCTAACCATTCAGCTAGGTTCGTTCATGGGACATTACCACAAATATCCAACAGGCTTTAGCCAGTTCCTTCTAATCCGACTGCCAGCTGGTCATCAGCACAATATCATAACAACTAAATAGCAAACAATTCATCATGAACTCAGGCAGTCAAAGCTGTTTATAGAGTTAGGATTTTGTATTGTTAATTAAGCACAGTTGGATGACAAACAGCCCCTGTACAGCGGGTGTGGTAACGATTGGCGCAGAGCAATTACACATTATGACAATTAATTCTAATACAGCAGAACTGTGAGGGTCACTGAGGTCATAACAGCGAGCTGTAAATGACTGATCAGAAATCATATCGATCAAAGGTATTCTTTTCATCTACAAATATTAAACTTTCGTGTCTCCAGTGCTCTGTTAGCTGCTTTGTTAATAACACTCGTGTTATTACAACACACAGGCCTCCCTCAGGTCAGAAAGATAGTTGCCTACTTAGCTGAAATTCAATGAATTCAATTAAAAATGCAGCCTTGGGCTAGTGTTCTAAAATAATATTAATTTTGAGCCTTTCTTGCAGCCTTGGAATTTTTCCTTAATTGTATTGAACATCCTCAGGGTCCATGTATGTGAGGAAGGGGGTACAGGGTCTGAAACAAGCCATCTTTTCAGATTCACCACCTGAAAAGGTATTTATTTAAGATAAGGCCCAATAGTTTCAAATCTGACAGAGCAGAAGGGGGCATAATAATTACTGGCACTGGAAAAGCAACATTTTGTGAACTAAATCCTCAGCTAGTGGAAACTGAGAAACCAGTCTGATGTTAGCTGAGTTATGCACATGTTTACCAACATGATCTGTTCCTCTGCATGGAAGTCTATTTCTGTTTATCTTTTATTTCTATATCTAAAAGACAACAAAAGCAGGATTAACAGAAGTAACAATGATCTGTACTTTTTTCTTCATCCAGTGCAGAAAATATTGAGAGATGAATGCTTATCAGCGATGAATTTCAATAAATTGGTGGCTTTTTCTCTGAAGTATGTATAGAAAAATATTTACAAAAGAAAAACACAGAAAAATTAAAGATTTCAAAAACTGTAAAAATTCACTAATTTGTCTTTTATTTAAGCGAATGGTGATTTTCACTGAGAAATCCTAGAACTCTTGGAGTCAATGGAAACATGATATTTCAGAGCCTTGAATTCCTTCCATCCAAATTCATTACAAGCCACAGATTAGTGGCTAAACCCCAAATTTTCCATACACTATATGCAATTAAGTTTGTTTCTGCTTAAAAGATTTAAACCTAGAACAAAGATAATGTTTATGAATTAAGGCCTGAAGGCATAGCATGCAAAATAATAAAAGCTAATTCTTAAATGTTAAAATGTCTTTTATTTTACAAAGACTATGCAATGGCTGTAGAAGCTGGAAGTAATTCTTTAGCTTTAGAAAATGAGTTAAAAGTTCACATACTTGTTTTCCCCAAGCCTTACCAGCATTTCAGGTGATTTAGTGGAAGAAAAACTAAGTAGGCTCCTAACAACCCAGAATTAAAATGTCCCTGTGACTCAAAGTGGATATAACCATCCCAAAGCAATCGGAAAACCGTAAGATCTGTTTGTAAATTTGTATTTTTATAGAATTTCACTAACATCACCAATTGCTTAGGTAGCAGATCTATAAATCTAAGCTTAAAGATTGCAAAGATAGACTTATGGACAAAGAGAGAACATCAAGGGTTCCCCTTGATCTGACTGCAAAATCAAGGTTCAAATAGAGTCACTTACACAACCAAACTCTGTAATTCACTAGTTAAAGAAAAATTATGGTCTCCTTAGTCAGAAAGATTCAGTCATGGTATTTTGTGTAGTGTTATTTTGTGCAACTTCATCAATTTTTGTTTATTGAAAAAAACTTATAACGTTAATAAATTTAAAGATAAGAATATGGTTGGCATGCTTTTATAGCCAGGATTCTTGAGTTCTTCAAATTCTTGAGTTTGAAAAAACAATGTACTTTTAAAATTTTTCATTGAGTTTCTCTTCATGGATCAGAGTCTAAGCTGATGCAAGTTATCTTCTGTTCACTGAAATCAGGGAAGTAATGATAATTTACAATGGCTAAAGATGTGGCTTACTATTTAAAATAAAATGTTCAGTTGCTGAATTTATGAGGATATAATTGAGATACTCTTAAAAAAAAAATGCTTTAATTTTCTCATTTATAATGAAGGTATAGAGTGGGGAAATGGACAGACCATGAAATGATTAGACAGCTTGTGTGACTAATAGGAATGCTGTCCCTAAAGGGAAAAAGAACATCTTACCAATACAAGTGCACTCAATTAGGGTTTTAAATTAGAGTGTAATTATGTTTTTTAAGGCAGAAAAAAGAAGAAAGCTTTTAATCTTCTAGGTGGCCTCATTTTAGCAAAAAGACAAATTTAGGAAGTGTTTTGGCCAAGATGATGCTGTGCATCTTATAAGTTTGGACTAAATTCAACCCCTGAAGGGCTGGAAACTGTTGTATTATCTTTCTTGTACCCGTTTTTTAAAAGAAAGGAGAAAACACCCCATCAAAACAACAGCAAAACAGGCCCAACTATTCACATTCTTATTTACTTTTTTTCCGGAAAATGAAAGGATTGTTTATATCAATGACTTATAGTAAATACAATGCAACATTCTAGATTTTTTCTTTGAGGTGAGTTGCCTCTGATGAAAAACAATAGCAAAACACCAAATTGTGAAGCCTGAATGTGCAGACCCAAGTGCCTGTTCTCATGTTGTCAGGTATTACGTAGAGCATGTTGCATGTCTTGCCTTTTGGCTGCTGCAAGAACAATGGAGCTTTGACTATTCCAGTGTCTCAGAGCTAGTGTAGTAACATAATTCTGCATGCAGGTTATTTAATCTTTTCAGTGCAGTTTTTTTTTCTTGTTTTTTTTTTTTTCCAACAAAAAATATTTTACATATGAAATGCAATCTCAAAATTCAAAGTGAAAAATTTCTGCCTTTCGAGTTTCAAATAAAAAATGTTTTGATGTTTCTGAGAAATGTATCAAAAATGAAAAAATAAGTGCTTATGGGACAGAAACAGAAAGCAAATAAGTGATTAAACTACAAATTCAGTTGATAGCTACCCTTTAATACAAGGTTAATAAATAGGTGGGGGTATTTATGATGGGAAGAAGAATGAGCATCATTCCCGCCAAAGGTACCACCAGGAAAACTTAAATTTTATACCCATACAGATACATGTACAAATAACTTATATTTTTGCTACTTGGCTCAAACATTCAGTCACTAAATCCTAAGCAACCTTCATTATAGACTGTCCACTTCAGAAATTCATAAAAATAACATAGAAGATGCACGAGTTATAGCCACTGTCCTAAGCTGATAACCAACTTGTGAAATAGTTATACAACATTGTATGTCTCTGATTCAGATAAGGATGTAAACCTGTTCTCCTGCTTCCCCAAGCACCACTCCCACTGAACTACTGTAGGATCTTGAACAATCTGGGTCTCTTCCTTCTTCTGAAGCCAATAGTCTTCACAAGGGAAAAAAAGACCACTGATGCAGTTCTGTAACCCTGTAGTTAGTGCACCTGCCAGAGGAACCTGGAGGTAGCTGCTTTCTTGTGTAACTGGGGAACTAAAAATAGAGGTACTGCATCTTCTAGTGCTTGTGATGTGTGCAGTGAAACAAAGGGAACATCCTTGCCCAGATATATAACGCAAGTTCTAACTAGTCTAAGATGAAACAATATTTTGCTTCTTACCTTTTATTTGTTTTAAAACAAAGTAGCATATCTATAAAGTAAAAATAATAATGGGTTTATAATTGCAGGGGGCACTGTAGAAATAGAAGGCTGGAGTCAAAACAAGAGTTTACCCGACTATATGTTTATCAGCTTAAAATAAGAACTAAGGGGAATAAAGATCCCTGAATGCAAAGAGGAAGTTGGCAGTGTAAAGGAGACAGGACATGCACACAACTCTGCTGTGATCTCTGTTCCCTTTCAAAGTATCACTTGGCTTTTTTTTATTTGCAGCTTCAGGATGCCAGCACAGAAATGGAAAATAGCAGCTAAGGCATGGAGGCATCTGGAACTTTCTAACTGTGAGTACAATCAAAATTGATTTACTGTATCCAATGTATTAGAACAGATAACCGAGTAGATAATTGCATGTATTTTAAACAACTACTGGACTGGAAAACTGTAAAACTAAAAAGAGAAGGTAGAAGAAATGTGCTTTGGTGATTAGCTGGGAAGATTATTAGACTGGACTTTTTCTTGAGATTGCACAAGAAAAGGAAATTTTCACCCTCATAAACTGAATATAATGAAGCCTTTATTTCAATTCTTTCATTTACTGTTTTGCCTTTTTTGTTTGCAATAGATTTGACACCTGCTGTTTTTACCTCATGCCTTCACCTAATATCACCATTTCTCAGGGTAAAAGTATTATTTTTTTATAATAATACTTTTGGAATTGCTTTCCCCATTATGGCTTAAGTATTTTTTATCAGAGCAATATAATCTAAGCAGTAACCAGGAAGATCTTGCAAAGGCATTCATGCTTCCCTATTCCTTTCAGAATACTTTATATCAGTATGCCTTGGAATCTCTACTTTGTGCCCAAAAACACTCACATAGAATCTGAGAAATAAATGACCTGTAACCTGAAATAGTCCAGGTTCACATAGTACATTGATTTTGTGGGTCTGCTGGGATCATTCCTATCTTCATGTAGCACTACCTTGCAGCAGGAAGCACAGTGCATTGACATCAGCTGACAGCAGATGAATATCTGACATTGTTCTCTGTCTTTCTGTGTTCTTTAGTGATTTCTAATTCTGACTATGAATCACACAATTGGAAAACTAGTACAGCAAAGTATCACATAAATCCTATGGTATTTCTATTGTTGCTGCAAATGAATTGCCTGCCTTCTCACTAGTCAGTCAGCATTCTGGGGTGTTTGAAGCAGCTTTAGGCCCTAATTGGTAACAATTTATGTGTGGTAAAACTTAATGACACCAACAAGACAGTTCTTGCACGGAAAGTTAAGTGTTAGTTCCTAATGTTGCTCAGAACATTTTCAAGATTGGTCTTAAAACTCCAGGGTGTGAGCAAGCCTCACTCCTGGTAATACTCTCATGGCTTCCAGCTTAAATGTTTCAACAGTAAATCTATATGCCCTTCAAAAGCAACCCTTCCCACTGCAGCACTTGAAAAGAGTATTTTAAGAATGGAAAATAATAAGATGCTACCAGCTGTATGGGACTGGATCATACTCATGGTTGGCTGCTGAGAACTGTTCTGCTTTGCTTCATTATACATACTTTACAACATTATCTCAGGGTTATGTGTTTAGTTGTGCCATAAACAGAGAAGGCCTTTCCCAGGGCACAAGCAGATCCATCTGCTGCTAGAGAAAATCCTGAGGCACAGAACACTGTATGCTGATCATTCTAGTGGTCTGTGTGAATGCCAAGGAAAAACTTGGATTGTGGTTTGATTGGTCAGCAGAAATATAGCAGAGAAAGCCAGCACACATCTATTAGTTCAGCTGGCGTTTTTCAACTACATGGCACAATTCAGATAGCGTGAACAGAGAGGGTGGTGCCTGACCACGTCCACCGGCATTATCTGGAATAAGAAAATAATAAATAACAATTATTTTGCGTACTGGGATCAGGGAGCCTACAAGCCATTGTCATCTCAGCCTTTTAGCTCTGAGTCACAAAAGACTTCTTTCGCCTTCCCAGTTGCAACTGGATGGCAGATTGTTTAGGGTGACATCATCTGGGTCCAGATGGTCCCACCTACCACAAAATCTGTAGTGCTTGTTTATTTTCTAATGGTTCTATGCCTTGATCTTTTACCGGCTCTCTGGAGAAGGAGGGAGAAAGGATTAGTAGGCTCAGCAAATTGCTCTTCTGTGCCACCAGTGAATGGTGTTCCCCCATATTTTCATTTCAGTTTGTGACTGAGTTGTTTTCCAGAGAAAAGCACTGAACAGATTAGAATTTTATTGAAAGTAGAAGACAATTATTTAAATAACTTAATGATCTGCTTCCCATTAGGGGTGGGGATATAGGGAAACTATACTTAGGGTAAGGACAGCATCTCCTTGAAGTGCAACTCTACTTCAAAAAGTAAATCCAAAAGTGTTACTGGCAAGTAAATATTTACTGTTTCTCAGGGATCCCCTGGTAAACCTACTTACACTCACAAGAATAGTTCAGGTGGGAAAGGACATCTCAGGGGATCTCAGATCTCTGTCCTGTCAACCTCTGGCTCACCACAGGGTCACCTATGAGACCTGAGTTACTTGGGACTGCATCCAATCTGTGGCCCTACAAATCGTCTGTAATCTGAGAATCATCTTGTTGGTGTTTGGTTTTTAATTCTGGTTCTGCACCCACAAATTTTGGTTTCTATTAGGCCTCAAGGAAAAAGACATTTACAGTAAAATTTAATTCACCTTGAGGCACTTGTAGGGACTAGAGATCACAACTTTGTAGGTGCAATCCTATGGACTATCCTGAAGACATGCTCGAGCATGTAATTTACCCAATATTAACTACCTTACTGCACTTGTGTAGATAAGAGATGATCAGATCTGGAAGTTCATATGGAAGCCATGAACGTGTCCTGCTTTTAGAGTTGAGAAGACAATCCTTTGATAATTATCACCAAATTAGCTTCTCATTGAAGCTAATTAGAGCACAGTGCAGCAGCCCGTGCTGGCCTCAACAGGTGCATCCAAACATTGCAGAGATACTAACTCTGACCTTGACAGTGTTATAGTTACAATACCACAAACAGTGCTCAGAGAGCAATTTGAATCAGGTCACTCAAGATAAACCTGTGCCTATGATTTTCACCTGTTAACGGGGTGAGATAAAGGCTAGACATCATCACAGTCTGAATTCCACCTCTCTGTGAAGACAACAAAGTGTCTTGTCCTTGAAAAGGTTGTTCTTTGAGTATGACAAAAACAGACAACTTTTCTGCTACCAAAGGTAAGGCCACTAATCCCTAGATCACTGAGTTGTCCTTAGGCTAGTGGTTAGGATGCTCTCTTGAGAAATGGTAAGCATGGGTTAAGCTTTGTGAGGTGTGTAAGAGGCTAATATGCATATCCACCACCTTGTTGGCTGATTATACCATAGAAGCATACCTGTAACTCCTCTGTTAGCATTTTAGAATGAAACTATGCTGACTTCTGTGTTTTCTGTATTCAGAATTTCAGTGTATTAAGACTCACGAGGCTTGTTGTCAGGCCCCTGGGGAGATAAGCAGATGTTCCTGAACTCTAGGTGACAGCAGTGTGTAGTCAAGAGAGAGAAGATTCCCTTTTAAGATAGGCTTGGTGCAGACCTTATGTGTAGAGAACAGATAAGGTACAGGACAGCTCAGGTAGTGTCAGCTACGACTGACTGCACCCCCTGTGTTACACAACAGTGGAGAGAGGCTTTCTGGGCTGGTCACATCCATTCTGCATGAAGTCCCAGAGTCCGGAACCACTTAGATAGCTGACCCATATCCAGACCTCTGGGTTATGACACTGTCTGTATCCCAAACCCCAATAATCATCTACCCTTTTGCTGTGAGAAGCCAAGAACATGAAGAATTCAAGGCCTCGATGCCAATCTTTTGACAGCTTCAAGGCTGTTGTGTGAGAAAAAGTTGTTCATTTTGCCTCTTAAATCAATTATTTATCCTTTCCATATTTGTTCAGTATTTATAATGAAACCTTGGAATGAACGTTTCTTCCCTTCCAGCTTTTTTTTTGTTGCTCTATATCTGAGCACTGTACAAAGAACTCAGACCACCACAAGCTGACATTACAGTAAAATACTGTAAAATACTCTTAGAGTGCCAGCTGATTATGTGAAAGTGTGGTAACAAAAGCTAATATACTCACTTTCCCCCTAAATTGTCCTATATGTGATAAAGAACTTAAAGCATCAGTTCTGTTTCACAGGTCAATTGTCCTCACAGTTCCAGAACAATTCTGAGGTTCTTACCAGTCTTGCACACCACCTAACCATGCAAATTAACAAGGGAGTCATGATCAAGATGTCACAAAAACATCTGGTATACACCAAATTCCTACTCTTGCCATAACTGACTCAATAATTTATTAAAAGCTTTATGAAAAGAAAAAAAAAGCATATAAAATTACCAATAGTCCTCAGGATCAAATAGCAACTGAGGAGTGAACTCTGCCTTTCTGAGTGTCCATAAGAAGATTCAGTCCTCAATAGAATTAGTGGGGATTAGGTGAGGCACATAACTCTGCTCCCCAGCCCAGTGTTAAAGGAAGCAAGAGTCTTGAAGGAGTAACCAGCATATATTCAGGGCTTTGTAGTATCACAAACCATACAACAGGCTTTTTTATGTTCTGTCCAAATGCTCTCTGATAACATTTACCTTTGCATTCTCTGAGGGGAAAAAAGGTTTATAACAAAGAGTTTTTAGTAAAGTCTAGTTAAATTATGCTAAATCCAAACAAAACAAAAGTTTTTTTCTAAATAAAGGAAAGGTTAACTAAACTGCACAAGGTACAGCAAATGCCATGAAAAATTTTAGTATGGTCTAGCAGTCATTATTACATTTATACATTTAATAAAACCTTTTTTTAAAGGATCAAATATGTGTGCTTTGTTATAAGAAATTTTTTAAAGTACAACACACATAGCAATGTTCAATTCTTGCAGACTTGGAAGGCAACAGCCACCAGTTCCTGAAGAGGCTTTCCCAAGAAGAAGGTAAGAGTGTTGATATATCATGGGGGAATATAGCAAGAAGAAGAAGAAAATGCCAGTTTTCCCGTTCTGTTTGTAAGATTCTCTGTAAACTATAGCCAGATGAAGCATCTGTGATATATTCCCATAAACCAGAACATTTTACCTAGCTCATTTTTGGTTTTAGCAAAACTAAAGATAACAACCCCTAAACCTCTTGCTTTCAGTGATCCTCTTGCTCACACAAACCACCATTGTGTGTGTTCTGCACCGTCACAGCTCTTTTGCTGGAACAACAGTTGAGATGATCAGAACTTGTCAAATACAAAGATTGTGAGCAGTTCATGGGTGTGTCAACCTTTATGAAACTTTTCAAGGCTCAGTCCAGCTCTCTTTATGCTTTCCCTATTTTGTCTTTCCCAGCATTTGCTCTTGGTCAGAAGTACAAGAGAGTCACCAGGAAACCTAATTCAGTGGCAAAACAACTCTCTGGGAATTTATTGGGTAGATATTTCTAACACTTTTCAGACAGTCTCAAGGGTTGTCTCTAACACAGTCTCCCTTATTACCTTTATTCCCATGTCAAAGTCTTATCTTCTTGTGGAATCACCAAGGTGAATTTTCAGATAGTTGTCAGGTTTCACACAGTTTGGACTCCTGCATACTCTGTGAATTGTTTCTGTTATCTTGTTCAGTCAGTAAATGTCTCTGCTTTTCCAAATTCCAAGTAAGTGTGGTAAGCAACACAAAAGAGCCTGAAATGCCAGTTCTGTTTGTGCTAGTACTTGTTGCTGATTCCCTCAGTAGCTGCTTCCTGACTCTGCACATACAACAGCACTTAACAAAAGTTGAGTGTGGGTGGGATCTCTCACTTCTTCAGCTCTTGCCAGGAAAGCACTCTAATCTTGTCTAAAGGGAGTCTACCTGTTTGTTAGTTCTGGTTGCTTGACTTACCCTGTGCTCAAAAAGATAAAGAAGTTCTTGTAGAGCCTCAGGCAGATCATTGGGAAATTGGGAATCACAAGAGTGGAAGGATTCAAAAGCACTTGGATGAATTAGGGGCACGGGTCTTTTGGCTTTTGATGAGAATCAAACCCTATTGGATGTCATTAGCCTTGTAACTGTATTGGAAGGGAACAGAATATGTTGAACAGTTTTCAGGCCTTCTTTTTCTTTTTCCCTCCAACTGCAATTATATTATTGCTCTGAAATCTACAGTCAGAATTTTCTGCTTCCCAAAGCTCACACAAAATATATGGTGCTTTCTTTTTTCCTGCTCCCTTTCCCTGCTAACTCTAAGTAGTTCCCAATACCCCAGTGCCCTGGGGTTAAAATTTGCTGTAATGAAACATAGTATCAGACAAGCTAATGTAAAATCACAGATAATACCTGGACAGCTGATCAATACTCTGTTAAATGCTTATAGGAAAGAATTGCTAAGTAGTTCCTATTACTGTCTTGCTTCTATCTGCATTAATGGTAAACATTCTAAAGTGATTTTAAGTTTCTATTATTAATCTATCAAAAAACTTACAATCTTGGCTTCATCAGTTAGCACTTTTTTCACTGATTAAGATCTTCTCATTTTGCTAGTGGAGAGGAAATTATTATTATTACCTACCTCACCCTCTTTTTAGTACAAATTATATGATTAGAACAGGATTTACATTTCTGCTTCTTAAAATTTAGAACATTTTGAGATTTGATTCAGTTTCTCTCCTTTAATGGTAAATGTACACTCATGCACACGTGTATCAGCAAAGTTTTCACACAAGTGATGACTGGCATTTTACTGAGACCTGTGTCTTCACCATTTTGACCTTTTAGAAAGCACAACACATCCTGTATGAAATGCTTATTTAATAAAATACATGTTTTTACAAACCTGTTGGAGTATCCATGAAGTAACAGTGAATGGAGAAGTGCAGCAGATCTCCCTTTGACTGGAAAAGTTCAATCTGTTGTCCTTCATAGAGTACTAACCCAGTACTGATTGGTTTTGGTCTAAACTGACAACCTTAATTTACATCTGCTCCTCTTCCTTTTCTAATTGGATGTTGAAAAAGTGCTAAAGCTCATCTTTTGACATTTGATGACATCATCTCGTGTAAATGACACTGTTATGCCACAGTGAGTTCACAAAATCTGAAAATATATATCAATATTTTTGTTTAGGATTTATTTGGGAACAATAAGGAATTACTATTACGGGACCTTAGATGTGTACAGTCACTCACTGTGCATAGCACAGTGACCCTGATAGGAGGCTTGTCCTCTCCACCAGAAGAATGAGTAGACGTGGAATATTACCTCTCTGTCTCCTTCATAATAAATAAAAAGAAGGAAAGTAAGACAGAGGTAGATATTTGCCTCATAGGTTTTTAAGATTCTGTTGAAAACTTTTCCAGAAAGTTAAATAATTGGAGTATATTTTATATTATTCTATTTTATATAATATTATTGGATAATATATATTATTGATGGTGCTGTCAGTATCGTGAGATGCTCAATCTGTCTTTAGCACACTTAAAACCCCTTAATTTTAATTTACATGCCAAATCTCAAAGAATTTTTTTTGAATATTCAGGCTACTGCTTAATTATCTTTTTTTTCAGTCTATAGAATTCCAGTTAAAACCCTCTGCTCACTTCTCATATCAATGATATAATTGCCCAACTTTTTAGATGAATACAGAATTTCAACACAGTATTCAAAAAAATAGAATGAATTTTTAAAAACTTTCAAACTAGCCTCAAGATTTCCCTGGAAATGTAAGGATGAATCAAGCATCTGTTTCCCTCCCCAGAATGCCACTTACAAACATTGTAAACATGCTTCCATCAAAAAGCAGCATATTACCCAAGACCAAGTGTAATTGTGGCCCCACATATTGTCTCGTAATGCTGTATCTGTTTTACTTTCACTTGGCTTTTCCAAATCCTTGCAGCCTGCCCTTCACCCAGTTTGAGTGAACTGCTAAAACTAATTTTCACCCTGTGATGAGGTGACAACTGATGAACAGTGGGTGTGTATAATTGATTTCTTTTTAAACTACTGACTCTTATGCCCAAGGAGAAAGAAAATGCTCCTCTGTATTGCATACACAAAGCATTTTTGGTGTGAGTTAAAATAACCTCCTCCCTGACTGACGTGACACTACTCTGACTATTTCCTCTATGATTATATGATCTCTGCCATATCTGGGATGGAAAATCCATGTGCCATGCCAGTTATACAGTACATTCTAGTAAGGGGTCATTTCATAGGGCAGTGTTAAATTAGTTTCCGAGACGATGACAAACTACAAAGTGGCCAGTTTTGCTGGCTGGCTGGAGACGCTAATGAAATCGAGAAAATACAGTTGTCATTTGCAGTGGGACTTGATTCTTGTCAGTAAAGACCTCTTCTGAGAATCACAGGTTTGACAGAGAAAATGGAACAGTGAAAGGAATGCAACTGGAAAATCATTCATAAGCTTTTCCTAGTCTATTACTGTATCTCACTTAATGGAACTAAAGTGCTCTTGAAAGCACAGTCTTTTGTACCATATCAGTTGACCTCATCCCTTGTAAATGGAGGAGTTAATTTTGCTTAGAAAACTGTTCCTTAAAATAGGGAACCAGAAAATGTTGCTTATATAATTTACAGTTTAATGAGACCTTAATATATGAACAAGCCGGCCAGAGGTAAGCCCAGCTATCTCTGGGCTAAGTGGTTTGGCTGGAGAAGAGGTTTCAGGGCAGGCCTAAACACTGACTTTGGTATGGCAGGGCCAGAGCACAGGTATTACTGACTATGGGCTTCCAAGTCTGGTCTTAAGCACTACACAGGAACTCCCAGCCTCCTGCTCTGTCCTGGCTTGAATTCTCATACACAGCTTTGCTTCAGTTTTATGAAAGGGAGACTAGTCACTCCATTTGGACTGGCCTGAAATAGTCACTGATGTGTCCCTGAACCAAGCAAAGAAGAAAGGATAGGATTACCCTGAAGGAAACGCCAGTAAATCATCACTGAAAAGGCTGATTGCCTTCACTACCTCCACATAAAAACACATTTGGAAAGGAACCAACCATTGTCACAGTAACAGTACTTCACCCTTCAGTAAACCCAGGCTACCAAGGTTCTCACTTTCAGAATGTGTCTGCACTGTTGCTATTCTTAACTAACAGGTAAGGATACTCAAATTCTTTGTATGTAGTGGTTTTGTGGAACAAGAGGAGGGAAAACGCTTTTCTTTTTTACACTACACAGCTTTGCAAAGTTGTCTCCTTTCCTTATTGAGCCTATGAATTATCAGCTGCTGGAGAAATGCCAATTTATATAGTTTTATAAAAAAAATGGAGACTTTTAACAATAGATCAATGTATATTCCCTGTAGGGAATGTCATCAGTCTGTCTATTTATGGAAGCAGACTTTAGGAATTTTGTAATAATATAGGTAGTTTGAAGATAAGACAAAGTGATCAAACTCACACAAAGTCAGCTGAATAATTTTTAAAGACTGAGCCTAAAATAACAGTGGTGGATTGGAAGGGATTTAGATTTGGTATCCTACTAACAAATCCATCAATGTTCTTCTATTTCCTCTGAAAACCTTTAAATTAGATTAATAGAGTTGATCTGTTTTATGTCTAACCTAGTCTTCAACTTGCTCCCCTCTGACAAAGCCATTAACTTGGATAAGCCTTACAGTACATGTAATCCTGATTTTTTCCTACATCTGTCTTGCAGGTTCACATATTTGACCTGTATCTGTACTAATTGGTTGAAATATCTGTAAAGTCTATCTTCTTTTCTAAAGCTAGCAAGCACAGTGGATTTACGGATTTGCATACATATTAAAATAACACAAGTTGTTAAAAGTCTTTCCCTGCACAAGCTCTATTACATTCTAGGAAGAAGACATTTCATTCTGGTCCTGCAAACAAAAAGTATTTATTCATTATAAAAAGAATAGTAAGAGCATTTGCTGTTTGAAACTCACTCAAAAGAATAACATTGATTCAGATCCTTTTAAAAACAAAGGTCTGTGTTGGAAACACGCTATTGTAATAAAAATATATGATTAATTTTCCTTACTATTTGATCATCTATAATCAGCTGATTCATCATTTCTCATATGACAGCATGTTTTGCTACTTTAAAAAAAAAGGGAGAGGCCAAATAGCTGCTCCTACAACCTGCTATCTGCAGCAACTGCACTACTGACAAGCTGTGAGCTGAGTACTTACCTTGTTTTCCATATTGCTTAATATCTGTTATACAACTCAAGTTTTATGGCTTAGAATTGCTTGGCAAGTATTATATCTAAAAATGGAAGCACTGTAAAACTGGCTACAGTTGCTAAACTTCACTGAACTCAGCATTTCTCATAAGAGTCCTGTATCACCCACGATTTCCCTATGGAGCTAAATCTGAGCACTGATTTTAATGGCTGGATATCAAGTGTGCAGATCCAGGTGGTCTTTCTGTAGTCTCATCAGGAATGGGCAGTGCTGGGGAATGTGATGCAGAGGCTCTCACACACTCCTGCATACGTGCTTCTCTCATACATATCTTTTCCTGAGGCAGATTGCCTTTCTCCAACCACTCTCTCCAATCTACTAAGCTCTGTCTATAATTATTAGCCCAAGTGCAACTCAAGTGCAGGAAGATCTATTGCTTCCAATATTTGAATTCCTTCCAATACTTTTTCCTGAGTAGGGAAGATTTATTGCTTCCAACTGGCCCATCTGTATGAGATTGTACTGTGTGCATGAAACTGGCCTGGTTTGCACTAACTCAGGTTGTGCTGGTGGTGAAGGGAACCAAAGATAACTCTTGACAAGCATTCACGGAGCGTGACTGGGAGAATTTAAAGGTGTATGGAGCATAAGCAACACATGGATACACACACATCACTACTCTTATTTCAACCAACTTCATAAGTTAAACCAGCTTCTAGGCTGGTTCTCTTTCTCATCAGTTCTAACAGTATAAACACTGTGAAATACATGAAAAGTAATTTCTCACAAAGCACAAAGAGGGGCATGATGGTGGCATCAATTTCAACAGAAATATATGGATATGAAGTGCTGTTTTCATACAGAAAAGGCAACTACAAGTATGTTTCTAAGTTTGGTTCAGCATCAGTATTATGGAACTTCTGTTCAAACCCTCAACTTTATATCAAATCTTTGATTTTTATTTACCTTGAAGAGTTTTGCTCTTCATAGTTTTGAAATGCATAAATTAAATGTTTCATGTTGGGCTTCAAAGGGTTTTAATCAAGTACTCATTATCAATTAAGCATATTAATTAACTTAGTTAATAGTTAGTTATTAGTTATAGTTAGTTATATAATAAGCTTATATAATAGTTAGTTATTAATTAGCTTAGTTTAATTCTTAAACCTTGACTTTCTCACTATCAAAAATTAACTATTGGTGCTATTTTAAGACCCAGTAGTAGCAGAATATCTTCATGTATTGATCCCTGTATTACAGAAGCAGCAACAAAAATGTTCTAAATAGTGCTAGTTATGCCAAAAATAAAAATCTTAGTAATTTGTGTCCTTTTTGGTTTGTCCACTGTGAAAATATGTATATTCTTTCAGTTGACTGCCGTATGATAGAAATGGCATGAAATATATCTGTAAAGTAAAAACTGGCTACGTTTCTACTTTAGTTTGCTTTGTACACAAAGAAAAAAAGATTTTATTAATCACAAATAGATTAGAAGTAAAATTTAGCTTGTGTTAACATCGATGTAAAATTCTGAACAACTTCAGCTAAGCTAGGATTAAATTTCAGAAGTTTGATATATGGCAGATAACAACTTCATCTAAATCACATGTTCCATAAAGCACTGCAATAGTTTCTGGTTTTTGTCAAAGGAACTAGCTATCTGCAGGATCAAAGCTATTCTTGCCATTGTCATAATTATTAATTGGGTATTAGAAATTATTAATTAGGTATTATTCCTAAAATCCTGATTTTACTTGAACTTGACATCATACTGCCTCAGAGAATTTTACATTAAAGTTTGGTAAAAAATTTTTGCACCTCAGAAAGTGACTTAAAAATCATTCTAAATGAGATTTTCTTAATAGATCAATTTCTGGTATTGATGTCGTTCATACTGGGTTTTTTAGGGCATATAACCTAAGTGCCTACATATGGACTTTTGATTCCCTGTGTAATCATTGTTTAGAAATATGCTTCTGCATAGATGCTCTGGTTCATTCCTTGGAGCATGTTAACTGCGTAAGGAGTTTTCCTGCAACAGAAATCACGTATGTTAGAGGCCTAAAGTTCACCAGTGTGAAAACGTCATATTGTGGCCAGAATGGCCTCAAATGCTCTGAACAGCAGGCTCCCCTAATTTTGTTGGGGATATGTTTCCACAGGATAATTTACCATGGGATTGGCAGTTTTGTCTGAGGTTTAATGGTAATTCGCTTTCTTTATTCCGTCAGATTACACTTGGCAGTGAAGGTTTGTTCATTTATGTCTTCAACGGGCTCCAGGGAAAGTGTCCTGTGAGGGTCAGCACAAGTGGTAAGTGGTGGAGACTTAAAAAATCTGTCTGTAACAAACCACATGCTCACATATGCCTATTTTTTTATACATAGGTAGACATTCATACAGTATAGATGTCCATATCATAGTTAACAAAGTTAACCTTAAGCATCTATTTCACACCCAGACCAGCTTTGGGACTACTTTTTTTTTTTCTGATCACTTTTTAGATCATTCAGTACACAATCTACACTGTGTGACAATCATATAAAACTGTGTCAGACTCAGCCAGTGACTTTAATTGTGTCACAAATGTAATGTGACATGAGCAATGCACCCTGGTGTTCCAAGGAATAACACAATGTGTCACAGTGGCAATGTGTAAATTAGGCTTCTCCGAGTGCCATTGTTATGGAAACTGTGGCCTTCAAATGAAGCTGTTGCACAGGGGTGCAGGAATCTGAGTTCAGGAGTGAGCCCTGGCCTGGGATTTGGTTATACCTGCACTGAATTCTTTTCTGTGATCTGTAAATAATTTAACAAGGCTTCTAGCTATCCCAGATAGACTTTAGAAGATTGCAATCAAATGGCTATTCTGAAGACACTTAAATGTACTGAAAATTTACAAGACTGCAGATACCTTTTTTCCTAACTGAGAAGGTGTACTTCATGTACCAGACAGGGATCTGGTTCCATGCTTTCAGAATTTAGCAGTTTTCCTTTTTCTTACCCCCCCCACATCTATAAGTATACCTGTGCATATAAGGATTTCAACTACTGTCTGTGTATCACATATTTTACTTTGAATTCAAATTTCTATAAATCAGATGTTCCTCAATTTTCCTAAGACTTGAATAGTTATTAATTTAACATTTTTAAAGAAACAGTATTTGGATGTGATATCATAGAACATTTAAATTGCACCCATCTCTAACTATATTTTAAAGCTTCAATCTCTGTGATAATTACAGACTGACTCCAGTCAGGAAACTTTTTGTTTTATTTTGATATGTGCTTGGTGTGCTTGGTTAGCAAAGGTAACAAACTTCTACTGTCTATAGTTGATAATTAAATGATATTCAGTGGACTGTGATCTTTGTATGAGACAGTCATTTAGGTCTGGGGAGCACTGTACTCATAGAGCTTGGCTAAATATTATTGCAATTCAGGTTCATTAATTTTTCTAATTAATCTGATTGATTAAAAGTAGTTGTGAAGCCCAGTTGGAAAATCAGAACAACAAAGTTATTGAAAAATCAGCTGACTGTGGAAAAAGATCCGGAAAAATGCTACTCTGAAAGATAAGAACAAAAAAAGTGCCCTGCCCACAGTCACAAACCTGGAGTTATTCAAATGTTTAGTCTCTGCTGCCTGGAGCTAAACCATCCTTAATGGTCTTAGTTCCAGCTCACTTATTTAAGTCAATTAGATAATGTCATTTTTCTGGTCTGGTTTTCCATTGTTTTACTTTTGAAAGTCAAGTACATTTCAACTGTTTAGCATATTGTAGGTGAGAGCTGAAGTGACCAGTTTAACATAAAATTCAGAAAGAAGCCCCAGCCCAGCACTCTTGGCTCAAACCAGTGAGAATATTCAGGGACTACCAGCCAACTCCATAAGGCTCTAACAGTTTCAAAGGCCTTTCCTTGCACGTACTATGCACATGGGAAGGGTGCTAAAGACTCAACACCCACACTTACCTGTGTTGGTGCCTGACTTTGTACTAATTATAGGTTGATCCTGTGGACTGAATGCCCACTAGTAACTGGAGCACATTGGTGCATTCCTGAACCACAACTCTGGTTTAATCTGTAAGGAATCCAGTCTGTGCACTCCCAAAGAGTAAACCACAGAGTGGCAAAAGGACATAATTGGAAGCTTCTTTTTAAAGAGCACTCCTATTCCAAACTAAACTGTCAAGGCAGACTTATCCACTGTCTCCTTTCAGGTCAGTCTGATTCATAAGCTTTCCATTCTCCAGGTCATTATGTCATGGTCATCAATATTTTCTATTAACTACTACCACACATGTCTTTTTTATGGCTGCATCACTGTAGTGGGATAGAGTAGCCCTTTTGTGCATTGGAGTTTCCATCTGAGTCATACATTTGGAGTGTCTGTTTTCTTTCCTTACCATTTCCAATTAATGGGCTTCTTTTATATTTTTGTCATGAATCCCTGTACACTTCTGTGCTGGAGAGATTAATAATTGCAGCTTAGCTTCTAATAAATATTATATATTATATTTGTTTTTACAATGAATTAAAGTGCCCTCAAGCTCCACACAAGCCAGCGTTCTGGGCTTGATTTCTGAGCCCTGTGTTTGTGCATTCTAGACAGGATGGACAAGTCACAAACTCTGGATCTGTATGCAAGCTAGTCTGGACTTCAGAGTGAATGTCTGAGCCCACTGAAGATAGAAATATATCAAAAGTCTATCTGTGTCCCACCATCACAATTAAACTCTCCAGAATGTGTTGAAGTGGTGATTATTGAGTTTCTCAGACGTGTTGAAAGAACTCAAAATTACCCCTTACACCAGAGGTTTTCATTTAATTAATACTATCAAATAGGCTGCAGTGTCCTATTTCAGAATAATCAGATTTCAATTATACTGCAGTCAGGGCCCCACAAGACCACATAACATCCCTATTTCTGCAGATTACACTAAGCTATGATGATATTTTGAATATTTTAATTTGTCTTTTTTGTGTGGTTTTTATGTCAGAGATGCAAGTTAGATTTATTTTTTTTCCAATAAGGCAACTTTTTAAACTAATTATTTAGATAGTAGCCAGGTCTGAAATATGCTAAAAGGTTTCTATAGCCTTCATTTCAGCAATTTACACTCACTGCTAATGTCAGTCTGTTCTGTCAAGCAAATCATCCAGCTTTGAAGTGGCCTTGTTTGTGCCACGATACTTTTTTTTCATCAGAAAGGAGATTCCAAAACAACAAGACACAGAACTTAGGGACATTATCTGATTACAATAAATAAAAAAAATATTAATCATTAACATATTGTAGAAAACGTTAATGATATATTTGGGCTGCCTTGGTATGGTTTGCATTGATATCTCACTTCATCAGAAAGGAGATTCCAAAACAACAAGACAGCAGAACTTAGGGACATTATCTCAAAGGAGACAGCTGCGTTTACAGGCCTCCCGATTTGAGGCCAGAGTAGACCAGTTATGGTGATCAATATGGCCAAGGCTGAGATGTTGTTTCAGGGAGTCCTTGTATCTTTTCTTCGGGGCTCCTCTCATGCGGCAGCCAGTGGCAAGTTCACCGTAAAGCAAGATCTTGGGAAGGCGGTGGTCCTTCATCCTGGAGACGTGCCCTGCCCAACGCAGCTGTGTTCTCATCAGCATAGCCTCGATACTTGTGATAGCTGCTTGCTCTAGAACAGATGTGTTGGTCACATAGTCTGACCAGTGGATGGTTTGCATTGATATAACACAGAGGAAAAATGTAATTTTAGGAATGATCTCATGCTAGCAAAACTCGTGGACTCTGAGAAAAGCAGGGTCACACAACATATCAGATGCAGGAATGTCTGTGGTCAGGCTGTGTCAGGGTGGTTGTGAACAACGACGTGGCTTCAGAGTGGCCACAGCAGTTACTTCATATGCATTCTCGAGTATCAAGATATTTTGTTTAAATACTCCATCAAACACCCATTTACTAAAGTAAATATTTGATTAATTTTGCTTTGTAGTTTCCATTGGAATTGAACCTGTTTCATATCTTGTTTTTTGTAATGCTTAGGGTAATTTCAGAATTTTAATGAGAACAAGAATAGATGGAAGATTAATGGGATTTTAAGTATAAAAAAAAAAATAAGGAAAGGGAAGTTTAATGATTTCTCTGCATCTAACCTTTTCCATTGGTGGCACACACAAACATCAGTCAGTATCCACCACTCTTCAGTACTCAGGCTGAGTACTGAACCATCTGAAATTCCTGAAAGGTTTTCTATGGTCTTCCAAAACCTTTGAAGGAGATTTTTCTCTGGGTATCTGATTTCCTTTTCTTCTCTAGCCAAGGTTTCAGAGTTTAACATTGAGAATTATTTATGTAATAAGAGCAGCAGGGCTATTAATTCTGTAAATACAATGTATATAAGATAGCACTATAGCTGATCTTTCATTGTTATGGATAAAAAACAAGACTCATATTTGAGGGAGTCATCATTAGTTTATGACATCATAGTAATGTCATAGGAACAAGAATAAAAGATGAATTTAATTTGGTGATCTTAATTGGTCTCAAACGAGCTTTGCAAAGTGATATGAATGGCTCAGATTGTAACAACTGTTAGTAGATATGGAAGATAAAGATTAATTAAAAAACATTAAAAGCTATTGACAAATGAAAATTTTAGTAACACAGATGTTGCATACAAATAATACTTGTAGAATATAATTCTGTTGTTTCACAATTCAGGCATAAGCAGGGAATTCAGTTCCATTATAATACACAAGTGTGAAATGTGACAGCTAAAATTGCTTCCATGACCCACATCCAAGAGAGGACATGGGTGTGAATGTTCAGAAAGTGATTCTTATGAATGTTTTTGTTTTACTAGGTCTGCCTGACATGCTCCCTTATTTCATAAATACTATATCTCTCTTATTTGCTGTTTTTCAAATGTATTTCTTTTTGTCTTTTTCTGACAGTTGTTGTCTATAGAATACAGTGATAAGTGCATAGAGAAAATGTAATGGCAGATTGTAATGACAATCATACACACTGTAGGGTGGTAAACAGTCTAGACAAAAGCCAAAAAAAAAGTAAAGAAAAAAAAAGAAAGAAGGACATTGTTTTATACATCATATAGAACAAAAACAGGTCTCAGTAACAAAGGCCTTAGTTCAGCCATCATACACTTGAAGAGCACATTTTACCCTCTTTAGCTCACATACAAAGAGTTTTTCTGCTTGGCTATGAATCTTTTAACTTTAGGAAGACAGAGGAGAAATAAATAACCACAGAAATATTTGGAAGGTTTGTGGTTGCTGCACGAGTACAGCACAATTGTGCAGAGCAAAAGAACACTGACAGCCATGAGTTTGACTCTGCTCACCCACATAGCCTTCTTGCTTGAGAAATTCCTTTCCTCCTCACCCCTATAACTCCATCAGTGGAAAATCAGATCACTAGCTGCTGCATGAAGATTAAAATCTCAAAACATGCTGTCATGTAAGTTGAAATTCATCAGCAGAAGGGAAAGAACAAAGAGTTGAAATGGCAAAGAGACTACTACATCCATCCCACCAGGACTAGGTGAATAGTTTTTCATGAATAATTTACTCACGGATTGTCAGTAGGTTTTTTGTTCAGAAATAATGTCTGAATAAATTCCAGTTTTCTGTGATCCATATACTGTTTGAGAGTAGGCTCTGTATATCTTTTTGCAAACACTATTCTGAACCTCTGCTGGTTCATGAGCATTTCTTGTGACTTCCGGTATTGCAGTTTGCCATCATTTTAAGAAATTTGCATAACATAGTTTCTGTTACATTAAGCAATTAGAAAATATCTGTCTGGGTTTCAATAAGTAACCACAATTACACATTATCGTTAACTAGCATAATTATCTACTAATTGGTAATGTCTACCTACTAATCTACTAAATAACCTACTAATCTACCTCCTAACCTACTGAGACCTACGAAGACCTACTAGTAATTATTAATCACGTTCCCAAGGACTGCAGGACAGACACCTTAAGGTACATATTTTTCAGGGCATGTTATTGGTAGTACTGGGACACTAACATAAATGTGATAAGGTATTTCAGTTAATTAGTCATACCAGACTGGTCATCTACATTCTGTCCTGACTTCTGAACCTTCTTTACTGGGAGAAGCAGCAGGCTTGGTCCAGGCTTCTTCCTGTCTCCCCTGTGACAGTTTCAGTACAAATGCAGGGGCTGTGCCCCTTTCACTCATTTGATCTGACCCAGAGATAATTTCATCATTACTGCTATGCTGTAAGAGAGAGAAAAACATCAGCTATGTGGGTTACACCAGGTTTCACATGTCTGCAATCCCACCTGCCCAGGAACTGCCAGCCTTTCTTCCCCACTACTCTCCCCAGTATCGTCCCAATACCGCCACCACCATTATCATGCCCTGGTACTTTCCCTTATTACCACACCCTGGTATCACCCATGAATCCACTGCACTCTTCAGCCCCAACATCTTCAACCTCTTTCTGGTCTCCAAAGCCTTCAGCAATCATTGCTTCAGGCAAGAGGGCCTGGCGTCATGTCTATCCTCCCTGCCCATCTTACTGCATCTCTTTCAACCAAAGCAATTTCAGTTAAATTCAAGGTCATCTCCACGCAGATCCCATCCTCAGGATTTTGCAGACACTGCAAGAATGTGCTAACCTAAATATTTACCATCACAGGTTCCCAGTGACTATCCCACAACCTCTCCCTCAACCCAGTATCTTTCCAGCTCCCAGATGATCCCATGGCACCAAACAGTCATCTCCTCCCACCTCTCATCTGAAGGGCTCTGTGAAGAAAGGCAAGCATTACCTCACTCTAATAAGGAAAGTGTGATTAATATTTTCTCTATATTTAACCTAGTCAGCTCACTCACAAGGTGACATAACTAATGAACATATAGATTTGTATTCCTACATGGTTCTTTGTTCTGAGGGAAAAATAACCTCTATTCAGTGTAACAGTATGCAAATACCTTGCTCGTGGGTGCCTACCTATCACCTTACCTGTGAAGCAGGAAACATGAGAATTTTCTCAAGACTTTCTCAGCTACAGAAAGACTGGGAAACACTGCTAGTAGTATTTCCAGGCATACACTTGGCAATTGTACTTATGCCAGTCCCAGTTAAAAGAATTTGAAAGGCTGGATGCTTTAGTAGAGGTATAACTTGCCTCCTTTGCTCTGAATTGTGAATGAAAATGCATGGTGGGGTAGCTTTGGGCTAGGCAGCTGCTGGATAGTCATGTCTCTTCCTATGCTTAAGTGACCTCAGCAGTAGAAAAAAGCATATGTTGCACAGAAAAAGGCAGCGTTTGAATAAAACCCTCACCTTAGTGCTTATTATAATCCCCCTCATGAGTCTGATTTGCTTTTGTTGCTTTGACACAACTGAATCAGTCATTAAAATACTTTTAGAGAGAAACATCCAAACAGCAAAAATGTGGAGGAAAAGTGTTTTAACAAAAAAAGTCTGTCCTGTAGGATTCATTCAACTCACAGCAAAGAACTGAAACCTTATGACAAACCTCAGGGAATATGGGATATATATTCCCCCACTGATGTCATCCACATTTTTTTTCTTCCTTTTTCTTTTGGCAGCCTTGCTCTCTTCACCTTAAAAAGAAGCTCATGAAATTAAATGCCTCTATGGAAAGTCCACATCTGGGTCACAGTTTAAAGGCTGTTGTCTCTGTGCTGTTAAGATGATACCTTGTCAGCCACATGAATGAGTAGACACATGTGCAAGCAACCGGGCACATTCAGGCAAGACATACCTGTCAGCCTCTGAGTCTTTGCAGTGATTTATTTGAATTTAGGGTTCACTCCTGCTTTCTGTGCAGATTTCAAAGGAAATTGCAAGCATACATATTCATCATCCTCTATTAATGGAGGTACAGAATCAGGAACTAAATAAGAAATGAGGTTTATTCAGAATTACAAAACAAATGGAATAGTCTGATAAATACATTGGTTTTTAATAAATCACGTTTCATGAAGTTTGCATTTTGACTGATAAACTGAGGTACTTTTATTTTGTTATCCCTTAGAGGCACATTTTTGATCCAAAGAAAGCTTGCTTTAGAGTAAAATATGCCAATATTTAGATCACTTTTATTTTCCCTTCAGATAGATCAAAAATGAATTGTATGACTGTGTTAGCTCTAGGTTGTCCCTGGGGGTACGATAGTCATATTTAAAGTTCTTTTGTCTGAGTAAGGAACGTATGTTTCAAGTTCCTCTGAAGATTCTTCATGCAGTAGTTGATCAGGTTCAAAGGACAAAATGGGAATGGCATTGTTGCCTTTACTGCTGAGCACTCCTTGAAGTACTACAGTCTTCAGTTATGGTAATTACCATCTGCCTGACCTACTCCTGTGGCCTTAACTGTAGGACCTAAACATCTCACAATTTCAGATTTATTCTTCCTCACAACACCTATAGAACATTATTTTAGAACATTATTTTCATGTTCTTACAGTTGAGAAGGTGAATATTTTGGGGGGAAAAAAGTTATAAGTGACCAAATAACTTTTAATATTAGAGTGAAAACTCTTGCACTGTTGTCCAGATCAAGAGAAACATTTAAATGCCCAGCTGGCTTTGGTTTTAATTTAAAGTAAGATACTGAACTGGGTTAAGAGCTGTTTACAGCAATATTCATTTTGAATTGAGATATAACTTACAGGAATAAAACTTTTCTTAGTGAAACATAATAAAGTAGGAGCAGTATCTTATACATTATTATGTGTCCAGATTTTATATATTTCAAGCTTAGATGAAGGAAGGCAGGCAAAAGGTAACAGTGTAGAGTGGGGCCCACCAAAGAGAGTGCAGTTTACCTATCAGTGTTCTGCCTCTTCTTCCTCTGTGCTGGATAGGGAAAGGATAGCTTTGCAGACGGGGTCAAGAAATGAAGACAGCACATATAGAACTTCCATTTGTAAATGTCAGCTCTGCTTCTCCGTACATCACTGAACATAAAGCAGTTCAAAGACTCCCTTTAACTTACACATCATGTTTCAACGTCATTCTCATTTGCTTGCATTGCAGCCTCGTGTGCTCAAAGCACATAACAAGCAGCCAGTGAGCTCTCCCTGTCTCCACAGTCTTTGCACACTTGTGCATTTGTGTAAATGCATAAATATGCATTTTTCATGAAGTTGTAATCAGTTGAAATCATTAACAGTGAATATTAGTGCATCTCTTATTTCCTTTTTCTTCCAGGCATTACTATTATCATTGGAGTCTTTAGTTTCATATTACCTTTCATCCTGAGAGAGCGTTTTGTATGTACACAGAGGAGCTTAAGTACAACCACTTCAAAGTGCAAAGGAAGCATTAAGTTGTAGAAAGGGCATTTGAGGAGATAGCATTGAGATTCTGGCCCACCAAATTTGCATCTTCTGTGCCCACACAGGGAAAAGGGGTTTCGTTTTTAAAGTTTACTCTTGCAGAAGTACTGTGTGTGGAGGGTTGTATGGGTTGCATAAGCAACACCGTTGTGAAGTCTGGTTTCCTCAGATGTGTGTTTCTGGTGCCTAGGGAAGTGAGCCCAGAACAAAGCTTTTCATAGACTGAAGGAATCACAGCATTTCTCTGCTTTGCATCTGTCATCTAGCAATCCATGAAATTGTGCTGTACGTTATTAGGGGCTCTAACAGGGTTTCTGTCCATTTTTCTGAATTTCCTATTTTAAATCCCCCCAATCTACTCGTCAAGTTGTTTGAGAAGTTACTTGAAACTGCTTCAAAATTTGCAAGGACTGGACAGGGAAACTGACCCCTGCACAGAAACATGGATTGCACAATTTTCAGGGAAACAGTTTCAAAGTACACGTAAATAGCATGTCAGAGGCTCTGTGACCTTCCTGCTCATAATGGCATAAGAGTGGAAGCACTGGCCAAGGGGACATAGGTCCTCTGGCCACAGTTTTCTTCAGGGAGGTTCTGCAACTTCCCCTTTCCCCAACATTATCATAAAGAGGAGTCCTTGCTCCTGCTCCTAAATCTAGTGTTAGAGGATATTAGTGGAAGTCTGTTTATTCTTCTCCTATTTTGTCATAAGTGACAGGGAGCTCAATAACATCCGTTCTGCTTTAATTTGACACTTTTCTTCCCCTCTACAACCACAGAAGTTAAAAGAAGTTTAATTCAATAGTGTAAAGATTCTGTAAAGAATTTATGATTGTGAAAGTTTCTTCAGAGATACCTTTGAAATGTTGTGCATCTTTACTATTTTAATCCCATTCCATTTGGTGGTGTTTATGCAAGTAATCAGAAGTCTAATAAAAATGGGATGTAAAGTAGGAAACAGCACAGAAAACCAAGCAGTGTACAAAATTATAGAGTGGTGAATTCCCACTTAGTTCACTGGGTTTTGAATCAAGTCTTTATGGTAGATAATGAAGAATTGGATTAATCTCTATTCCAATAAATAGAAGAATTTCCACTCAGTAGCATTGAGTGGAGAGTGCACTCAGTGAAGGGTGCCCCTTCAATATAATAGATTTTATCTTACCAAAACTCCAGTTGTCTCTAAACAATTCCATAAACAATGCAGATATAAATCTGTATGAAAACAAGCAACAGATGCAACCAGAATCACATTTCAATGTTCAGCTTTTCTTGATTAAAAACTACTTTATACTCACAGTGTATTACATAGAGCATCCATGTTATCTGATTGTTTTTAAAAGAATGCTCATGCAATGTTATATTTTGGCACTACAAAAACCTTCATAAATTCATAATGAAAAGAAGCAAACATTATTTATCTTTAAAATCTGGGCACTAAATTTAAATTTCCTCCTGGAAATTTTAATTAGCAATTTGAAAAATGCTAAGGCAAAGTATCTGCTCCCAGTTGTCTGTTTAGGTTAAATTAAATTATTTCTGAAAGTAATATAATTAGAATCCTTTTAGCTCTTAATCAATATCTTATTTACATTTATTTTCCTCATAGTACTTGATTAGTTCTTTTGAAAAGGGTGGGGTAGCCTATTTTCTGTTTGTTACATACTCAGATGTATCTGTGCTTTCACTGACAAATAAACCTCTTGCAGTGCAGCAAGAGTGTAGAAATCATAAAGTGATATGGGTTTTTTTTAGGTGGGTAACTGGAATTCTATCATGTCTCAACAGGAATTACATTAATAAGTTTTCAGCTGATTCAACTTCCTACATGAAAATATCTCTCACCGGAGAATACACAGAAGTTATACATTACACAAAGGGCCTGATTCACCTAGTTTCACTTAAACTTCTGCAAAATGAAGGGAATAGAGACAGTAAAACTTATCGTTCTTATTTAGTTACACTTTGCACTCTGACAGACACAAAGTAAAGCCCTAAACCTGGACTGAGCCAAGCCCTACACCTATTAGACCTCCACTGATATTAAGGACTCCACATAACTACCCCCCAACAATCACACTTGATGACTCATCTTACAACACAGAATGACATATTCCTGATATACAAAGAACCTGTTGGAATGCAAACCGTATCAGCAATGGTCAAATAGGCAACCATTCTCTTCTATCTGTGCTTTATTTCTGAAGATTTTGGTTGGTCTGTTCTCTGTGACACCATGGCACCTTTTACATCAGCCATAGACTGTGTTCTACAAAATGCTGTGAACTCTAGTTCCAGTTAGATTTGGATCACAGTAGCACATGGTTAATTTTGACTGATGGAAGGACAGAGAGATATATTATATAATACCATCTACTTCAGCAAGTTTTTCCAGTTGTTCTAGCTAATCAATGTTTCTCTGCAAAGTTGGATTCTGCACAGTTCTTTGGGGCTGTTGTATCTCAGAGACAGGAGCTGTGGTGTCAGTGCACCTTTTTAACCCAGCCCATGAGATTCCAAAGTCACAGGAGTTCAACAGGTGACTGCAGCCAAATAGCCAGCTCTCCATATTTGATGTGAGGAGCTGTGCCCAGCATCAACGCTCTTGGAGCAGGAGGAAGGCAGTGTCTTCCCAGCGGTGTGAGCTGAAAGCATCAGAAGTGGGGGAAGGTCAGGCAAGATGCCTCAGGTTTTATGCAAAGTGCTTAAGGTTTGACAGGTCTGTTAAGATCTCTTTTTTGGCAGACACATTGTGTTTATATCTGAGGTTTGATATATTTATGCATACAGTGTGTGTATGCCTGAGCAATGAAAATTAGTCAGTCCAGTGTTTCACCAAAACTGAAACCCAAACAGAAATTAAAGTGTTTCATTTACTTTTTTTCTCTCCTGGACCAGAACTGAAGTACAAACATCCTAGAGTTAACTAAAGAAAATGTTTTTCTGAGACCTTTGCACCTATTTTGTATAGCCTGAACCTATTTTGCAGAACCAAGAGAGTAATTCATCTATTTCAGATAAATATCCAAGCTGAAACTGTCAACCCTGAGTGCTCATAATTATGTAGTTGAATCAGTATTTAGCAGTGATGTGAGTAACTTGATTTTTTTCAGTATTTATAAAGGTGTACGTGTAGTGTTGAAAATTATGGCAAGTGCAAGCTCTCTAGCACCTGTTTTATATCTTCCCTTTCCCCACATATCAGATACAGGTTTCTATAGCCTAAAGTGACTTTCTAAACAACACTTCAGACCTCGAACTTTAGGTTATGGTTTGAAAAAGTTCTAAAAGTAGCAAAAATTCTTTAGTTGGTACAAAGGGAGGGATCCAAAATGAAGCAAATTTTGGGGCAGAGTGTACTCTCAGCAGTCTCTCCCCACAGAACTGGGAGGCAAGGCACAGAAGGACATACTGCCACCCAGAGAGACCTCAGCCAGCTGGAGAAACAGGCTGATATCTGGAACCTCACGAACTTCAACAAGGGAAAGTCCTAAGTTCTGCACCTAGTGAGAGGTGCAGAAGACCCAGATAATGATGGGGGCCTGATTGGAAAGCAGCTTTGCAGAAAAGGCCTCAGGGGTCCTGGTGGACCAGGAGACAGAAATTTGACCTTGATGTAAAGAAAGCTAATGTAACCTGGACTGCAATAGAAGGAGTGTTGCCAGGGCATTGAAGGAGGTGGTTCATCCCCTCTGCTCAACAATGGTGAGATCATACCACACCACACCATATGTGTCCAGTACTGAGCTTCCCAGTACACAAGAGATGTGGACATACTGGAGAGATTTTAAGGATGGACCACAAAGATGATGGAGGGACTGAGTGCCTCTCCTGTGAGGAAAAGCTGAGAGAGTTGGGACTGTTTAGTCTAGAGGAGAAAAGGGTTTGGGGAGATCTTATCTGATCATATAAGTATCTGGAGGGAGAGTGTAAAGAACATGGTGTCCAGTGATGAGAAGCAACGGGCAAAAAATGAAACACTGGAGGTTCCATCTTGAACCTCTTTTTTATGGTGAGAGGGACCAAGGGTGACTGGCACAGGCTGACCACAGAGGTTGTGGAGTTTCCATTCTTACAGGTACTCAAAAGACAGCTGGACATGGTCCTGGGCCACTGGCTCTTGGCCCAGGATGGCTGCACAGGAACAAAATGGCTTTTTTCACTGGATCACACAACTAACTGCTTTTATTTGTACACTTCTAACTCATCCTGAGGTCCATTCTAGTAGAAACAAAATGGAATGTTCCTAGTCTGAATCTTATTGAGGTCAGAATTTCTTTCACGTAAGAAGCAAAAAATAGCTTATCTAAGTCTAAACTAAATTTTGCAGCAAATTAGTTAAAATGCATTAGACTTCTCTGCAGATAAACCATTTTAGTAACATTTTAAATGAACATAAGTAGTTTAATGTTGCTTTGGGAGCAAAGTAAGCTAAATCAAATTAAAGCAGCTTTAATTCTAGATAAGCCATAGAGTTGTAAGCAATTTAAGGTAACCAAATTTAAAAGTATTTTTTTCAGTTATTGAGCAACAACTCTTCCAGCATCTCTGTGTGAATAAATTTTCAACAGCCTCTTTGTTTGCCTTCTATTTCTGGTGCTGCTTTTCTCAGCATGTACCTAAGCAATCTGATTTTGGCTTACGTTTTGACCAGTTGATATTTCTGGTGGCTCTTTGGAAGGATTTTTTGGAAGGCCTTCCAGAAAAATAATAGTGGTCATTAGAGGTCTTCTCTGCTAGTCAAAGAAGGTTCTCTCCTTTGTCTTCAACAATTCATGGCCCTTGGGAGAGCGAGAGAATTGCAATCCGTTGGAAAATGGCATCTATTATGCTTAGATGCAAGATATTTCAGAATTTCTCATTCAGTGCTTTTAGAAACCAGCATTTTTAAAAGAGGTCTAAGAAACATGAAATGTTCTTGGCAAGTTTGAAAGAGCAACTCCGCATAGGAAATGATTTTCTGGTAGTGTGTGGTGCATAGATATTGTATTGCAATGCAGATTTCAAAATGCAATTGTACTTCACAGGACATCAGTTTCAAAAGCGTGGAAAACAATGGCATACATGGATTTTGGAGGAAATCTCCTGCCAACTCCTTCCAATTTCTTCAGGCCATCTTATTTCTAATCACTTTCCACAGCACCATCATATGGTTTCCTGGTCATGCAGGAGAGAAAAACCAACCCGAGTCTATAAGTGTTCTGATATGTGGAGAGACAAGACCTCACAGACAGAATAAATGCACAGGCACACACATACACCAGAGAGAAACTACAGAACAAATGACATAGAAATACAATGGTAAATGTCTGGGAAATATCCATTATTTCTTCACAGGGCCTGACAAATGCTGAGAATATCTGAAATCAGATAAAGTACAAAAACCTCAAAAAGGTCTACTTTTAACTTCATTTATATCTATTTTTACCAAAAGTACAGTATAATTATATTAATTGAAACTGTTCTCTTTACAAAGGGTAGGGAATGATGACTTAAAACCTCATTTTAAACTATTCGTAGGTCTTCATGTGTAACTTAAAAGTTAATGTTACTGTCAACAGAAAATTAATTAATTTGATAAATAATCATGTTATGGTTTCAAATAAAAAAACTGTGTCAGCCATTTAATTTGCCAGTCACACTAAGGCATTATTCTAAGTTAATTAAAATGTTTTCTTTTTTTTTCTAATGCTTTTCATTTGCATTCTGACCATTTCCTGATGTTTCAATTAGTTTTTTTCACAGACAGTTTATAATGAGCATCAAGTTAAGATCAAGCCTTACTAAAATTCATGACACTGTTACTCAACCAACCCTCAAGCCCTGTTTGACTTCATAATATTTAAGATGACATAATATTTCAGATGATTTGATGTGTGTAAACAGATACCAAATTCAGCTACTGTTTCATATGTACTTAATGTATGTAATGGCATTTATGGAAATAGTCAAATTTTTTTCAGTTTTCTACTCCAACTGAAATTGTGCCCAAACTGGAATATTTTGGAAATCATACTGACTTTGATGAAGTTTTGATAGGATTATTTCTGAACTCTAGAATAGACTTGGAAGATGAGAGTAAAAGATGAAAAACCTGAGTTTCTTGAGCTAAACATGGACATTTTTCCAAAGTCCCAAAAGAATTTTGTTGCCTTCTAGGATGAAGGGGAAGGAACCAGGCTCCTGACAGGAGGAGAAGAGAGAATCCAGGATGAGGGCATAGAAGGAGTCTGCAAGGCTGGACTGTGGATCCTCTTGACAAGGAGAATGAATGACTGTTATTCACAGTGGGAATTAGGTAGGTGGTGGTTTTGAATATTCAGGCACATTCTTTCATCTTAAAATGTCTAAATACTTCTAATAAATCTCAGTCTGCAAGACTGAAACAGACATATTACAGAAAGAAAGAATTAAGATGTCTTAAGATAAAGGTAGGAAGCCTGAACCTAGTTTGATAAAACAAAGGTAATTGATGGTTCAGAGGGGTCAGACTGATCAAGTCAAAATTGCTGAGGGACATATTTTAAAAACAGGTTTAATTAAATGATTTGGAGAGAGGACTTTGAAATTTAGGGAAACTAGAGATGGAGATCTTGCAGCAATGGAAGAAGGGAGATATGACAGCATAGATGTCTCAGCAAAAAAATAACAGATTAAGTACAACCTGGAGAAGCAACATGGATATGTAAGCAAAGAAACAGGAAAAGGTAATTCCTAGCTCATAACCATGGAAATAAGAATATACTGAAAGAACAGGATACAGAAACCTGAATACTTGGCTTTTGTTGCTTGTGCGCTTAAGGAAGGGCTGTGAAGACTCAACCATTTTCCCACCCATTTGCAACTCCAGGAAAAAAGATTAAATGTGAATATTTTTCTTAAAATGCACTTTCCTTTGTACATAAGTAAGAGCCAGCCAGGTGCCCTCTCATTTAACAACCAAATTCAGGACTCTCCTGGTATGAATTAGTACGCCATGTTCAGTTCAAATGCCAACATACAAGGATCTGATTTTCTAAAATGGAAAGTGCAAAACGTTTCAGAATAAACATTGTATCTTATGACTTAGCAAGAGTCATATGTTTACCACAGTGCTGCCAAAGTACAGAGAAATTGCAAATGATTTAGGTAATTTCAAATTACTTCTGGGGCAAGCACCCAATCTGAGAGATCTGAAAACTGAGCTGTTTAAAAAGAAAGCTTCCAAACACAGTTATTTCATTTCAGCAAGCTGTACCAGTAGCATGCCAGTCTGAGATCTAATCTAGCAGCAGCTTTTGGTCTAATACAGTAACTGTAGCTCATATGTTTAAAAACATTTTGTCTAGTTAATCTGGGTAACTGTGCTAACAGCACAGGAAGGCGTACCTGTGAGATTTAAAAGATTGCAGGCAGCTATTTGACTATATAATTGTCACTGTGCCTGAACTGAGGTGACAAATGGATTCTACATTTAACCAGCAAAAGAGTTTACATGGATGGCATCAGAAAACAGCCCCCACCATCACCTCGAAGTTAACAGGACATCAAATTTTGGCACAAAGTTTTAAAAGTTTCTTGGTCATCTCAGTGAACTCTCTCAGATAGAAGAAAGTATCAAGAGAAGTAACACCTTTCTGTATTGCTCAGATATTTTATCCTACTTGTTTAGTTTATCAAATGTTAGATCAACTTCTTTTTAAAATAGCTGACCAGTCAGTTGGAACATCTTACAGGCAGTGCTGTGAGAACAGTGATGGACAGCTGGGTGAGCTCAGTCTGCTCTGTAACTCGGGCATGATGAGCACAGGTGTATGTATGCACACAGTTCATCCTAGCAAAAAGTAGTGCAATCATTCCATTAGGGCTTCAGTTCCTGGCCTGAGCTGTTGTCAGTGTCTCAGCACTAACACACCAGGAGATCTGGTACCTGACACAAAGAATATGCAAAGTGCCATAATATCCCTTCTTCTCTCATTCTTCTGCTACTGTAAAATTGTCATCCAATAAGGTTTTAAAAAGAGTAAATTATTGTTAATCTTTCAGCTATCTTTTTCTTGGTTCCTTTTTTTAATTACTATTTTATCCACAAAAGAAATTCTCTCCTTAAAAATTATTTCATATAAATAATCCAATGTCAGACCACTTAGCTTTTCATTTAAAAGGAAGATGAAATAAATTAGTTTGATACTTCATAATATACATTGATCTACTGGACAGGTTTACAATACAATACAATTTAATTTATAGAGTATTTCATAATACTGACATCAACAAAATGACTCACAGTGAATTTTAAACACATCATCATAACACATCCATTGACCAAATTAGAAAAATGTTTTTGCTGTATTTATTTTTTTAGAAAATCTAAACAAAGAAAGATGTGGTTTATCCTAAAAAAAGGAACTATAAATGTCAGGATAACGATGAGACAATATCAGTTCATCAATAAATGTCTGGAGGCAGCAGTAAACAGGTATGCTAGGTTTGCAGGGAGCTCTGAAACAAAATACTCACAGTAAGTGTCATCCCCTACTGTCCCACAGCTTGGGAAAATGTTTTCTTCATTATTTGTGTAAAATAATGAAGATAACTAATTCGATATAACTCTTTGCTTCTTTCTATGTGAAGCAATTTCTACTGAGAAAAATTGTACTGGATTCTGCACCTGGGATGGTACAATCCTGGATATATTTCCAAACTGGGGGACAAGAGGTTGAAATGCGGCCCTGCTAAAAGGAATGTGGGAGTTTTGGTTGATAGTGAGCTCATTATGGGCTCAATTGTCAAGAAACAGAAGCAAGAAAATGTACACCTAAATCTGACTCAGAAACTCCTAATTTAAAATGTATAAAATAAGCCAAACAATAACACCAACACATTTCTTATAACATAGTAGCTGTGCAACTTCAAATCTGTAGGTTCAGCCTTGATAATAGGAACAGTCAGTGGCATTACATTCCAAATAATCAATGTTCCTTATGATTAAACCCACAAAAGGTGGAGAATTAGCTTGCTGTAAGAGCACCACAAATGTGAACGCAAAGGGAATAAAGTTACTTATTAATTTCAATGAAAGAGTATTTTGTACCAGCTCTACTCTGGTACAAGAATGTACTGAACTTCCTCTGTTTCTCCTGAGATAAGCTGGGGTATCTCTAGGGTTGCTCTTGCTCCTTCTTCTGTCCTAGGTTCTCCATGACTTATGGAGACTTATGGAGACTTATGGAGCCACAGACTTAGAAGTTAATGCACCCTCTCTAATAACCCTGTTCAACCACTGTCCCAGCCTGTTCAGCTTTGCACTATGCAAACTAATCCCAGCTGGGCTGAGAACAGCTTTTACTGTTCAATTACTGCCATCGATAAGAGGGTTTCCCCTTTGGAAAGGTACACAGCCAAAATAGCAGGAGCAAACTTGTACTGTCACACACATATAAACCTGATCATCTCCTTCTTGCCAGCCCCACCCCTGCATTAGATAGCCATACAATTTCTGTAAGAAATATTTATATATGACCAGATCATCAGCTAATGTGAATTTGATTCGGTAAAGCCATTCTGAATATCTTTCTGTATTTTCATTATTTCTTTCACTGAACTGTGCTGAAGTGATTTTTTTCTTAAACGTTGCAACTTCTCCTTTTTCAAGCTTTTCTTCCAAAGTCATTTGATTCTAGGCAGGGGTGAGAGGAGACTTTCAAATGCTGCTCTGCATGTACTAGCTGGTGTTTCTATCTATATTTTAAGAGTCTACTGATTTCTGGAAATATAAGTTACTCTTCAGATGATCATTTTCCCGGACTCCAATGCAGGCTTCTTGTTAAAATTTTACTGAAAGAGGATAACACTATTTGTTCAGCACAGAAAAGACTAAAAAATAAAAGCAAGATGAACTTTCACATTTTTTGATGTCTTAACTAGCACCATAATTTTCCTCTTCTCTGTAACTATAACCATTAGGAAACATATCACAGTTATAGTAAAATAAATATCAGCTTTCAAAAGGCAAGAATTCAACATAGGCAGTTTAAGAATTAAACAGTGTCTGTTCCACCCTTTTTGTAGAGGAATAAATGACCACAGCAGTCGAGAAAGTAGCACTCTACTCTGCAATTAGAAGTGATGGATAAAATGAGAGTAGAACTGCAAAGCTGTCATTTTCAGATATTAAAAAGACAAGTATTTTTCTAAGCTAACTGGAAAAATCATTTGCTCATCTACTTATTCTGCTTAGATGTCAAAAAAAAATAAAAGCTTTATAACATTTAACATTTTAATGATTCTGAAGAAATAGCAAACTTGGGCCCAATTTTCCTCTCATCGGACATGACAAGAATTTTTGTCTTTGAACTCAGAGTAAGTGGACATAGATCCTTGGTTTTAAAGGAAATTAATATTTGAGAAGCTGATAATATAAATTTAGAATATGATGTTATGGTTATGGTGATATAAATTTGGAGTTAACACTTTTTAGTCATACTAAATTTGGACAGATTTGTTTCTTTTCATCTTGTACTTTCTTCCAGTTTATGAACTTTCTGAACAGTTACAGGTCTGTGAGGCAGGCATCCAAACTCCAGAAATGAACCACACTAAGATCCCCTTAAAAAAAGGGCCAGAGTCAACTTTCCATTCCCCCATTAAACCCCTGTTAGGCTTACAGTTCCCTAGGACCAAAGGGAGGAACTTCCCTCAAGACTGTGACCTTTGTAGTAAGCCAGAACAGTTTTGATGTTTTCCTTGAAAGCAGGGAGTTTCCCTAGTTGTGCACAAATGTTTCAGATATATAGGGTCACTGCTAAGCAGCAAAGTAGCAGCAAAACACCTAGTTCCAAATTCACATTTTTTTGAGAAGAATTGGTCAGTGGCAGCTCACCTGCTGCAGCACATAAACCAAACAGCTTTTCTGTTAAACAACTGTGTAAGTGTGATAGTTATAGAGGGGTCAGAAAAGGTGGAAGTTCTGGGCTGGGTTCTCAGATCCTGGAAGCTCCGTGGTTATATTGGAGTCAATGGATCAATGTGGTTTTCTCCATGAGAAGGCTTGGCCATCCAAGGCATTAAAATGTGTCCCAGGACTTGTTCTACCAAAGCCATTTAGCAGTTCTGCCAGCACAGGACAAACTGTGCCATGTTCTGCGGAACTTATTAGGTGCAGGAAAGTCCTCAGACTGCCCCACAACACTAAACTGATTATTGTTCACATCATAAATAGTGACCAGTGCAGCACTGCAATGAAAGGTGATAGTTTTTGTCCCAGAGGGACCCCATGCCAGGCTGGCAGCTGACTGTTGTGCTGCTCTATTTGCCAGTACTGCTCCTTGCCGGGGACATCAGCTCTGAATGTGTGTTGAACAGAATGCTAATGAATATGGCCCTGTCACTGTGCACTCTCAAATTCCTGAAAAATAATGATATTAAAAACTATTGTCCTTATCTAAATACTGCTCTATTTTTCCTGTAAAGGTCATTAAGTAGTTTTCAGTGTCAGTACTAAAGAAAAAGCTGGGAGCCATTTGTAATCCTGACAGTATTGTCCCAAATTGTGAGTTATGACCCTGCCAGTCATGATGCTGCTCAACCACATGTAGCCACTATCACTGCATCACCACAGCTCTGCAGTAGCATATTCCTCAACCAGATTAATTTTATACCATATTTGAGGACGTTTTTTCCCCAAGAGCAAACCTAATGTTCCTACCTGCCCTTTAATCACTTCTGGTTCATAGCAATCTGTGTCAGAGAACATTATAACAATAATATGTAACTCTAGGGAACACTGATATTACATAAACTGCAGCATAATACTTAACATATTAAATTCAATTTCTCAATTTAGCTATTCTCTGTCTGTTTTACTTGGCTTTAAACTAAACAAATTTCCAGTGCCAAATGCAGCAGTTGGAACTGACCACCTACAGCACAAGATTAAGGAAATGAAAAAATGCTGTGTATTTGTTCTGAAGCTAAAACCTCCTTCTCTTCAGCAAAGGAACTTCATTGATTATAAACCACACTGCTTTAAATTAAATAAAATGGAAGTATAATGAGCTATTGTGGAGTGAGGTATAGTTTATGTAAAGTTTTTCAATCTCATAAACTCCAAGGGAGGTCACTCTTCTACTAAAAGAATTTCCCAAGTTTCTCTATGAAGAAACATTTATCTGTAAACCTGGCAACTTTATTATAAAAGACAGTACAAGAAGCGGAAGGGAGAGAAGTTGATTTTGGTTCATTTGAGGCCCTTCTTATTCACCCTGTCTGTAAATAACATCTTCCTGAGAGTGTCACATCTTTTAGGGCTCTATGGAGCAAATCTCTGCTTTGCCACTGCAGTCAGACCTCCAGAGGCTTCAGCCTGACCAAGCATGTGGAACACAGGAGCCACATCCTTCAGCCTCACAGTCTCAGAACTTTGTCAGCATCTCTCTAACTGCTGTAGCATGAAGCTACAGTAGGAGTTATGGAGGAACACAGCTTTCTCTGTTTGCCCAGACACAGAAGGTGACCTACACCTCCTGAGTTATTCTGACTCCAGTGAGTGTGCTCAACAGGGGATGAACAGCAGCAGATGAGAGAAAACAGACAGACTCCAGAGGCAGGGTGGCCCTGATGCCTATTTCTGACAAGAGAAAGTACTTCCTTATTTCTGAGTCTCACTAACTCACACTATTTTTAATGTTTATCCAGCCACCTAAAACAAGGAAAAATTAAGGTGTAAATTCATTCAGAAATGTAATAGTGGAGTCATTATGATGCTTTCTCAAGGACAGGTACAGTTGGTTGGAGGATGTAATTGTCTAGTTAACAATATCTTTCTTAACCTAAGTTCTATTAAAGTCAAAGAAAATAATTTCATTACAGTTTGTGTGCTGGAGAAGAACAATAATATATAATATTATAGGTGCTACTCTATGAGCTCTCTTCCATTCTGTCTAATTTAAACCTAATATTTAAAAAATCATTCAGTATATATTTCAGTCTGTCCTGTATGTCCACTGAAGGAGCATGACTGAAGATTCTCCACAATGTCCCACTCCCATGTAAGGGAAATAAGTTCAATTTTGCCATTTATTTTAAAGCTTGACTTGCATACTTATATTACTGCATACTTGTGTGAAATCCAAGAAGTCTGTTCAAGTTACAAGTCAGCTCAGAGAGAAGCAGAAGCACAGGAGAAGAAAAATATAATATATGTTCAGTGCCTGCTGAGTATGGAATCATCAGGTCACTTGAAAATATATAAAATTAATCTCAGACAGAATATTGGAATTTCACTCAAATTATAACCATTTTGAATAAATAATTTCCAAACCAATTTAAATGGTAGTCTTCCTACATCTCCCACCTTCTCTGTCATTCTTGATGAAGTCGTAGTATATTGGATAACTGCTACTAAGCCTGTTCTTCTTTTCACAGCACCAGCTGCATGCATAGTAGCCATGAGATATCACCAGGAGTAAAGGGAGTTCTGTAAAATTAGGGAAAAGAAGAGATTCTACGGTAAAAAGTCCATAAAGCACCAGCACATCCTGGTTTACCATGTCCCTATTCAAGGTAAGCAAGTAAAATGTTGAATGACTCTCATGAATGAAAGCATTTGTGACTCATTTCAGAGAAAGTAAATAGCAACAGACCATTTAAGAGATCTCAGAAAGACACCACACTATGTTGTAGGTCTACAATTATGTCAAGAAAGACAGAGAGAATTTTTAAAATAAAGAAAGACCAAAAGACTGAGAGCAGACATCACTAGAAAGGCCATGGGGGTGAGTTATGTATTAAGCACTAGAAAGGTCATGGGGTGAGTTATGTATTCAGCTTTCTCAAAAGCCAGCCAAGAATTACTATACAGCCCAATGTGGAAAGTTTTTTTAATATCCTTCTCTATAATGATAGAGAAAATTAAATTCTAGTAATTTTATAGTTAACCCATTCCCAAATTGTTAGTTTTATTCACAGAGATGGTTCCTCTCAATATATTTTACTAAGCTCCACTCTAGCAGATTGGTAATTGTGGCTTCAGTCCAACAAAGCACACATAGAGGTGAACCTGCGAGTAGTTGAATAGATTTTAGTGAAGTATAGATATGTTTAGGGTATTCATACACTGAACTGCTTTGCTGGACTGTGGTTTAGATGAACACCATCTCTATATCACTCCATCAGCCTGTCCAGCAATGCAATGAAGCCAGCAGAAAGTTAATGTGATTGTTAAGTCATTGGAAATAGGGCATGCACAAGTCTAGGAAATCATCTTGTGGAAGCATTTGTCTGAAATTAGTTCTTGCTTTTTCAAATTAGCTCATTTTTCTGAATAAGAGAGCTGACTATTCTGTCCAAAAATGGTGAAATTAAATAAAATTAACATACTCAGTGATTAATCAAAAGAATAGGTGGCACCAGATTGCAGCATAAGAGCACATTTTAAAGGAAAAAGGCTGTTCAAAAAACAAATGCAAAAGATATATGTGTTTTGTTAACAACAGAAAAATAGTACTATTCATGCATTTTTTTAGTTCTGAATAATATCCTGCTAATTAAAATTAGTGTCAGCTAAATTTCCTGAATAGCATTTTAGCAACAATAAAGAAAACAATCCAAATTTCCTTTAAATACTTTGCTGCACATTAGAAATAATTATCAATTAATTTACTTAAATACCAGGCTTCTGCTACCATAGTCAATGAGGCTTGTACTACACAGCAAATTAGATTGCAAAACCCTAGTACAATCAGAAGGCAAGGACCTATACTGAAAAATCATGAAATGGTGCTGAGCTCAACAGGCAAAATTATCCCCAAGGATTTGTGCAGCATTGGACCAGTACCCTGGATGGGCAGCCAGAGGCAGGTGCTGACAGAACACTGCAGGACACAGAGCAGTTGTCTGACCAGGCTTGAGCCTCTTCCCAGTGAACAAGACCAAGAAGTGAGCATTGACAAAGCTGCCTGGGTGATTCAGGAGATTAGGTCCCATTTCAACATGCCTTAGGTATTCAAGTCTTAAAGAAACCCCAGGATACTTGGGCTAGAAAACACAGATTTTCTGAAAGAAAGCAAAAGATACGTAAAAACTCAGATAAGCTTTTTTACTTTAAAAAAACACCTCTGTGTGCACGTGTGGTTTTAAGCAACTTTAAGACAGGTTATTTCATTTAAATTTTTCTCTTTCTTCTTCTACCTTTGAGAACATGGTTCAGAGGCCGCTGAAATCAATTAAAGCCTTTCTCTGTATCAGTGATTTTGAACATCATTTGTGAAAAACCATCATGCAGTTGGCAGACAGACATCTGAGCACAAGCACTACACTTTATATGCACTCTGTACTTGAGTCAGGAGACTATTTGAGATCTCATATGAGACCATCTAACCTATCTTGCTAGCTGTGCACAGGAGCATTATCAATAGGTCCATGTGATTTTAAGAGTAAGAAGGTAAAAGTTTACTGAGTTACTGCTTTTCCACAGGTGATTAGACAGAGACCATAGACTTTCCTCTCCCTATTGCAGTAGGATTACTGTAACCATGATCCAAGGATATAAAAGAAACAGGGAGGAAAGTTGCTTTCATTGAAAAGTTTGAGGTGGAAAAGTACCCAGTAAATACCTATTCAAGTCCGAAAAGGCACAACAGACCTTCAGCTAAGTAAAGATTAGAAACAATTGGTCCAAGTTCACTATGAGAAAGCAAAGCAGTTACATAATTTGATCATCCCTTCTCCTTCTTTCAAAGTACTAGGGTTTATATTAAACCTCAATATTAAGCCTTTTGCATCAGGGTGGAAAAAAAAAAAAGTCAACCAGGAACTGTGGGGAACTAGTTGAAATGAAAGTGGAGGATATTAAAATGTCCTATAACCTCAATATCTCTACTTAATCCATGGAAAAATTCCCTCTGTATCCTGTTTCCTATGTTTTTTCTGAAGTTATTTTCTACGTGTAGAAAACACATGAGGAGGACATGAGGTCCATGAGAACCAAGACTGATACTTCTAATTTCAGTATTTGTGAGGCAGAAGCACAGGGAAAAGTAGCATAGAGAAAACAGAGGAAAACTGGAGAGAACAGGCTTTGGGGGAAAAAAAATCAATGTTGTAATTTTTAATGTCTATCCATAGTTTCCTGCATATTGTTTCTCTCAGCTGTGGTTGTACAAGTTGGGACAGGTAGAGACTATAGATTTTCAGGTTTATATTAGGTAACTTGGCTTCTTTATTCTGTCAAGGTTCTTTTCATGATGAAAATGAAAGAGGGAGGGGAGTTTAAAAAAAAAATCTTGGAAGATGTTTCTTCGAGTGCTACAGTTTTTGTTGGTTTGGTATATTTTTCCCTAATGCGCACAAGATGAAGTTTGCCACAAATATTTTCAATCCTACTAAAGAAATCTATTCTGTTTTAGGTAGTGTTTATTACAGAAAAAAAAAGAAAAAAAAAAAAGGCATCAGGGCTTGACCTTAAGTTCCAGGAGGCTTTGTGAAAATAAATAGCAAAGGTATTTTAATATTGAATTGAAATGACAGGATAGTGTGAGAGTGTGTGTGTGTGTGTGTGTGTGTACACCAGATATTTCAGGCTAATGTGAAGATACCTACATTTTTTCCTATCCTATTTCAAATAACAATTACTGCAATTTTTCTTTTGTTTTTTTCCTTTGGGATATTTTCAGATTTTAGCTATATGTTCTAGCCTAAAACATGAATGCAAAGAGTTGATATTTTCCTAGGCCACAAAGACCTTAGTTTTGTTTAACTTTAAACTTAAGTAGTTTAGTAGTTTTAACAGTGATTTTTTTGTTGTGGAGTAAGGAGCTGAAGAAAACAACTGCCAGATAATGTGGAGAGGAGGCAGAAGATTGTTATTCTTCTGAACTAGAATATCAGAAGTTCAAAGAGTGAAATAATGTCTCATAGTCTAATACGTTCTTTATTCATAACATAATCTGTCTGCACACTTCACATTTTCCCCTTGGCCTTGCAGGAGAAAAAATTGTCATTATATTTATGATTTGTTACACATAAAATATACTTTATTTTCATTTATGTAATTTATATTACATTTGTAAACAGATACATCCTGTCTAAGCAATGCACAGCAACCTGAGGGACCCGGGGGTACAGTGACTCATTTAACAAGCAATTACCTCGGAAAGATTAGGGAATTAAACTGTACCTGACAAAGCTACTGCTGAGTAAAAGATTCTGTTCTGGTTTTCTTTGAATGTATTTGTTTTAATTCCAAAAAAATCACCAAAGCTGATAAAAAAACCTTATATCTGATAAAAAAACATTACATGACAGCAATGAGAGCAGGCTTAGAGCATGCCAAGTACTTATTAAAGAAATATTTTTTTTTTAAGATAATTTAGACAATTCCACAGAAGGAAATTCCAGGTATTCTGTCTGTTTTAAACTATGAACAATTTTTTGGTCCTGAGTCCTAACATTCTTATCTTTCACAAATGAATCAAGACCAAAAAGATGGACTTATGTTTCGTGACCTTGTTATACTCCAGTTTCAACAAACTATTCATCTCAACTGATGGGTTCAGAGTGATACTCAAAACTGGTGCTCACATTCATCCTTCTCTCTTTTACACATTCATCCTTGACCCAACGGAAGAGGTTGAGGTGCCATCAGGGACTGCCTGGGGTCAGTTTTCCATGGGTGTTATTGCTGGGCTCTATCAGAAAGAATAGCCAGTACAACACAGAGACCTGAGTCAAGTGTCTTTAATTCAGTACTCTTCAGTACTCATGCCCATTTGCTGAACACTTGCATAAAGAAATTTGTTTCTACTCTATTTTCACTGAGGCTATTACCAATAAAACTGCTTATATAATTTTTCAGTAGCATCTTTGTAGCTTAACAGGAAGTGACAGCACAGTGGGAATAGTTATCTATACTTCCAGACAACAGCTCTGCTGAATCACTATATTCGATATGCTCCTGCATTACCCCTTACTTAAATGCATTGTTAAATTGAATTTAAAGGTTTCGGTCTGTGAAATCTGTCTTACTGTGGTTTGTTGGGGGCATTTTGTTTGTTTCTTTGTTTGCTTTGGTTTGGGTTTTTGTTTCATTTTTTTGTTTCATTTTTTAGCTTGTTATTTTTTCTTTCTTTTTTTGTGGAAATGACAGAACTTCCATCCTGCCTCTTTTGAATTTCACTCATTCCAATGACATATTGTTTCACAACAGGGTATCAAGAAAGATCAGATAGACCAGGATCAGATAGATCCTTATCCTGAAATGGAATTTGCATACAACAAAATGTCAGGTGTTGATGAAAATGTTGTTGATTCTTTCCACTTTTATTTTGCACAATTTTAAAAGTGAACAAAATAATCTTCAGTCCTCTTTTCTGCCTTTTAGCAGTGCATGAGCCTGCATAGCAACTCAGCCTGCACACATGGCAAAGACATTTACAAGCAAAGATTAGAATCCTTATTTGGAATAAACCATTGCAGTTTTATCACAGATAGATATCAGCTTAGGATATGACTACTTCTAACTCATAGAAACTGTTTCTGCAAGATGTATAAGCTACAATTATCCCTATACCATGATTCCTAATTCACCTTATTTTCTTTGGAGAAGTGAAAGACAAATTAGCTGACATACTTAGAACAGAAATGGGTATGTGAGTAGCATGATACCAGACCAAGACGTGCCAGAGTGAGTTGGCAAATAGATACCATGACTTAATTCTTTAATTATCTCTTCTGAAGAACAACACTGCTGAAGTTTGAATATCACAAAGCCCTTAGTGAAACTTGTCTGAAGTTGATTCATTTGGTTTCTCGTTGAACTTGTTCCTCAATGCTAATCTGCATCTCTAATTGTGTTTTATGTGCTTGGAATACAGTTTACCATCTTTTATTTCTACCATTGCATTAAATGATTCAGTAGTTATTTTACAGCTTAGAATAAATGCTCTGTTTATAAATATTACAATAAGCCTATACAGTAATTCGACTGTCATTCAAGCAACTGAAAACTCAGTCTTCAAGCTCAGAGGTTTAGAGGTGAAAGCTAACAATATCCATACCATTCTGGGCAAGATTGAGACCCTTATTTTCAAATACACAGAGCAGCAGGAGAGGTGGAATTCCCACAGAGCTGCATGCCTTCTGCATCAAGCCAGAGCTGCAGTCTTTGTCATCCTGTTTTTGAAGAACTAAGATGTCTGTTGATTTGAGCCTTATGCAGAAGAACTTTTAAAAGTGCCAGAGAGACTTCTGCCCTGCAAAAATAGCTGAACTATCACTTAGTGTATAACATACACCACTACCTCCAAAACTGTTCAAATTGAGAATCTTCCTGTGTCTGGGAGTGCAGGAGAGATACGTGTTACTGAGATGTTTTTCACTAAACTCTGAGCAAAAATTTGGTATAAATTTGTTCCAGAGGACAAAAGTCCACTTCTTAAATGCCTGATCCTGGTAGGCCTGTTTCTATTCATGTAGAACCATGACACTTATCCATCTGAGCTGTGAGGAAGACATTTCTAGACTTATCTACCCTGTACAGATGTCAGTGAGATGCTAGAGGAAACTACCCCTCTCCAGTTAAAGAACAGAGTTTGGCACATATTGGTAGGGTACAGGGCAAGTTCCATTTTCTTTGATCATAAGTTTACATATCATCTTAATCAAAGCAACACACTTTGCAAAAAGAGGGTAAGGAAAATCACCTGTCTGTGTTGGTGTGTTAATACTTCTCGTTAATACTTGATGTCTTCTGAACAGATACTGGCTTTTCAGAATGTTTGAGTTTTTCTGTCCTACCTCTGACAGGGAGTGCTTTTAAAATAAAAAGAAAATTACAATCCTATACATGTAAAGCGTCTGTGTTTACTCAAATGACTTTAAAAGCGATAAAATGGATGCAAGGTAATATTCTGTAGTAAAGCAGCCAGCTCTGAGCATCCCACATCAGTGAAGGGAAATAAAGTTGCAAAGAGATTCTTTTTGGTTTAATGCCATTCCTATGAAGACTGTATTTTACATGATATAAGTGTACATTTATAAGAATCTGGTATGTAAACATGAGAAAAATTTACTCTCATAAGTCACAGAAAGATGTGGGTAAAGTGGGAAGGAAATAATGTGTTCATCTGTATGAGTAGAAAACAACTTCCAGTTGAAACCAGGAGGAACATCACAGTTCCAGAAAGTAATCTCCACTGTGCTTTTCTGCCTTTTGAGAGGGATCTGTCCAGGGGTGAGATGGTCCAAGACTAGGACTTTTTTCTTCTGACTTTTGTCTAACTGTCCTATTACTGAAGGTGAATTAGCACAAACCTGGTTAATCTCGGATGAAATGCAAATTTCTTGTAACCACGTGGTCCAAAACAAAAGGATTAAAATCTGTGAGTATTCCAGCCCTTCAAGAAGTGATAAAACATCATGTAAATACACTTGAGCACAATCTATTACTTTTAATCCACGTACAATACGTTATTTTACTCTAATGTACACATACACCCCCTCTTTACATTCCTTCAGCTTTCTTAGAGTGATGCCATGTTAATCTGCTGAAGGTCAAGCTGAGAAAATTGAGGAAACAAAGCCAGTGCTCTTGGGAATCATGTCACGTCACGTTGGGCTCACAGACAAATGGGCATTAGCTGTAGATACAGGTACTTGCCAGTTCATCAAACTCCTTCATGTGCCTGGTATCTTATCTTGGATTATGAATTATTGCATTCAATTTAATATTTTATAACTTATTAGTGTGCAATTGTTTTCATATATTTGTACATTAAATACAGAAGGAGTGGGTGTAACCTGAAGTACAATTCTCTCCCTGTAATTGGCCACAATAGTGATAATTGTCCTTTGTTATTGTGGGTAGTAATTTTATCAAGAAGTAAAATTTGAATTTGTGTCTTTTAAAGAACTATTTGTGTTTTATCCCTCAGTGTCTCATTGTAACTTTTCTTTATAGCTTGGGAGTTGCATGACTCAGAGAAGCACTAGAACACAGATATGTTGACAGATTTGCTTTCTGTCATTTCATTTAAATTGAATCCATTCTCTAAACCTCCAGATAATACATTGCTAAGACATACCTTTCCATTTTTAAATGCCTCCTGCTTTTTCTTCAGTTGTGAAATAGTTACTTGTTCCACCACACTCCAAAAAAATATATAAACTAATATAAATATATAAATTATACAAAAACACAGAAAACCACCACCAAACCCAGCCCAAAATCAAAACACAAAAACAAGAACTATATGCAAAATTAACAAAAAAAAAAAAAAAAAAAAAAAAGGAAAAAAAAGGAAAAAAATTTTTGGAAATTTTGTTGGGGCATTAAGAACACAACAAATTGCTTTTCCTGAGAACACAGTCAGACAAAAAGGAATGGGTTATTCTAAATGTATGGACAAATAAATAGTTCTTTCTGTACCTTATGCTACCAAGAATTTAATTTAATCCACTAAATATTAGTTTTCCACATGAATTTCTAGTTTGGATGAGGAATCAACCTTATGGTTCATCCTTCTGAAGCTGTATAACTTCTTTTTTTGTCTACGCATTAGAATACCTTAGCTGAGATGTTGGACTGTGTTTCTTGAAAACAATGAGATAACTAATAGCCAAGATAGTGAAGAGGGGACAGATTTACACATCTTTTCTTCCCTGTCTGCTTCTGCTCTTCAGGGGAGCACTTGACACAGCACCATTCAGACCACACAGAAAGCACCATAAATCCCTCACACTTCTTGAGGTGGCTGCAAGGAGACCTGTGTCAGTTTGTTTATCCCAAATTCCTTCTGTTTGCTGGTTTCATCTGGGCATTTAAAACTGTTGCAGGCCTTTTTGATTGATAAAAGCCTGAAATAGGGGTAAAAGCATCACAACAGTGATGAAAAATATAAAATTGTGGAAAAAAGTGATTAAGAGATAATCAGAATTATTTTTTGCCCCAGCATATAAGGAATGGACCTTGTTTGAGGAAGAAGGGAATGAAGGATTCTATTTTTTATTACTTTTGCTCTTCATTAAGTTTTGCATCTCTTTTTTTTTTTTTTTTTACTATTTCCAGACACAAAATGTATGGTTGCAAAGGTGTTGTGATAGAGTCTTTGGACTGATTCTGATTTCTTGACCAGGAGCACAAGCTCTCTCATGGGAGTGTTAAAGCAAGTAGAGAGATTTAAAAGCAAAGTGAAAAATATATGAACAGATGCAAGAGTTAAAGATTTGGGCTTGTCTACAAGAAGGGACAGTCATAACAACTCACATACATACGTAGCAGTTTGCCTTAGTGGAGAAAATAATATATGCTGTTCCCTGTACTGGGAATGGGATAAAAATAATAGTGAATACTTCAATATGCAAGATGCAGGCCAGCCTAGGAAAATATTTCATCTGAAAGGCTAATAGGTATTTAACTCCACCAAAAAGGTGGTTATGAGACCATTGCTTTAAGAATAGCTTAGGCAAATGTGTCAGAAATACTGCCAATGTCAGACATTCACAGGGTTGGCCTGACCTTAGCCTAGAGATGAATCCTCCAAGTCTTTCCTAGACTCATTGCCTAAGATTTAAAATTGATCTTATTGGTAAAATGTAATACAAGGACTTAGGATCTTGCTTGTGACCTAATTTCCTTCATAAGTACCGCTACAATAAGGATCAGAGGTTTACTGGATTACCACAATATCGGGTAAATTAATTTCAGCGCTCTAACTTAATGAGGGCCTGATCCATAATGGTACAGACAAATTTGGAATTCACTTTCCTTAAAAAAAGAGAGGTGGAGGAAAAGAATGTGCATCCTTGGCTGACTGAGAAGGCTAATTAAAAAAATCAGTACTTTTCATGCAGTTCTCTGAAAGATAGTTTATTATGATTATTTTTCAGTTCTGTGTTCATTTGATACAGGAAAATCTTTAAGGTTTTTGCAGCAGTTATGTTTGAATGTGTTGCAAGATCAGTTCTTGTCCAGCTGTCCAGTCCCAGCTCTGGTTCAGAGCCAAAACTGCTGCATAAACCTCAGCCTTCAAAATCATATTTAGCTGGCATGGATTGGACTTCAGAGAAGCTATAAATGAACACGTCAGTGCACACAGACAGTATTAGCAGACAGAAATAGCTGAACTTAGATGATGCAGAAGCTATTTAAGGAAAATTAAGTTACATTAGTAGCTTGTCTGAGAGCAGCAGATAGTTTATATTTGCCAGACATTTTGACTTGAGAGAAGCAAGGCTGGATGACTTTTAAGAACAAAAATAAGGCAGGACAAGGTTCAGTAATGGCACAGAATAGAAGAAAATGTCCCATCCAGTAGCAGAAACTTTAACTGTAACATTATTAATCTTTGATTACTGTTCTTTGTGGTGGAAATGTAATATATTGTGAGAAGAGTTAATGATTTCAAAAGAATGACACACACTATGCTGGGCACTGAACAACTTGTGCAAATACAAGTTTGAAACTGAATCTTGAAGACTTTACCCTCTAAGGAGACTACAAAGACTTGAACAGATACCTAATAGCACATATTGTCTGTTGGCCACTGTCCACATTCTTCCTTGGTGACTGTGTGACAAGCACGGTTACTCCTACGTGAACTTTGCCAATGGACAACCGTTTTCAAGACTGACATATAAAAATGTAAACAAAAGATAAATGACAAGAGTGTAACATTTCAAATGAAAAAAATCTAAGGTAAATATGAAGTTTTATTATATGACTTACTACTGGTGAAGCACATTAAAGTCTGGCTACTCCTGAGTGAATTCTGACTTCTTTTCAGTGGTGAAAAAAACTGGGAGCCTGCTAAAGCAACCTGGGTTGCTCAGTATATTTGCTTCCATTTTTATTCTTTGCAGCAGTTTTTCGTGGAACACACTGTAGACAGACATCTGAGGACTTTTATTTCTCACAGAATACACCAGAGCTGGATGGCTGAGAAGAGAAAGTGCTAAAGGTTGACTTCAATGGGAATGTTCCCTGCCGAAGGTGAAGATTTGACCCAGAAAGGTTCGAGTGTGTTTCTGAACAAACTGAATTATCTTTTGTGCTTCACAAACATGGGGCACCTAAAAAAAAGTGCAAAAGTTTAGCTCCCAGCCCACATGTTCGAATGAAACTATTTCATGTTATTCCTTAAAAAAAAACCCCTTCTATTTTACTTCCAAGCTGCTGTGAAATGTATACTCAAAATAAAAACTGTCTTCAACCCTGAGTTTTGTAAATGCAGAGCATTAGCCCTGCAAGTTGCTTGCTGTTTAGATTTTTATTAATTCTAAACTCACCTCTTTCCATGAAACTCTCGATTCCTTTTTTACTTGCATTTATTTGCACAGTAAGAACATGTTACTTTTTAAGCAATTGCTTTAAAATTTGGACCTTATTCTTTTAATACAGGACATTTGTATTGAACAAAAATACCTCAATCTAAATGATACAAACTGTGTTTGGTCATGAATAATGAAGACTTGTTTCTTCTTCCAAAGATAAACTGTCTACATCCTGGCTCTATGATATTCTTATCTATGAAAATATTATTTTCATTATTCTGAAATATTTCTAATCTGCCTAAATTGTCAGTTTGTTTAGGATTATTTAATTATTATTGTTTATTTAGAGCAGCACTTAAAATTAGTTTCTAAAACCTCTCACATATTTGCAATATTTGGGCCTATTTCAAAATATCTTCTCTATTTTGTTCTGATGTAATCTCTTCACTGAATCTAAATTAATCACTGTGATTTCTCTTCTCTTATATATATTTTTCTGAAAATTTTATATAGTAAATGAGCAAACAATAGTTTTTGTCTATCTAATGCTGATATCTACAGTATATTATATGTCAATCTTAGAATGTTATAGTTTAGATTGGTTTTAATGTATTGATTAAATTTAATATTGAATATTGAAAAGTTAAATAGTTTATAGCTATTTATCAAAATAGAGAAATAGGCAATGTACATGTAATTTTGTCATGTTGCAGTATTAAATACTTTTCATTACAGTTCAACACATTCCTGTTAATAATCAAGCACATCTTGTATATGATTAAAGGTGACCAGTTCCTAGAAGAAGAAACATGGAGAGATGCCCTGTAAGAAATGAGCTAATAGCATTAAAATGTGGGAAATCATTTTCGAAAAGTCTGAATCCAGACTTGTGCTTTATAAATCACGACTCAGAAGTAACTGGGGATTCAGCCAGATCTCATTAATTGCAGAGGAAGAGAAACTATAAAGTCTGAAATTTATGTAAAACCAGTTCACTGGTCTATTCTTTTATGGGAACTATTTGGAATCAATCTGTATCTGCAACTCTTCTATGGGAAATGAGTCGAAGAGCTACAGCAGGTGCTTTAAAGTAATAAGGGATTTCCTATGAAACCCAGTGGACTGATGACTCACCAGTTTAATTATGGCCTACTCTTCTGTTGTAAAAGCAGGACCATCATTTGTAAAAGGTTCTTGTTCAGTAAATGAGTTTGAACAGAAAATCTTTTACAGGGAAAAGAAGATACCCATATTTTATTTTAAGAGGTATAGGATTTATAGGGAACATCTTCAGACTGCTACAATGATTAGTGTTGTCTGAGTATCCCCAGAGTAACTGGATGGAGAAGCAGTAACTCTTTTTGTGCAGTCTGGCTTTTCTTTACTTTGAATTTGTGACTTATTTTTCAGTTCAGCCATTTGATTTATTCTTAAATTATATATATATCCCAGGCAGACATTACCATAGTTCATACTGCTTCAGAATGGTTGGAGTGTTTTTGTGGGGGGTTTTTTTTCCATTTAAAAGGAGTGGCTTAAATTACAGTTACTATTTCTTAATTTCGCAATACCATTCCTTTCTAGAAAATTGCATATACCTGGGAAATAGGACAGGCTTTATAAATGCTGAACCACCTCTTGTGGTTCTTTTGAGACTTTTACTATTTCCTTGGAAAACCACAATCTTTCACCCCATAAAATGGGAGATAAGATCTACCATACCCAAAGCATCTCTGCTGTAAACAATAGACACCTCAGATCTGATGATACAACTTGCCATCCTGACAAGCAATAAAAGTCCAGGGAACCATAATAGCTGAATAAGAAACACCTCACTCTTTACAATATTTATTGCAAAGTAGCTGTTTCCTTTGAAAACACCATTCATGTAAGTGAGGGAGGCTCTGGTATTTAGGGTGTGGTAGAAAAAAACATTAGGCGAAATGGATTTTTTCGTGGACAGATAGGTCATTTAGCACAGCCCTGTGTTCATTTTTTTAGGTTGGGTGGTTGGTGTCATTTGACTGCTCTACTCAGAAATCATTAACGTGATTTTGCCTGCGTCTGTCATTGTCTAGCACAATGCATCTTCTTGATAAAAGGTAAACTTTTGGTATCTGGAGGGTAAAGGAAATAAAAAAGACTCATAGTCGATATAAATCAAGAGAAAAAGGGGAAAAGGAAACCACTTAGAAGAGTAGGTGTCATTGATTGACTGTAATTTTAAAGGGTCTTTCTTATGATGGACAAATTCTTGGAGTGTTCATTAACTAATGGAATTATGGTAGCAGATGACTGCTGTCTCCACAGAACATCGGGTTAAAAAGTGCAGAGGAATAATAGGCTTTTCTCTATCATGGATCAGTGTCCTCAATGTCTGGAGCTCACTCAAAGACCCTGGAAAGGATCAAAGGGTTTTCACTGTTGCAATTCATGTTTGTGCTTTCCTTTTCTTCAGTAACAGTATGCACACATGAAGTAGGGGACCAGGTGGGAAAAAAAAAAAGGAAGGAAATATCACTGTCAGAGAAAAAGTCCCCTTCTGAAATTCCTGCCCAAAGCATCAAATGAAGTTGAACTCAGAGGGTTAAGCTATAGAAGAACAGCACCTGGGCTTTAATATATTCAATTACCCAGAAAACAAAATCAATTTTGTTTTTGTTAATAGCACTGAAATATGCATTACACTATTTTAATTAAAGCAGTCTATTACGCTTGCCATTCAGCTCATTCCTGCATATTCCCTTAGGGCAGTAGTCATGTACTGTGATAAAACATAATGAAAATAATTTATAAAGGAAACAATACAATAAATCAATCTGATGCTTAATGAACCTGCATTACAAGAATGGATACAATATTCTTTTTTAGAGTATGTAGTGCATTCTCCTCAAATGACTGGAAGAATGCCCTACAGCACTTAAAAAAATAGCACCTTGCTCCATCTCAGCATGCTTTTAAAGCACTGTCACTTGCAATTTAAGCAAATTTTGGCAAAACAAATAGAAATCTCTTTCATTTACACTAGGTTTCTGATTTTTCTGTTATTTTAACTTTAGTCATTTTCATCTGCCTCGTAGGGACACCTGTAGAGACCACAGGGATTCAACTCATATGCATGCTTCAGCAGTCAGCTATTTATTGTCTGTATTCCAGAGACCTAAATTTTCTAGCTAAGATCAAAGCTACTCAGGTAAAATTTGTTCATCATAAAGATGAACAAAAATAACAGGAAAACTATTGCCTTTAATTATTTTTATATATATGCAAATGACCCTTAAGGACTTCTTTGGTGTTCAGCCAGTGATTGGATTTGTTGATTACCTTTATGTGACAACTGTCTGGGAATATCTGTCAGTACATGATGTTTCATTCAGTGACCAAATGTGTGTGCAATGGTCTAATTTAGTACAGTATTTGTCATTTCTGTGAAATGTGTCTTGTCTGCTTGTCTGCTGCAAGATCTGCTACACTTGGAACAATCTTTCCTTAAGAATTTGATCACTCACATATTTATAGGAGAATTCAATTGATTTAGCAAAGTGGATTCTTCAGAAAAACTAGGACAACAATAGTGAAACGGATCATACAACACAGTCCAAAGACTTTGAGGGAGGAGTCACTCAGAATGACTTGACCGTGAATCCTATGGCCACAGTCTACAGGTAGTCTGCTAATCATGTATTAAACAATGTTTTCCCAAGCTGGTGGATAAGGACTGAGTAGGAAGAAAAAATAACTTTACCTATGACAGCTGAATAAACTGAAATTGGCTGTGAGATTGTAACATGTTGTGGTACTTGTAGCTCACCAGTAAATTGGGAACAAAGGAGAAAAAGGGTGGAGGTCATGAGAGACAAAGATTCAACAAATTTTCTCAGGGTATGGTGTTTCCCCTTTTTATTGCAGGGATAGAGTGGCTGGAGCATCCTTTAAATTAACTAAAATGGAATAATGTATTTATTTAGATCTTCCATTTTTCCATTAAAAAAAAACCCAACAAAAAGAAAAAAAAAAAGAGGGGAGTACCACAATGCTTTTCAAAAAAGATAGTCAAATGCTTCTTGAAGAGACTTGAACTGGGCCAAGAGGGGAAGAAATATCCTCCAAATGGTATTTTCTGAAATGCTATAACTAAACCTGAAGGTCCTGTGTAATAATTCAGGAATACAATTTATTGCTCTGGTTATTCATAGTTTTTATGGAGAAAAAAAAGAACAGATAGCAGAGAATGGCTCCAGTAAGTATTATCAAATACTTAAATGCTGTTAGAGAGCAGTTCCAGAACTGCTAGCTTTTCATGTTTTCTGTCTTCTCTCACACCAAATCACAAACTAGCTCAGGAGCACAACAGGAATATCTAGGACAAGCTGCTGAAGCAGAGTTGCAAGAGCCACTCCGAAGATTTCACAGACACCCAGAGGAGCAGGGCTTGGCCGGCAGCCAGAAGAGCCCGGCAGGAATCCTTTCCTAAGGCATCATCTGGTCAGAGCTGCATCAGCTCACACAAAAGCTGTATGAAGCTGTAAATCCCCACTCACACTGGGGTACAAATTTAGCAGGAGACAACAATCCCTGCCCCTCGGTGGGGCAGCAGCCAACATCAGCTCCTCCATAACAGCTTGGCTTTTTGAGAAACAGCATCTCCCGGTGTTGCAAAATTTGCCATTGCCACCCCTGTAACTATTACTACAGGCAGCTGTTACAGGCTCATCCCCTAATTTAGGAGAGAAGATTTAATACCTTTGGAAGCCTGCTGATACATGGTATTAGATGTGTCTGAAGAAGGCCCAGCTCCCCAGGTTACCTACCTTAGGCAGGTTAGAAGACGAGCTGACCGCTCCATGGTTCTATAAACCATTTCTTATCTCAAATGTTTATTTCTTTTGCTAAGAGAACCAAAAACCCTTTTGCTGAATTAGGGGAGCAGACATGAAATGGTAAGGTAAAGCTTCCACAGTCTGGTAGGTGACAGAAATCCATTGCATTTTCTCCTTCCTTATATTCATTGTTTCTACCATATGTGACTTTTTTCTAGGTGAATAATTACTCTGCTTGATAGGAAGCTCTCTGGGAAAGTGTGTTCATATATGAAAAATGGTCCTAAATGGAGTGATTTCAAGTCTCTAACTCTTGCCATGAATTCTCCACTCCTCCAGCCCCATATTTTCTGATTGCTAAAATGTTTTCAGTATGGAAATGAGTGACTTTTCCCAATTTAAATAGCACCATAATAGTACAAAAGAAAGCCAGGCATTTCACTCAGTCTTGAGATTAATTTACAGACAAATCTTATCATTCCAAACAAAGTGGAAGGTCTTTTACAGCAGTTGTTTTCCCTTTTAATGATTAACATACTTATTTTAGATAGAATAGAAATGGATAAGAATATAAAACCTGCAGGTTCACAGAGAAGGGAACTTTTATTGCCCCCAAAATTTTGTTTCTCCAGAGGTCCAATTGTAATTATTTTTTGGATGTTTTGCTTACCTTTTTCACTTTTCTTGACACTATTAGTCAAAAAACCACTGTAGTTGAGGGACTATTCATTCAGGTAAAACAATTGTATTCATATACTTTATGGTACACTCATTGTATTCAAGAATGTAGATGATTAAAGTAATTTTTTTTCCTAAAAACCCCCGGCCATTAATTGCAAATACTCCATCTTATTCTAACATTGCAAAGATAGACAGAGGATACTCTGTTCAGAGGCCAGAGAAAAATGTATGGGATAAGCTATACTGTACATTTCATTATAAGTTAATTGAAACATAAAGTGACAAAATTACAGAATGTGTCAACCTCTGTCAAATCTATATTGGACATGGGTGAACTGAAATCCATGACAGAGTCAAACTTGGACTATTTTCAATAAGAACGAGGAAAGAGGCAGATCTCTGATAAGTACACAGCAACCACTTTCAATCCCAATGTTAAAACTCACTGAGAAGTCTATAGTCTGCAGACAGTCTTTCCTAAAGTCTGTTCTTGACCTTGTCAAAACAATGTTTCTTGGGTTTTTTTTTTTGCACAAGAAAAATTGTGAAAAGTGTGACAGTTATTCTACAAAGAATTTTCATTCTGAGAAGTATGGCAATTTAACAAGCAACAGGAAAAACTGGCCATTAATGGGAAGTTTAGGCAATCTTTAAATGTAGACCTCACCCTACGTGCATGCTGTAACACACATATACATGTGCTCATTTCTGTATAGATCCAGTTCTGCTCTCTGTTATAAATCAAAGTCAGTACCTGAATATAAAATATAACTCAGGAGAGATTTTTGGCCCATTGCCTCTTTGGGGCATCTCATTCTATTAAATAACCTACTTCTGAGAAACTTAGCTAGACCTTCACTGTTCAGTAACTTATGATTGCCTTTTTAATTAAAAGCTTGAACCTTACTTTATCCTCATTAATCATATTAGATTGGAGTGTTGATATAATGGCCATAGTTCCCCCCTCAGACACATTAACAGAAGTGTTACTGAAGTGCAGGATAAGATGGTATTTTTTCTGGTGTGCTCTGCCTCTGCACGCCTCGTCTAATTCCATACATGGCACTCTCTCCTTTCCTTGGGATTCTCTTTGCTCCATATGATGACGCTGCATGAGCTGGGTTAGACTAACAGGAGGAATGCAGCAGGACATGGGCACAGCACTCATTGCTGTGTGCTGAGAATCTCTTTGCTTCCAGTCTGATGGCAGAGCATCTCTTCAGCCCGGGATGTGCTCGAGCTCACCCGGTCCAGCAGCAGCACAAAGTCAGGGTGCAGCTCAAGCCTCACTTCACACCTGCACATTCCCAATCCCAGTTATTTACACTGCAACCTTTCTCCTCAACTTGCTGAATGCCACCAGCTGCTTAGATGGAGGTGGACAGTTTGTCTGTACCAAATGTGCCTCCTTCAGGGAGGGTCCTTCTGCCACAGAAATCCACAGCAAAGCTTCAGGTGATTTCAATGGTAGCAGGGCTGGGTCTAAGTCTGGCTTTTATAAGTACAAGCCTCGGCCTCTGCTGGTATAAATCAACCTAAGTCCCCACTGGAACTAGGCTAATTTACACCAGAGCAGGATCTAACTTTACTCATTCTTTTCTTTTTGCTCTGTCTTACTGGCAAGAGCCCAACAGCAAAGCTTTTTGTGCATTTGTTTCACTTTGTGTAAGGTCAGCTAAGGTTTTATGTAAAACAGATGGGCAAACTTAAAAATGATTTTTCACATTGCATTGAAAACCAGTAAAGAAGAAAAAGGGGGAAAATTACTCTTTCTATTCTTTCAAAGGTTGTGGCAATGACCTTCATTTTACCCAATGCCTCGATATTAAAAAAAGAAAACAAACCCCTGTTTTTATTACAGTGAAGTTGTTTTCTCTGCTATTCATAGAGGTCTTGAAGAGGATCAGCAAGAAAAAGAAAATTCCTAGTGATTCATTGGCAGTTTTAAAATGGGAATATAGTACCAAGTTATAAAATAAGAGCTATATTTAAACATCCCTTAACTTATTGTGCTACATTTTTCTTCTCATAAGTCTGTAATTTTGTGGTAACTAATATTGTGGGACTGAAACACTATGCACCCTTTACCAGCCTGGGAGGGAAAATGGCACTACAATTTTAAATACCCTGTCCTTTTCCTCTTAAAAAAATAAAAATTACAGAAGTGAGATTTCATCTTAATAGAACTTTTCATTCTAAGGCACATAAAACAGAAGTTTATAATAAGTTTATTCACTGGCTCTAATTAGGACTTACATATTTCAGTATTTCCATTTGCTTAAATGACTGTAGGCTGCAGTATAATCCATGCTGCTGTGGCATCCCTTGTAAGACAAAGAGAAAAGCTCAGCAGAAATCAGTACACTCTTCAGAGGTATCCCTGTGTCCTTCCCCTTGAGCTTCAGCTCTGGATGACACGTTCAAGAGAGAGACAGAGTGAGGGGAGAAGGTATAAAAAACTCAGATGCATAGGAGAACAGTGAATTCAAAGTACTGCAACACATGAGCTGGAAATAATGATTGATCAAACAGGGCATTGGCAACATAGAAGAAAAGGATGACAGGGAATGTAAGAACTGTCTTCAAGTACACAGAAAGGTGCTCAAAAATGGAAACTCATAACTTGTTATGCATGCTATTAATTAATAAAACTAAAAGTAACAGGGTTTACATTTTAGGATAATTCACATTAGGAGAAAAAAAATCCCAATTTAGAGAGAAGGCCTCACTGGAACACCCAATTTTAGTGGTGACCTTCTGATCCTGCCGATGTCTCTTTCTTGACAAACATCTGGTAGGACTGACGTTGGTAGGAATGACACGGGCCCAGCTTGTTCTGTCCTGAGTGTGGGGAATGGACTAAGCTGACCTCACAAGACCTTTTCAGTCTAATGATTTTATAAGTAAATTTGAATGCATACATATTTATGATATCTAAATCATACACCCAGTTGCAAAAACATATGTGTGTAATCATGAGAATTTTGTGACTTTGGAGGAGTTTTGAATGGACAAAGATGCTATCAGGAAGCCTATCCAGGTGTTGACTTAATACTACATGTAATAATCAAAATAAATGTAAAAAAACCAAACCAAACCAAAACAAAAAAACAACAACAACAACAAAAAAAAAAACCACACAGGTAAAAATGTCAGTAAATTTCTACCATATTACCAATTATTTAGTTGCACAATTTTTTAAATATTTCAAAGTACTTAATGTATTTTCAAATAAAATTGATTTGTGACTGTTTTGGCCAGATAACCCTATTTCATCTAGTTTTCTGCTTGCTGAATACTGTTTAACCAGTTCAGATATTCCTGTCACTTTTAGCCCAGGACTAGCTACGTGCAATCTTAGCCTGATGGATCCATTGACTGTGTATTTATTTACAATTTAGTGCTAAAGAAAGGGGGAGGAAAAAAGCTTGAAGAGGAGACAAATTGATGGCATTAGTAAGTGCTGAATTCATTGAACTCCACAGGAATAGAGGACTCTCAGAATGAAGGAAGCCAAGCTGACCACGTAACTTAAAACTGGCTCACTTACAATTACTCGGGAGGAAAAAAGGTAGAGGAAACTGTACATTGGAGCTTCAGGGGCTTTTTCAGAACAGAAATGTGACAGTCATTTAAACTAGAAAAAAATCATCAAGACAATTTTCATTTTAACTTACATTCAAACATTTCAGAAGACAAATAGCCTTTAAACTTTCCAAAATGCTTGGGGTACTTCAGAATTAAAATACTTTGATGTACTTAGACAAATTGAATCCAGGATGCCTCTGCAGGGGCAGGAGAAGTAATAAAGCTGCTGACTGCTTGCAATGGTTGAATGTTTAGTCTACAAGCTTAAAAATGGTGCAGCAAACCAAAGGGAGAATGATTTTTATTGCAGATGGTCATGATGGTTTAAGTTAGGAGTGAAGTCTGCGTTTTGACATGCTTATGAAACTGAATATTTGGCTACTTTCATATACTACTGAAATAAAGATAACAACCTTAACCACAAATAATATGAATTGATGTTTTGGTACTTTATAAAGGAATTGAGATGAGCTTCCTTTTTTTTTTTTTCTTTTGCCTCTGATATTAATTATTGCATCCTGGCTACCTTAATCTGATATCTTTGTCTATTTGAGGACACTGGCTACAGATTCAATCAAAAATATTTGTTAAATGTTTGCTAAAGTAGTCCACAGGACTCAGGAGAAGGCTATTTTCATCCTACTTTCACTGTATTTGTTATGCATAGGTGAGGAAAAGACTGTGGGCAGACTTTATCTGCCTTGAAAAAGCAGATGCCCTTTCAAGGGTAGATAAAGTAAGAATAAATGAAGTTATTAGTGAATAGTGATAATTATTTCCCCTATGAATTTAAAGAAAGTTTAAAAAATTTATGTTAACATAATTGCTAATTTTGATGTATTACCTGCCATCTTAAAATCTCATAACTTAAAAAGAGTTTGCTAATACTGTAAAAAGTTCAACTTCCAAGGGTTTTAATTTTACAAGTACAAAGCAATTACATCATTTCCCTGAGCAAACAGAAATAACTGATTTTTTATATAGGAAGCTAAGAAAACAGACAAACATGGAAGGACACTATCTGTTAATTTTAGATCTATTTCTGCATATACACACTGTAAGACTCCAATTATACCCACGTCAAACTGATTGTCCCAGGTGTTGAAAAAAAATGTTCTTGTCCTTCCAAAAATCATTAATATTGCATTTAAAGAACCTTATTTTTTAAATAGTAAACATTGAGTTCTTTTTAATTGCCTTTGGCTTTCCAGCTTTTACCATGCACTTGGGTCATGTTTTTACACTTGTCTGTTAAGCTAAAAGAAAAAGAAATTAATTTTTCTTAAATGATGCCCAGGAGTCTCACATAATCACATTACCCCAGGAAATGGGACTTGAGGAAATACCAAACATTGTGAAACATTTGATAGAAGCAAGAAAGTAAGTAACTACAAAATAGTAGTATATTATGTGTGTTTTAAAACAGACGTCCCTACTGATTTTGGGACAACAGAAGGTTGCCAGAATAAAAACAAGCCTTTCTCAGTTGTGTGTTTCTGTAATCAAACAGGTGCCATGACTAAAAAGTCTTCTATACTCCTGATAGAGAGATGTTACAACAACTAATAACTAGTCTGTGATCCAGATAGATAATTGTGGGGTTTTTATGAGGAACAAGAAAAAAAAAAGACATGAAGATAGTCGCTGTAGGGAATCATCTGTATCTTGCTGGTCTTCAATGACAAAACAGACAGACATTATTCAACCTCTGGACTTCCAAAAGAAAGGGAAACAGCAGCAAAACTAACCAAGCAAAGACAGGGGGCTGTGGGAGAATGTAGGGGGAAAAAAAGCTACAAATCCAGCATGTAAACTTCCAGGCTGAGTGTATCTCCCAGAAAAAAATAATCCTGTCTAGTCTATTACATCAATTCAGGATTTCCGTCTTAATTACTTACACCTGCCTAAATAAAGACATGCTGCTGTTGGTAATACCACATACAAGTAAATAAGAGAGCTGATGTTGCTGCTTCGTGTTGAGGTGATTTTCTGATGATGTGGAAGATATTCTTTAAGCAAGCCCTTTCTCCAGTGGTTTGGTGAACTGGACCTACCCTCTGTAGGCTGGGATTATTGACCTCAGGGTTTTTCATTCCCAGGCATTCTCCAATGACCCTGTAGACTAGAGGGGCTTCACTTGTGCACCAATTCATTTCAAGAGCTCTAGAACACTGAAATGTTGGCCTATAAAACAGCTGGAATAGATCTAATGACTAATATGGATCAAGGGACAATAGTGCCAGGGATACTCTCAGCAAATGTTTACAGAGTCCTTTGGTCACTAGGAACAGGTTGTCCTGAAAGTGGAAAAACTGGAATTCCAGAAACCAGTTAAATTTCTAATCTCAAACCCACCTCATCTGACTAAATTGTTAGTCAGATTGTCCAGTTATAAGTTATTTCTGACATTCCATTCTCAAAATTGAAATTGATGCCTCTGTTTTCAAATTAGCATTTAAAGGCATGTAAGAACAGTTTCTCTACACCTAAGGCTTGATTGCAAATTGCCTTGTCATTTAAACTGATTGTGGTTCCCCAGATTTGATCCTTTTTTAAACACCACAGTTGGCCTAAATCTAATTGCTTTGCCAAAAAAATCAAAATTAGACTGAGCCCAATAACTGCATTATAACTGTTCTGAATTTACACAAAAGAATGATCTTTTACACTGTGCTATGGCCTGCCTAGTGTTAGCTCACCAGCCACTCAAAATAGACATGGTTATGTTGAACAGAAATACAACAGCCAAGGACTGGCCATTATGATTAGCCACTGCTGAATGTAAAAATTTAATCCCACCTGAGCAACGTTTGTAGCTCACCCAGGACCAGCAGTCTGACCGTGGAGCTGAGTGCTGCAGTTTGTAGAGGGCTATTAGGAAAGGCAAGAGGCCTTTACAAACTTTTCAGCTAAGTCATTTGCTCGATGACAGCTGCTCTGGCAATTACCTCTTCTCCAGACCTTATGGTCCACCACAGTTGCTTCAGAGATCTTTGGGAAGGGAGACAATTACACCTAATGTGTTTGGACAAGTCTAGCATGTGTGCAAATTAATAAGAATGGTATAGTCTAGTCTGTATTTTCCTTTACAAATGTTGTCCTGAGCTTATGCAACCTGCACATCTGCTTACCTGCTCTAACTAATGATAATGGATCTAGCAGGATGTGGAGAACACAATATTCCCCCAAGTGATATTTTTTGGGGGGGAGATCTCCATCCTATACTGAAAGGAACATTAACCAACTTCTTAAAACAGAGGATAGATTTCTTATGAAATTCTCTTCAGACCCACGAGGAAGAAACATCCACTTATCCGTGAATGTAACAAGAAAGCATCTGGGAGCTGGGAAGAGCACAGCAGGTCGTCCTTTGCAATACTGACATTCAAACTGTGTGAAAAAATGTTCTGATTTATTATAAAATGAAGCCGTTCTTTTGCCTCTGGTATTAAAAACAAAATAAACACAATGAATCTCAATGAAGCTCAAGGCAACAGGTGCCTGGTACTCTTCATATGGCAGTTAGATCTGTAAACAAGGGCACACCTTGGCTTCATTTCAACTTCTAACATCGTGTTTCTCTTTCTAAACAGTCTTTAAGTAGTTTTTAGCTAAATGAAACAAAAGAAGAAAAGGTACTGTAATACATTGATGCATTAAAAAATAATTCAAATGTTTCTGCAGCCTCTTTCAATGGCATTTAGGAATAAATGAATGTCTGTATTAAGAAAAGTTTCCATATTACATTGTTTATGTGTCTCGTTACATGGGCATTTCATAATATTTCTATAATTTCATAACCTTTCTAATATTCACACTGAGGCAAAATGCATCTGTAGTTGTGGCTGGATTTATAGCCCAGACTGACTCAAAGCACAGTTTCCTCTCTAAAAAGCAAACTCCTCCTTTTTACCTGAACACAAATGGCAGCATAGTAGCACAAGATGCAGGTGTTGTAAGATAGTGAATGTACATAAAGCAGAATCTCCACAGAAAAGCAGCATTGCCAGGGAGGCTTGTGATGTTGCTTATCAGCTGTGTTCAGCAGTATTGCACTGCTTGAAGTGTGGTCCTGGAAGCTGTCAGGACTCCTTCCTGAAGGGTTCAACTCCACTAAATTTTGATAATGTGAACAGAAATAAAGTGTTTCTGCCTTTGCACATTTTTGGCAAGGGCAGCCTGTGAAGCCTGGTGCACAGGCAGCCATATGACATCCTCAAAAAAGTAGGAGAATCTTCCCTATATTTGCATAATTCTCTGTTCAATCTTTAGATATATGTTAAATTTTTATATAACTTGTGCAGGTATTCTGAAAAATGCCTGTTTTTTCCTGTTCTTTGTTCAATATAGCAACACTCACTTTCTTGAAAATGAATGAAGAACAAATCAAAATAGAATATTATTTCTCTCTTTCTGAAATCCCTTGCCTTTTCAGGCTTTGTTCATCTCTGTCTACGAGATAATGCTAGAAATGAAGCTGCTTCTCATCACAATTTTAACATTTATTAGCTTTACATTCAAGATATTTGACTTCTAGATTATTAAATTATCGTGTAAATCATTGCAACTGATTTAGTTGCACTACATTTACTTATATTGTATGGTATTTTACACCCTGTGCAAAAGCCTTTTGCACAAGTCAAAGGATAAAAGATGCTATTAAGTTTTTAAGCACTTCTTCCAAACATTGCTATGCATACAAAACTGCAAGTATTCCTGTACTGAGTGCCAAAATAGGGATTACATGGAGATGGTGGTATGTGCATGTCTATGAGGACAGTAGAGTTTTCATTAGTTCATTGGTTATGCTTATTAATTTAATAAGGTCACTTCAAAATTCCCAAGATTTCTGTTCTCAGATCACCAAGCCCTTGCTGGGACTTCTAATATTTGGAGGAATACTGCATTTTCCATCAGAGGCAACAATAAGCATCAAGTCTTAATAAGCTGTTGAATATTTCAGCACTTCTGAAATATGAACTCCACAGCTTAGAGAATCAGAGCTGCTGTTTGCAATTTGCTGTCAGGTACAAAGGGATTGTTCTAATATGTTTGGTATTATAGTCAGCTAATCCTTGCCTGATTTCTCTATGTCACAAGCTAGTGAAATAAAACTATGGGATGTTGTTTTATAAGCAATATGTAATAATAAATTCCCCAAGAAGGTTTTTCTTAAACCCAATTTAGCCTGCAAGTAAGAACTTGAGGAACACTTTCCAATATCAAAGCTGTTGTAACTTGGACCCAATTTCCACAGGAATAAGATCTCAAACAGTATCTCCACATTAAACCTTCAGGCTGGGATTCAGAATATACTTACTCTTTTTAGAATGTAGAGGATATTTTTGGCTTAGTGCACTAATACAACAGCATAGGGAAAGAGGATTATGAGTTTTATTCTGGTAAATCTTGTGTATTTTTCTCAAAATTTGTAGGATGTTTTGAAAGGAACATTTTGATTTTCTAATTCTAGTGTTTGTGGAGAGAATTGAGAGCCGTTTTAGATTTTGTTTAGCTTAGTAATAATATTAACAATAACAATCTATATAATGGTTTAAGTATAGGAGTCCAAAATCATGCTAAGGTCCCAAAATAAACCTTGCCTTTTGTGAAACACCTCCACATCCAATAAAGCCAGTGGTGTTACAAAACCATAAAACTGAAATTTTAGAGAAAAAGAAATGAAAACAGTTTTAGTTCACTTTATAAACATCTCTGGATGATGCTCAGCTGACATGTTGGCCTGTACTGCTTTGTTAGAGATGTTTTAGTAACATGATATTGTCTTGTACATCTATTACAGAGTACCAGAAATTTCATTTCAGGAAGAGAATCACGATTTTTTTAAATTAATTTACGTTGCCTAATTTACCCTGACTTTAAAGGGGTCTTTCTTTCTCAGACTTATGAAATCCTTTTCACCTTGATTAGTAGGTCACAAAGACTTTAGGGAAGGGATAGACATGACTGGTAGCTGCATCAGCAATTGGTATTTCAGTGTTAGCTGAAATAAGGTCAGGCAAAAACATAAAACATGCAAAAATATCTGACATAAAGAGGCAACACAGAGTACAAAAGATGAAAATGATCCCTTAGTGAAATGGATCTTGAAGCATGAGACTGGTACTGAGGCATAGTATTTGGTAAGGAGAGGAAATTAAATTTTACTTTTAAATTTTAGATCACGTATCTTTTAAAAAAAGAGATTTACTGATAAGATGGGTATAAAACATGCCACTAGATGGGCTTTCAAATGACAGCCATTCACAGACCTGTATTTTAATGTGCCATACCCTGAGATAATACAGTATATCAGAGGTTCCCATATTATTTCACAGAACTAATGATCTTGTAAGTGAAAGAGCATGTTCTTGGACCCTTTCCCTTGGAATGACATTTCTGCTCACAGCTGCCCAACACCCTTTAGTGCATGGCTGTGCACACACCCCCTCACACTCAGTCTCACTCCCTCCCTGGTTCCTGTGGCCCCTGGGATGGGGCAGGGCAGCAGTGTGGGATGGGTTCCCTGTTCCCAGAACAGCAAATGTGAGCTCTTGCCCTGGCTGAGTCTCTGGGGCTCCAGACCCAGTGACCAAAGGAGCCACTCACCAACAGTTCTGACTGCAAATGTTCTTGTTCTGTTTCAAACATGCAATTCAATGTAACAATTAATTACCTATTTAAGTAATTAATTACAAACTGTTAAAGAATTATTGCAATACTGTGTGTAGAAGTAACAAAATTGCTTAAAGGTTTTAGAAAATTCTTCAAGAAAGCAATTATTGCTAGTTGTAGTCAAAATTATTTGTTATATTAATTACCTGTAATCTCTGCCTAGACATAATTAGACTGAAAGCAATTTTATAATGCTACAATATAATTATGTTATTAATATGAAAAATAACAGATTATTTTATTTTAATTTGACATATTGTATGTTTAAGAGCTTTCCAATTAAAGAACAAAGCGATGAGTTAAATAACAGAGTGTTCACCAAGTTTTGGGATAGTTTCTCACAGCAATAACATGCTTGGGCAGATCTTAAAATCTGTAGATTCTTGTTAAGTGCTTATAAATATGAACTAAACCTAAGTTTTCAATAAATTTCCATTTTGGACTTGAGTTCATTTCTCTCTGGTAGTTCTAAACTCTTGTGCAAACTCTACTCGTACAAACTCTTGCAGAATGTACCTTTCAGAGATACTTGTGCTCATCTCAATAAGAATGATCTGATGAACAAAATAATTTATTAAATAATTTATTACACATTTGTAATTCACGATTTTTTACTTTTCTGCTGGAATTAATCTTAGGTCCATTTCAGCATAACTTAAGCACAGGCTTAGCAGTAAGGAAACAGTCCACTGAAGTATGTTCTGTCTTCCTTTTTTTCCCATATTTTTCATAGAGTGACAATAAATAAAGGCCCAAGGGATTTTCTAAATATAAGGTCAAATTAGCAAGGAAAAAAGGTGATTTCAAAGCAGAATCATAAAATATTAACTCATGATATAGAATGTTTCTCTTAAAAAAAAAAAATAGAAACAATCCCAGGTTTTCAATAAAATGAAACTATATATCACAAAGAAAGAATATTTTGCTGAAAACTATTATGAAATTTTTTTTGGAAAGGGCAGCATGTGAAACACATTTTCAAATTAAGTACACTTTCAGCAGTGAATAATAATATTTCTGATGAGTGTGATTATACATCATTTAGACAAAAGACAAAGCTTTTGGTCTTTTTGCGGGGTTTTTAATGTCTATAGAGTTTTATTCTACAGAGTATCATTAATAAGCAGATAATTTCATAAGTACAAGCCCGCAACAGAAAGATTGTCTATCTCAGATAATTTTTTACCACCTATACTAGTACTAAAGAATTCACTGACAAGAAGTGTGGACTAAAAACTAAACATTTATTAAGGAACCATCTTTCATTTGTATCATTGTATTACTGCAATTTCTAGCTTGAGTGGAACAATAACCCATGAATATGAGAGTCCATGTCAGGACCTCTCTTTTGCTATTCCCACACTAGTCTTTAAGGCAATCTCCAAGGCAGGCTGGATGGGAGGAAAGAATTTGAAAATGTGGCTGATAGGCTGACAAGGCACATCTGCAGAGTCAGAGAGGCTGGGATGTATCTGGAGGTGGCTCAGTCCTGTGCCTGGCACATGGAGCTGGGCATTCTGCAGTATGTTTGTGACTAGAGCCACTGGAGGAAGCCAGGCTGGATTTATGTCTCTTCCCAGACCCATTCCTCAGTGCTCCTGTGGCCAAGAGCATCGGCTTGCTTCCCCTCTGCAGGACAGAGTTTTCAAGAGTGGGTTTGGGTTTTTTAGTATGTTTTTGTCATTTCTGGTTCCGTGTGACCCTTTATTGTGACAATTTTTCACTTTTAACTCCATACTTTAGTCAAGCATGTTGCAAGTTTATTAGTGACAAGACTCGAGAAAACAGCGTGAAGCTGAGTCAGGGAAGGCTTAGGTTGGATATCAGGAAAAGGTTTTTCATTCAGAAGGTGACTGAGCACTGGAAAAGCCTCCCCACAGAAGTGGTCATGGCACTAAGGCTGTTGGAGTTTGAGGGATGTTTATACAATGTTCTCAGGCACGTAGTGGATTTTAGGGTGTCCTGTGCAGGGACAGGTTGGACTTGATGGTCTCAGTGGTACACTTCCAACTCAGGATATTCCACAATTCTTTGATTCCACAATTCCACGATCTTATTGTATGTTTTAACCCAAACAGCCAGCAGTAAGGCTTTTCTGAGTGTCTGCAAGCACCTCATACAAATAAAGGCTGACTCTTTCTGTAGTTGTTGTCCTGTAAAGAAAGGATGCAAATTAGGTTTTGTGCAGCTTAAGATACATCTCTTCACTGATGAAATTATTCCCATGGTTTTAATCTGCAACTTGTTCCAGCACCTTTGCAAAGGGTTGGTATGTATAGAAGAAATTAACATAATCCCCCCCATCTCCAAAATATTTTTGTTTAAAATAAATATTTCTTGTTACTGCTAAAGCATCTTCTAAACCTGCAGATAACTGTTGGTACTGTATTAAATTTTTGGAAGATTCCACTTGAACAAATTATTTTTAGATACATTAATTTTTGGAATGTATTAGATGTAACAGACAAACAAACAAACAAAAACCACACCAGAATCCTGCACATATTTGGCTTATCTCATCCATTGTTCACTGCAGAGTGCTCAAGAGAGATCTAATTCACATTTACTGAAATCTGACGGAAAAATCTCATCAGGAGTCTGAAAATCATTTTCATTTCAGTATTGAAACAAGAAAAAAACCCTACTCTGTAATTGTTTTTATTTTTTAGGTGTAGCTTGTGGCTTTCAAAGTGAATAGCTCATTTTTCTATGTGATTGAGATTTTTAAGGGAAATTAGTACCATTTGTTTCTTAAGTAACTTTTAAATTATAAGTTATGTGGTAAAAATGGAGGTAATTTATGGAGCATTTCAGATTTTGATTTTTTTCCCCCTATATTTAGTGATAATGATAAATCCTTTTTTAACGAATCTTTAAAATGAAAGCAAATCTCATGTGGCTTTTTTATCATCTATTTATTTTAGATCAAAACTCTTACTGTCCTGAACCAAGAGCATTCTGCAGACTTAAAGCTGTTGTTTTAATCCCAAACCATGGATTGCACCATAATTTATTGAATAAAATTATAGTAACAAATAGCAGTGATGATGTAACACTATATTTCAACATGTTTTACAGCACCACAATGTTATTCTAGTGATTATAATGTAATTGGAATAAATATTACCAAATTTGAGGCAGATTTATTATGGTTTTAGACTTTCTTTTGCTTGGTCCAGGAAACAGAGGATATACACAGTAACTCTTATTAACATTAATGAGCATTAATTGCTTGTCTCCCTTGTGTACCATGAGGAGTTTCTATCCCTCTGGCTGTCCTGTATGTTAGCACCTTTTAAGGTTTGGTTTGGGACTAGATTGTCTCTCCAGTTGCAGCACCCTGTAAAAGGAGGCACTGAGCCAGAAAAATGGTTCAATCCTTCTTCCCTTCGTCTCTATTGCTCCTGAGAAATCACCCACTGCCAGTCATTTGGGAAAGAGGACTGCACTGCCACAACATGTGCAGTCTTTTTGCAGATTCAATGCTCTCCTGTGTGATTGAGGGCAAACTGCACAGGCAGGTCAAATCTGACCCAGCCTTTCTGCCCCTCGTTCTGGCTGCGGAGAGCAAGGATGCCATAAAAGACCTGAGGGGACGAAGAGTCTCATTTTGCCTTAATGTCATAAACTGGCAGCTATGATCTTATTCCTTATTATGTATATTCTGAAAAGATAGTCTCAGGTTTGGGACAAATAGGTTATTATCAGAGAAATTTGAATGTCTATAGGAAATAAATTCAAACCAGACTTTTTTGGTGAGATGCCGAACAGTGGGAGAAACATGCAATATTCTAGTTGACTGGTTACTGATTCCCACATTTCTTACAGTCACAGAAATCACTCTATGATCCTAAGGAAAACCATCTATGGCATTTTCAGCTAGCCCCAAAACAGCAGAGAAAAACCAAACTCCCAAGAGAATCTGTTCTTACATCAGCAGCCCAGTTCTGCAGAGTGCCATGGCTCTGGTTGTTCAATTCATGAGGTTTCCAACAAGCACTTGAATTTCTTACCTGCTTGTCAGTATCTCTAACGAAGAAAAGACTAAATCCTGTTTTCAGCTGTACCAGTGAATACCATTGAATTCAATGCTGTTGGCCTGGAACAGCTGATTTTCATTTGATGTTTACATGATGGTATCATTACACTGCAGGAATGGCTCTATCTTGGCCTGTGCAAAGTTTCCTTCCCCATTCTAAGATCAGTGTTTAACTTCTGTTCCCATATTTAATATTTTAATAATATTTAGCATCTCAGAAAATAATATCTTTGAAATACAGTCCCCTGCAAACCTGATCTGTGATTAGATGGGTTAGTCTTTACCTTATGCATCAGCCAGAATCTCATAGACCGAGTGCTTGATAGAAATGAGTAGAAACCGGGTGATGTTTCTCCATTATGAGTTAAATCTTCAAGTGCTTCGGAGTACTTTTGGGCAACAGAAAGGGGAAAAATACAGAAAACAGTTTCAGCTTTTCAACTTGGAACCTGCTTTGCTGTAATTTTAAGACACTGTCTAAAGCACAGGTAATTGATCTTAATGAAAAAAAGGCATTAATGAAAGTAATTGACAAAAGCCAGTACACCTGTCAAAGAAGAGAAACCTTGAAAAGAAACGGCAGGCTTTTGAAGGTCAAGGCTCAGTGTGGTGTAATCCCTACCATCTGTGTTCAGGCTGGTGCTATTCTCAGACTGTCATATGCACTCTCTTCTTTGAAAATAACAGACAAGGGAAAAAAAGCTTACCCGACAGGGAGCCTAAATGTAGTTAGGTTGATAGAAAATGAAAAAGCACCACTGTATAAACTTAAGATGACCCTTAATTTTCCTTCCCCTTGACCTACACACGTCCACAATTGGTTTCAGAGCTGTTGTGGCACTGAGAATGAAAATAACTAAGCGACCAATAAAATGTAACAGCATAACAGCAAGTTGGAATAGTAGGCAACCATACCCAATGCAATCAGCCAAGCATTGTATTGGCCTGCAAACAAGCTAACTTGATAAAAAAATTCATCCTTTGCTTCAGTTTTTGAAGGAAGAGAGGTTCTTGACTTGAACCATAAAAAAGTTGTGGGCAGATTCCTGTGCCATGCCAAATTTACAACCCTCCAGACTTGCTTGACTGTCACCCACGGTTTCATTTCCCTTTTGGATGTTCAGGATGTCCTGCTCCCTAAAGCTGTGCTTCTGGACATTTTTCAGGCAGCGGGGGGAAGCTTGACACACTTGTGTGGTCCTCTGGGATTCAGTGGCTGGGTACACATTCATTGCTGGATCTTCAAATCTCAGACACATATTCTCAGAAAATACCTGCTGGCTCACAGTCCACAAGCACAGGGCTAGAACAGGCACCTTTGATACCCAGCACCCTAATAGAGATACTACTCAGAACAGGAAAACTGGGTTCAGCACCCTGTGTTTTCTGAATACTAATCACCAGATAACAGAGAAATTAACCTCTTTAATACTTGGCTTTGCATGTTGCTTGGACATCTTAGAAAGTATGAAGAGAGTCTTCTTCACCCACAGAATATAGTAGCTGGCTGATCAGGTCACTTTGTGTGGTCTGGAGTTCAAATCCCTCAAGCAGAGGAGGAAATTGAATTCAGGTTTCCCACACACTGACAGGATATATTAATCACAGAGTTATTATATTAAATAAGGGCATTAGCTCCTCTATGGCAGTTCTGCTTTGAAATAAAAGGGTTAGAAATCCAACTCGAAGCTGGAATAGAAATTCCAACTGTCTCATCCAGGCATCCTCCTAGCATCCAAACACAAAGTTCTGATGAAGTACAAGATTTAAGACACGAGTTTGTTCTTATTAAATCATGTCAAAAGCAGAGGTATCTGTGTGCTTGCCTTCTTTATCTCTTATTCCTCTGTTTTCATCCACACAAAACCCTCAGGGAGCCTGTTCAGAAACTTGCTCCTTCCAGAAGGCCAGCTATCTGCAGTTTCAGGGACCTAGTCCTTTCAGGTTTTTTTTCTCACTCTACTCTAGGTTATTTCACGCAGAAAAACCAAGGATGTGAAAGATTTTCATAACTTTTAAAAAATTCCAAAGTTTTGTAATTTACATTGAAAATGCAGTGGATACATGGAGTCAGCAGACTGCCACTGTCTTGGAGGCTTTTTTGGTTCAGACTTTTTTGTTTAGTCTTTTATTCTATGAAAAAGGTTCATCTATTAAAATGATAAAGGAATTTTTATAGACCTTTTTACTGCAGAGTGCCAGACCTATGAAACTACAAAGCACAACCAAACAGATCCCCCAGAAGTCATGTTGGGATATAGTGTATATAAAAAATAGTGTACATGAAAAGCTCACTATTTCTATTATTTTTGAGTGACAAAAACTAAGGTGATGTCTCTAAAGAGCAGTTATAAATACTATATATGTTATATATATTCCTTGCTCCTAAAAAAAACCCACCAAACTTATGCCTCCATGCACAAAGCCAGAACATACCACATAAAACATCCCTCTGTTAAATGGAGGTTCCTGGGAAAACAACCACAATAAAAATAACATATAAAAAAGTAATAGTGTTTCACAAATGTCTAATTAAAAATGTTCTCCACCTCTTTGTTAAAAACACATTTTATTTGCCTTCATTAAGGTGACCTAACCACTGTGCTTCACCCTTGCCTGCCTGCACGATGTAATCAACAGAATCCATGAAAACAGCATACAAGAGGCAAAGAATCAGCTTTCTCTCCCTGAGCTGTAACTGGTTAATCACCTTTAATCAATTAATGATTCAAAAGACATTCTGTTGACACTGTATCATCTAACCCTAGAGTACATGCAGAAGTTCAGAACTGGATCTAAATTGAAAGGTGCTTCCAGAGAAACTCCACTAATACCTTTTGTTTACTATTCCCACTCACTCAAAGTAAACATTTATATTACTGTTTTTTTTAATTGTGACCCGAATGCAGCCTCTGCTAATGGAAGAAAGCATCTTGCTCAATGCAAGAAGGCAATCCTTCCTCTTATTTGCATTAATTAGTTCTTTCAATGAATTTAATTTCTTTATTTTCCCTTGCACGTGTCTCGTGGTGTGGTTTGATTGTATTGAAGCTGAACATGCCAGGTAAGAGAAACTGAGGGGCCCTGTAGCTGCATGAGCACACAAGAGCACACCCAAAGCACAGTTCATAGCTGATTCTGTGGACAGCCCTGCAGGATCTCATTGCCAAAGCTGTGCTAGACCACACCACCTTTGACAAAATTAGAAGTTGGTACAAAAAGCAAGAGATGCCTGCAGGTCTGGTGCCAGCAGGAATGGTGTTTGCTGGGGTACTCATTGAACAGCAACACAAGAAGAGACATGACAAAAAACAGTGAGACTAAATCTCTTCATTTATAGCAATCGAAGTTATATAAAGGAATTAAAACTTGAATAAATTAAAAAATAAACAAATATTCTAAGGAAATTGCAGGTTCAGACTTGCATTTACTAATAGGAGAAAAGAAAAAGAAAAGGAAAGAAACAAAGAGGAAAATTGAAACCTAAAATTGAGATGGAAACGCAATGAAGCCTGGGTAGTCTGACACTCTTGTGTCCAGTGGAAAAAAAGGCAAAACACACAGAGAAAGAAATGAGGAAGGAAATCCTCATTTATAAATTAATCTTCATTAGTAAAAATAAGGTTTTATTAAAATGCATAAAGAAATATTTTTCTATTATAGACTGCAAAAAATCTTATTTTGAAATTTCCAGAGTTTGGTATTTTATGCACTGTCTTGCCAATCTCAAGGCACACCTGAAAAAATAAAGTGTGAAAGAAATAAAAACATTCATAAGGGGAACATTTCCATGCAGAAACAGTGAAAGAAGCCAGATGACAAACAAAGCTACTAAAGCAATAGAGATTTTATTTGCGATGAAGCTCGTCATCCTTTAGGAACAAAATCTGACATTGGCTGGGAATAGCATTCTCAGCTCACAATTCTAAGCAGTTTATGTCAACATATTTTTTCTTTTAATCCTCAGGGAAATACTTTTTTTTTCTGCTACAAGAAGTGTCAATCTGGTCAACATGCAGTTGGTGCAAAATTTGTACATTAGAGCATTATTGATACGTTGCTTGTACTAGCTTCTATACTTTAATTAGATTCTCAGGAAAGAGAAAGAGCTGTTTTTTTGTCATGTGCATCTTTTGAAATGAAACATTTTACAGAATGAGCCAGGATCTCACGGGGTAAAGATCATTCTGCACCATGTGAGCAAGGACAGGAGATGTTCTGAAGTATCGCTTCTACATTTCAATTTGTCACTATTGTTTTGGCTCTCAAGTCCTGTTTGCTTTTTTCCAGAGCCACTGGAGAGCAGGCAGGAGTCACAAGACAACACACTTGCTGAGAAGGACTGCACAGTCCCACGCTCAGGCTGACAAGCTGGCAGTAGATATCTTTCATTCAGTATATCTCTATAAATTGCACAAAAAAAATGCCTGGGGAGCCTTGGTAATGAATACATCAACTTTTGCCCTGCACTGTAAAAACAGCTATAAGGAAATGATTTCTATGCTACAGAGGGGGTACACAGGCCAAAAAGAAAACACAACACTTGCCAGAAAAATAAATGCCCTGCTCCATCAGAGAGATGAGAGTGAAAGATAAAGTGGTCTGTTTGTACTGGGTTTGCATGGCAAGGTTTTGGGAATGGGGGAGCTACAGGGGTGGCTTCTCTGAGGGGGTGCCAGAAGCTTCCCCTGAGTCCAATGGAACCAGTTCCAGCCAGCTCCAAGGCAGACTTGCTGCTGTCCAAGGCTGAGCCTCTCGGCAATAGCAGCAGCACCTCTGGGATAATGTGTTAAGGAAGGGGGAAAATACCTGCACAACTGCACCTGGAGAGAGAAGTGAGGCTATGGGAGAGCAAAAACCCTGCAGACACACAGGTCAGTGCAGAAGGAGTGGGAGGAGGTGAGTGGGAGGAGCAGCGATTCCCTTGCAGCCCATGGAGCTGACCACGCAGCCCCTGCAGCCCACGGAGGTCCACAGGAGAGCAGAGAGCCACCTGCAACCCATGGAAGACCCCACACTGGAGCAGGGGGATGCCCTAGTGAGGCTGTGACCCTTTGGGGTGACCGCTCTGGATCAGGTTTGCTGGCAGGACTTGTGACCCTGTGGAAGACCCACACTGGAGCAGTCTGTTCCTAAAGGGCTGCACCCCATGGAAGGGACCCAAGCTGGAGCAGCTCGTGAAGAACTCCATCCATGGGATGGACTCTTGTTGGAGAAGTTCATGGAGGACTCTCTCCCATGGGATGGACCCCACTCTGGAGCAGGGAAAGAGTGTGAGGAGTCCTCACCCTCAGGAGGAAGCAGTGGAAGGAACAACATGTGATGAATGGACCAAAACCTCCATTCCCAACCCCTTCATCACTGCCGGGGAGGAGGCAGAGAAAATGGGGAGTAAAGTTAAGCCAAGAAGGAGAGAGGGTTAGGGGGAAGGTGTTTTAAGATTTGGAGGTTTTTTCTATTATTTCTATTATTTTCTATTATTTCTATTGGATGTTATTTCTATTGATTGGTAATAAATTCAATTAATTTTTCCCTGAGTCTGCTTTGTCCATGACAGTAACTAGTGAGCAATCTCTCCCTGTTCTTATCTCAACCCAGGAGCTTTTTGTTGCATTTTTTCTCCCCTGTCCAGCTGAGAAGGGGAGTGACAGCACACCTTAGTGGGCACCTGGTGCCCAATCTGAGTTTAAGCAGGATAAATACCCTTCCCCTTCTGACCAGGGGCAAACATCAACAGTGATACATACAGTTTCTAGTCTTCCATCCGATGCTGCTTGTCATTCAAGTGGAAACTGATTCAGGAAGTTCTTTCACTTAAGAAGAAAAGCTGGGAGAAAACAAATGAGAGGAAAAACTGTCATGTGATTCCTTGTTACCAGTCACAGTTATAATTCTAATTTGTAAAATGCAGCATACGTTATAGGAAATCTCAGCTGAGAATGATCCTTTACTATATTTTTCTTAATATGTAAATAAGTGAACAGACGAGACCCAGCAAGAAAAAGAAGAGAAAACAAAAAGTTCCCAAGGTCTGGCTGGCTCTGGTATTTAGAGTTTTACTAATATAAGCAATAAGCATATAGAGAAATAGGAGTTGTAGAAGATCCTTCCCAACTGGTGAATTTGGACTGGTAAATTTGCTGTCCTATTCTGGCAAACCAAAGTTTTGCCATGTCCCTGCAAATACCAATAAGCATGTGGAGCCCAATGACATAAGGAAGAGCTGCTGCTCCCAGAAATCTCCAAATCTGGTTAGAGCTTTCCTCCGACAGAAGTCCAGTTCCTGAGCAGCCTGTGGTCCCCACCTTGCTTATCCTTTGTCAGGTACCAATTAAATCTTTGCAATTTTTGTGCTGCAATCTGCTTGCAGAGTCAGGAGGAACTGGAAATGGTTATTGTTGGGATAATTCAGACACAGCAGGAGTTTTGTGCATTGAATGCTTGTGTTTCTCAGCTGAAGTCCAGTTTTCAACTAGCCACGGCTGAACTGAGAACAAAAATAACCACACGATTTGAGTTTTGATTGAAACAGCTTTCTGAATTATTTGCCCCAGCTAGAATCCTTGCACAGACCCATGCAACAGAAATAGCAGAAGCATCTGAGACAGGGAATTACGTGTCCCGTCGGCCAGCCGAGCTGGATGGGCTGCTCCATTGTACATATTTATGGATCTGAGTTGAACCCTCAGGGTAAAAGTGAACAAAGAATAGACTGTTTTTCTCCTAAAGCATCTGGGTGTAAGTCTTATTTTGCCAGCAACCGTGGTGTTTATGGGCATGTTTTACTGGAAACCTGCTGCTTCTCACAACGTTTCCTGAGTGACTGTCTTAGTAAAACTGCATCTGGAAATGACAAGCACACAGCTGTAAATCTGAAAAGCAGTGTGCAGCCCTAATAGCTAGCAGCCACAGCACAGCTGTCCTGCTGAACATTGGAAAGATTTACAAAGACAAAGCAGAGCAATGAATACATTTCTGAGTGCTCTGTGATCACATTACACCTCTTCCTCTTCAAAGATTTTTTTTTGTAGACATAGAAGGGACTATCACCGCTCTTTAAATTAATGCCTTAGGCAGGTAACCTATTACTGCTTACCTGCCTAAGGCATCCAGAATTTCTGCCCTTCACATATCTTCCAAAGTAATGGCTAATGCTGTATTATATCATTTCCATTCTCACCTGAGTTGGATCCATGACAAGAGCAAGGGCAGTAAAATGAGCCAACTTGAAATAAAAATAAAAATACTATTGTTACTGTGGTGTGCACCATTTTGTGCAATACAGGGAGTGTTCATACAGTGGAATCCTCACAAAATACACATGCAAGAGGAAGAGATGAAGGAGACTTGTGCTTTTCATTATCATGTGCCCTAAGCTGTGAAATCCCATAACCACTCTGGATCTCAATCTCCTGGTGCTCTGAAGTGCAATTGCAAGGAAACAGTGGCAGGAAGTGCACAGGGGAAACAACCAACACACATCAGAAATACTGACTTGGCTGACAGGAGGAATCGTTGTTCCATTGGACCAGTCATTGTCAGGAAGGACGGGGGACTGGAGCCCAGGTTTTGAAACATGAACAACATGGCATATTGCCCAGCATTGCAATGAAATGTAGTTTCTCTCTTCTGTGTAAAAAGCTAGGCAATAACCTACTCACTAAAAAAAACCCAAACCCAAATATTTGAATAATAATATTAATAATAAAATTACTAAAAACTAAAAAATATTTTTCATTCCTAAATCGAAGTGTTCTAATTCTTTACTTCAAAATATTTTTTCAAATGCCCTACAATTTTACAAAAATGTAAACACACCATCTCACTTGACTTAAGCATTTTTGCAGTTCCTGAAAAAAGTAACACTTAAACATATTAATATGTAGATGCGTGTTTGCGTAAAACTAGGTGTCTTTGGTTTTAAACTAGATTGTTTGCATAAAACTAGGTGTTAATTTTATGCATATAAATATACATATACATATGTACATAAGTACTTAAAACCTGTGCACTTCTATGCTCAGTTTTGAATTTTCAGTGGCAGAAAACCAATCACTCTAACTGTTTTGCTGAAGGTGATCCTAGTGGATGTGTACTTAAACCTGAGCAAAAGCCGAGCTTGCTAATTTTGCATCTGACTAGTAATTTCATACCTACTGCAGGCTTCAGAGAAGGCTGAATACAGACTTTAGAAATTCATTAAACCCCCCTTTCTGTGAACCCAGATATCTATATTTTTGATAGTTTTTACATAAAGACCTGCAAATGGCTTCACCAAATCAAATAAGCCTCCAACCAGGACTTGTCTTTTATTTAGAAGCAAATATGTTGTTTATAGGTTATTCATTGCCCTCCCATGTCCCCATTTATTCCTTTATCTATTCTCTGTTTCTGGCGTTTTTCCAATTTTACAGAATTATATTTTGCCTCCCTGAGCCGCCCCAGGATGTTTCTATAGAAGGAGGAGTTGATGAAGAGGGAATTCTCACCGTGTGCCCTTTTTGGCTACTTGTGGATTCGGGAGGTGCCAAGGTTGGGCTGGGCAGCAGCAGAAATAGCAGCAGTGCTCTGAGAGGGGATTGGCACAGTTGGGCTGGGCACAAGGTCGGTGGGGCTTCAGCAGAGCTGGGCACTGCTCTGCCCCACGCTGTCCTGGGGACTGCCACTGCAGGCTGTGCTGCTGTGCAGTCACACTTCTCTGCCTCCCTCCTGCCCAGGCACTTGCATCATGGTGGCTTTTCCACCCAAAAGCACCCCCATGATGTGACCATAAAGGGCAGCAGGGGCTGCTATGCACTCCCACCTCCACACCCCCCAGAGCTGCAGAACTCGTGGGGTCACAGGAGAGACTATCAGGGCCCTCAAGGTGCCCAAATGAACGTGCTGCTCTCCCCTTTTCAAATAACGTAAATGGGGTAAAATGGGGTCCTTGAGAATCACAGCTCTGGGGAGAAGGAACTGAAATGTCTCTTCTCCTTGACAGTTTAGTTTATTCCTGTAACACGGAATGTGCTTCCAGGACCATAAAAAACACTTTTTCTTTTTTTTAGTTCTTCTCTCCCCCTACTTTTAAAACCTTGAATTTACCTTTAGATTTTAAAACAGCTATGTAGGATTTGGGAAGAGTCAGCAGCCACTCTTCATGAAATACCCATCATGATTAAATCCTCTAAAAACATTTCCTATTAGTCAGGCACAAAGCAGCTGGCTAGAGGCGTACGACTGTGTTTCTCCGCAGTGCCTTCCTTTGCTCTGACCCTCAGTTAACAGCAATGATAATGCTCCTCACTCAGTTTGTTTGAAGATTAAATTAGCTGCTATTAGTTCAGCTCTTTGAAGATGTACCCAAAGTGGGAAGTGCTAAGTATTATTAAATGAATTTTAGCCATTAGACCCTTGAGAAATTTTGTTGCTTTGTATTAGTGCTGGAGCCACGGTGAAGCCTGGGCTGTGGTGCACATGAGCATCCCAGCCCCTGGGTCCCAGTGAGCTCTGCTAAGTGCTAACTAAGAGTTTCTGTCCTTAAATACAGTCACCTTAAAGACATTTAAAGGAGCAGGCTGTACACTGACTTTAAGGTTGGTCTTCACAATTAAGAGAACCTTTCATTTTCCAAGCGCTATCTCGGAAAATTTCTCTGTCTCTTTTTTTAAGTGAACTTTAAGGAAGCAAATTGTCTACACGATTTATTAAGCTGAACTTTGATTTAATTAAAAAAAAATATAATCTGTCAGCCTGTCTTTCCAGTTTAAAGAAAAATAGCCAACTACACTTCCCATTAAATTCCTCCAGATTGGAAAGGGTGTAACAGAGGCAAGATTTGGGTCCTTATTAAAGCCCTCTAGTGGTAGTTATGCTATTCATCAATATAGGAAATTGCCACACTACTAGACTATATTATTTGGAATCTTTAATAGTAAAGTAGATGCAACTAATAGGATAGGAAGAAGAGAAATTGTTAGCAGCAAGGTAAGTCTTTCAATACAGAAATAATTGTGATTTATATAGAGAGAGTAGTAGAAATTCTAAATGCCAAATCATGTAAACAGAAAAGGCAGCAAGTGCCACCCTAATCAAACTACAAGGTCTGTCCTCCAGGAACTGACAAGTGATACAGACTGAGAAAGCTTCTGCAAAATCAAAGCTGATCCAGTTCTCCTACTTACAGAGTCAGAGTATCTAAAACTCAGGATCTGAGAGTACCAGTGGCTTGCTGTGGAGAAGTTGCCAAAGAATGAGCTGCACTGGCAACACAGATAAAGGACATCTTTCATTTCTTAAGGCCACTTTTCACCAAAATACCATTATGGTATTTTTCTTAGACATCTTTCCTGCCTCTGTTAAGTTCTCTTTCAAAACAAATACACAAATGATACAGTCTGAGGCAGCAGAGACAATAACAAAGAAGTATTTCAGTGAAAATATTGCTGAAATTACAAAAAAAACCCCAGAGCTCAAATAAGGAAAAAAACCCATCGCGTCAATAAAATCAGTACCACTGCTATTGTAACTTGTCCTACATCATGGCTGCCTTTTGCAAAAAGAAACTGTCAACAAAATTAATACTTAATTTAAGATTAATACAGTTTTTATAAATATAATAAACATTACATTTTGTTTCTAGAAGCAATTTCAGGATTTTAACAATAAATTTGACCTGCCCAGAGCCTGTCAAATAACCAGCCTGCCTGTTTCAGCCCCGGGGCTAATGGACTGTCCGTATATTCTGCATAGGATTGTACCTGAAGCTATTTCAGTTGTTGAATGGTTAAATAGTAGCTGACGTGGCTGGCAGAGCATTCAGTGTTTCTCAAGAGCGACTCTCCCAGAGTTTTCTGGGAGATAAAAGCTTTACTATGATGGTTCTGAGTGTTTCTTCAGCGTCTCCTCTTAACCATCTAGAGGATTTTCTGGAGTGCTTACATGAATAGAGGTGCTTATTAGGAGTGCTCATTCCAAGAAAGTGTTTTGAGTGAGCAACAAGAATTATAATAGACAGTCAAGAGATGCTTTGGAGAAATGAGGCTGGTACTGGAACAGGCAGAACATCCTTGCTGAATAAAACATTCTTGCGAAAAATATCAAAATTAAGCATGACAAGAGATCATTTCCAGAAGGGAATGGTCTTTGCCCTGGGTACTTCACCATTACTTTTCTCATGTTCCATGAAAGCTCCAGTGCATGAATCATCTTTGGACTTTCCCAGAAAAGTGTTTAAGACATTTATTTGTATTGTAAACATTTGCTAAATTAATTTTTAAAAGGGCAAAATAATAGGGTGGCCTTGATTCATACAGTCATAAAAACTAGAATAATAAAATGTATGTTGTTTTGTTCCCAGTTATGGTATTAAACAAATAAGACTTCAAGTAAACAAAGAAATATGCATCACTTACTAGTATAAGGTTCTCTGAAAGTTACCTTTGAAAAAGGATGATCACTTGGTAATGTATAGGCCATGTCCAATAAAAATGTACAATGCACATACTGTGTGGCAGAGTTTAATTTCCTGACTCTTGTGGAACTTAAATCTCAACTTTAATAAGACTGTGCTGTTGCACAAAGGGCACCGTGAAGCAATGGCTACAATGCAAGCTGAGTGCAGAAAATTATGTTCTTTTCCTGGATCTGATTGGCTTCCAAATTTATACATGTCACTTCTACAGCTCAATTTCCTCCTTGATAAAAATGGGACTAACAATGGTTTCTCACCTTTGACATTCATGGATGAAAAGTGCTAAGTATTTTTAATTCATGAATTTATCAACCTCAAGCAGAGTTGTGACCTTGAAAATGGAGAAGTTCCAAAGAGTCTGCAGAGGCTTCTGGGGAGATCATTAGTGCTATTTATTTTAACAGGCAAGCACGTGGATGTTACAGTGATGTTGCAGGGCTGGAGGATGAGAGACAGCGGGACACGTTAGAGAACGTGGTGGTTTTCATGCCCAGACAGAGAGAATTATGAAAGCACAGCACTGAGCAAAGGTTGGAATAAGCCCATTATACCTAAATGGAAGGGCCTCTCCCCTCCTGGGAGATGTTGAACAAAGTTTTGAAAAACTCTCCATGCTTCAGACCTATATCTTATGGATTAGTTACAGCAATCAGTCATAACTATTGATTAGTGTGGCAATAGAGGGGAACTCACAATAAAACCTTCTCAGGAAAAATCCCTTGAGAACATTTTTCTTTTTTATAGTATTAAAATGATCAAGGAAACTGAGGTTGGGTTCTGTAAATCTTTACTAAAGAATGGCAAAATCAAGACAATTCATCATTTTGAGTTCCACAAATTCTCCCTAAGAACATTTTTCATATGGAAGTCAGCTTTAGTCCATTGGTATTTCATAATTCTACATAAAAATAGACCAATAGTTTGGCTTACAAAAATATTCAGTGCTTTATTGACTTGCCTTATTGCCTTATTGCAAAGAGAATTGGAAAGCCCTGAGTGAGTTACAGCTGAGGGTTCTGCAGCTTTTCACTCTGCTCTACAATTTCCTTTCTGCTCTTTTAGCCTATGTTAATTGTGCACCATTGCTGCCACCGGAGCATGTGTCCCCTGCTGCACTGAATCACCAGAAAGCAGCTCTTCCAGTCCATCTGTGACAGCTCCAAGCACAGAGGAAACACTCTGGATACGCTGATTCAGTGTGGCAGGGGATAAGTGGGCTGGCAGAAGTGGCTTTGTGCATTTTAATAACTGACGAAGAAAGGGATGGGAATGACATTCAGGAAGTGAAACAGAGAATATAAATTTTCTCTTCTTGACTAGCCCAACAAGCTTGTTCTTAAGTTGCATTCTCAGGGGTTAGAAATTTAGTTTGGACAATGAAAACTGCATGCATCTCTCATAAAATATTCATATTATACCTCGTTGTATCTTGTATAACAGATGATATACATTTTACTGTATAAAAACATACCAGTGTGCTTCAAAAGGTTTGCTTGTGGCTTTCTTGTTGTTGTTTTGTCTTGTTGGTGATGGAAATTAGTAGCTTTTCTAAAATTAGAGAATGCACAGAAAGAAAAAGAAAAGATCAACCAAGCAAAATAATTTTCAGGATTACCCTACAGGTACTGCCAGTATCTGTGTGGGTAAATACCTGCCTAACCTTTGGTGCTGCAGGTATATTCTTAAATCTGATATACACAATGAGGTTTTTGTCCAACAAAGAACTAGGTACTGTTATCTGTCATATAATGTGTACATATGAAATCTAGAGATTAATACATGACATTTCTTTTAACAGTCTTAGATCATGTTGCTAAAACTGGAAAGAAATTTTGGATATCAGGAAGAGACAGAAAATAATTTCTTTTCTTCTGAGCCTTCCACACAGATCAGACTGAGACTTCAACAACTTTTCTCACACAAGTACAACAAATACATCACAACACTTAAATGGAGCAGATATCAGTGGGACTCTCACATAAAAGCATTCTGCCTCATAGGGAAAATAGTGACCCTATGGATTTTTCAGTTACAATGAAGTTATGGCTTAGTGAATCCTAAAATACCCTTGTGCCCTGTCTTAAGCTGCTGTTAAGTATTTATGTTCCATGTCAAGCTATGGACCAGCTCCACATGGATGTGATCAAGCTTCTCCAGGAACTAAGGGTTGCCTTAGCTATTTATTTTTTGCTTAGTCTCCTTGAAAGAAAGGAGTTTAGGACACTTTTAACAGAAGAAGAATTGCAAGTGGGAGATATTAATATTTCTTCCCTGGACTAAAATGCTTTTAGTGGCCTTAGGAAAAAAAAAATCTCTCACCAACCCAGCAAACAAAAGAAAAAGGAAAAGCATTTTTGATAATGGAAGTTCACAAAGCCCTGTCAAAACTCTTTCTGACTTTCCCAAATTTGATTAGCAACATTTGACCAGCTGTAAAGATAGTGTGTGTGCCATAATCTTTAGCCTTTCAGTCCGAACTGACTGTAAAAGACTCATTTTAATTTAAAACATAAACAAATCTCTTATCTATCTTTCCTATTTTGGAAGATCAATGCAAACATAACTTAATAACTAATATAAGCAATAAAACTGCTGCAAGGAGAAATTTATAGGACATTAATCTCTAGATTCTGTATTCAGACTGGAAATGATTACATGATAATGGAGTAAATGCTTTGCTAAGTGAATACAAACTTAAATACTGTATATATCAAATGTGGACATGCTGAAGAATAAATCTGCAGTACATTAATTTACAGAAAGAACTTTCTTAAATGAAACCTTCTGAAATAATAAGTCCAGGGAAGTGAGCAGGCCATCATTAAAGGCCAGGAAGTAAATTCAATGTGAGTCTATTAAATGAGAGACAGCAAAGTTTTCCATTGAAAACAGTGAGAAAATAACGACAGCCTTTAAAGTTTCCCTCCACCAGGTAGGAATCAACTATTTATGCAGCCTGGAGATGTTTGAAATTCATTAATTAAAATGTTCCAAATTGTGGGGTTACCTGAACACAGAAGACTGCAGATTCTGTAGAAATACTTCTTCCACAAGGAGAGGGCATATAAAAATATATCCCAAGATGGTACTGTTCAGTCACCAGACCTTCAACTCATCATGAAGGGACCCTGAAAGCTCACAGTGGTTTGCACATACACGTTCCACTCCTACACTCAGTCCCCAACATTTAAAAGTCAAATTCTATGTAAGACTTAGGCTGCAACGCATCATTCATCTTTTTTATGAGAAAATATATGTAACTATACTAACAAATGTGGTTCTGCATGTAAAGTCCTGGTAACCAGCTATACACAAATGGAGATCATCAGAGGTCAAGAGGAAGCAAAATCCTTCCCACCCTGGTTGCTCTAAGGCAGTACTAGCATTGCAGCATGGTCATTTCTATAGCTCCAAGTCAGCTCTAACCCTCAGAGTCTTGTGAAGAGTTTGGGTAAGAAAGCCACAAACAAATTTCTTGTGTTATTTTCTGTCTGTCTTCTCAAAGCAATTCTATGCCAATTTAACTGGACAAACGTAAAGAAAGGTATTTCCCCTTCTCCCATTCCAGTGACCTTCAGTTAAAATTAAACCTGGTTACACTGCTGCAAATATCTTCTCTGTAGAAGTGAAATGAGGAAAATGGATTATTTAATAATTAGAATTGATGGTAGCCCATCAAGAGAAATTGTAAGATGCCATGGTGTATTGGGTTTGTGTGGCAAGGCTTTGGCAGTGGCAGAGCTACAGGAGTGCCTTCTCTGAGGAGGTGTCAAAACTTCCCCCGTGTCCAACGGAACCAATGGCAGTTTACACAAATTAGGCCTCCCAACAAGGTGTTAAAGTGCCTTATAAAAAGAGAGGCCCAAGATTTCAATGGATTAAACATTGCTTCACTCAGTCTTGCTCAAGCTCTCATTCTGAAAACTGAACTGTGCCATTTACGTCAGTTCAGCTGCGCAACACCAGGTACAGCAACCTGTTTTTATAAAATCACATCTTTGTGACTAATGGCCATCTATCAAAACAAAATGCTCACTTCCACTGATAAGTGTATTGCAGGAAGACAAATAGCAGTGTATTTGTTGGCAAATAACATTTCCCAACTTGAGGAAACAGCTGGGAAAGACGATTGTCAGACAGGTTTGAGAAGCACAGAACACACAGGAGTAGCAAGAAAGGTGAGGAAACATGACCTCAACTCCACCCAAACCACAGGCCACCCACATTAATTCTCCATTACTTATGGATGAAATAGGGATTAACTCTTCCCAGCTTATTTCTGTTTTCCTGCCATGCCTGAAAGCAGTGACTTGTGGCTGCAGCTTCTGCACAGGCTCAGGAAATTCCCAGTCAAACCCTCTGTATGTGTCTCACCTGAACCTTGGGAGAACTCCAAGAACACAGTAGTTGAAGTGTGCTGCAAAAAAGGGCCATATCCATACCTGGACACATAGTGAATAGAAGATCAAGGAAAGAGAACAATCCCCAAAGCAACAGCCAGTGAAACAGCTGAAAAAAACTCACTCTTTCTCTCCATCTCACACACACAGAGCAAAATAAAGGAATGAAAAGGTGCTAGTGAAATGAAAGGATAGAAATGGAAAAGGGTAAAGAGCAAGAATGTAGAAATTTAAAAGTAAAGATAAATAATGGAAAAAAAACCAAAAAACCCAAACCAAACCAAACAAACAAAAAAACCAACCAAACAAAAAACCACCAAAAAAACCAAATACAAAAACAAAAAAACCCTGCCCCCAACCTGTCAAAAAGAGTTTTGGGAAGCTTAGCTTGGAAGAAAATCTGAGTAAGAAGGCAAAACTTCAACTTATGAGCCCCAGAGGGATGTCACAGTATTCTGTTAGTTTTCCATCAGAGATGTAAAAAAACCTGAGAGTGCAATATTTATTGGTATCCCAATGTCATGCCACTGCTGGTATATATATGAATAACTGAAACCAGACCTATACATCTTTCTCTCTCCAATTCTTTCCAGCTGCTTCTCTAAGTGTACTGTCACAATCCCTGGAGCAAGAGGTTTGCTGTTATGCCTTTGATAGCACTCACATATTTCTTTTCCAATTTTTATTTTGTAATGCTATGTTGAGAAAGCTATCATTCTATGTAGTCATAAAAGAGAGTTGAACATGGTAAATAGATGGCCCCTTCAGTGTCAAAACTTTTGCAAAAATTGCTATTATTTTTGGTTTGGATTTTTGAAAGTAAAACCTTTTACAAAAATCTTGTACTGCACTCATCATTGGCCTCTTTTACCACACAGCAGCCTTAAGCAATCTGCAGTCAAAAAGAATAATTTGCACTAACTTTCCATGAGCCATTTATGGATTCCACCTGAACTGAAGTCATTATTAAATCAGCACAGAGCTACTCTGTACGTAAATTAAATGATGATGTCCTTTTTTAAGCCTACAGCACACAGGATAAAATACCTTAATTATTCACAGTTTTTCCTCTGGTTACTTTTCTTTTTATTTTCCTTCTCACTCTTTCTTGAGTCTATCGCCAAGAACTCAGTGTTTTTGAAAAAAAATTTCAGTATTGCAACGTTTGTGTATGTGCACTTTTAGAAGTGATTCCTGATATTCTGTGCTCAGGTGGGAGGAAATGAGTGATAGGGATATTAAGGGCTCTTCAAGGTATCCAAGTAATTTTGAAAAATGTAAGCCAACCACAACTAGTTGACAAGGACTTAGCACCCATGTAGTTCATATTACAGGCTCTTCGAAATGATCTTCCATCCCTTTCAAGTCACAAGGTCCCCATTCATTTAAGCTGTGCAGGATCAATCCCATTAGGCCAGAACATATGCCAAAAGACTGCCAGAAACTAATAGCCAGGACATTTGACAGTAACACAGTTCCCTGGAGGAATATGGGGGTTTACCTGACATGAATAAGAGTTATGTCTTCAGAGAAGGCTTTTCTGATAAAGCCTCTGATGTATCAACTACAATCACTGTGACTTTTAGGTCTAAACAAGAGACTCTCATGCACATTTGCACCTTCCCACAGCTATTCCACACAATGCCAACATCCTGTTCTATTCCATATTGCCAAATTGCTTTTCATAAGCTAGGGTGGGGCTAATTTAGCAAACTGTCCATCAGAAAGGCTTTGCAGAGTAAGGAGAAGTGACATTTTATATAAAGTGATATTTCAAACATGTCTTCATGAAAAATGTCAAAGAAAAAATGTTCTAAAGAAAACGGACAAGTTTGTAAAAAAAAACCCATTTTTAATGGCACACGGTGGCCAACAGCAACAACAGTGGCTGAGGCTGGGACACTGCTGCAGAGCAGAGACTGCTTCTCTGCTAACGACTGTAAGCCTACGATGAACGCAAATTTGAGTGAGGAATTTGAGACTATTATTAGCTTTCATCAGTCCCTCTGTGGCTTATTCACGGAATCTGGACAGATCCCAGAAGCACTGCTTCTCAGCCCTCATTAGGCTTTGCAAAATGAGCCTCCCGTACTTGGAAATACCTACTTGGCACGGATTCTCTCTTCTCTCTCGTCTTTCAGTGGGTGTTTTTTTTTGCAATATTCAGGGTTCATACTGGGCCAGACCTTTTTTCAGGAGAAGGGCTGAACCACACTCACAGCTTGTAACAGTAAAGGGAAGGCTGCTCGTGTCATTATTTCTTGCAGCTGCATACATACATCAACTAAAAACCTCTGCATAAAATGATGTTTGCATTCAAACATCAGGAAAAAAAACTCGTCAGGACTACCTTTGTCACTGTGTGCCCTCGCTCTCTTTGATACACATACTGCATCAGGCTCACTCACTTTCAAAAACAGAGAATCAGTGACCTGTGAAAATGTTCCTGATCTTTCAAACATGAGCTCTGTTCCCTCAGCCTCTAATCAAACAGAAAGATCATTTATGTAATGAACCATCCACAAAAGGCTTTTATTTAGAACACACAAACGTGTGTCGCTTTCTGCTCCTAACAGACAGCACAGCAGCACAAAAGCAAATTCATGTGGATGAGCTGGCAAATAAATAGACTTTTAACAGAGTAGTCCAATGTTAAATTCACTTGAACTAGGCAGACAGGAGTTAAGTTTGAGATGCTCAGTCTCCTGACTGGAAAGCTCAGGAGGAGATCAGCCAGAGGTGACTTGTGTGAACAATATAGCATCCAAAAATAATTGGTTTGCCTGCTAGAGAAACAGACCTACCAAAGTCATGAACACTTTCTGTTTTGAAGAATGGGTATCAGTAGTGCCAGCTGACAACCTTCTTTTGGTTGGATTCTGACTTGTTGCCTTCAAGTGTTTCATGGACCTTTAAAGTAATTCCAAATTTTTCTAACTCTTCACATTTAGTTCACCAAATTTTTCAACTTCAGAGAGATATATTTGATATTTATAGTCACTAAAATTGCAAGGTGATTTCAACAGACACAGTTCTTTTCTGTCTCATTCTTCATGCTTCTCTGACACAATTTCTACCCCCAATTCCACAATTGTATTTTTTTTCCTTCATTTAGACTAATTAAAGAAGTATCTTTGGTCCCATGGGGTGCTCATAATAGTAGCTTTTTTGCCTAAAGTACCAGTAAACAAAGAAAAAAATCAGATCAGTTAATTGACTTTACCAAAAAGAATTCTGATCTTTAAATATTCATATATGAGTTTTTTGTGAGTTTTTTTCCATGTAGTAAGTTTTTTTCCCCTCCGAATTTTAAATGAGCTAGTTACCAAAAATTTGTAAGCAGATTTTGGTGTATTTTTGTGTATATAAAGGCCAGAAAAACAAAAAAACTCTGATGTTAATGGGAGATTCAGTTGGCATTGAATATAACCACAACCAAGGTTTAGAGTTCTGCCTCATAGATGTTTTACAAAACTGACAAAGCCTTCCAAATGCTTCATAGAAAATATTCAAAATAAAGCAGTAGTATGTCATGTGTGCAATTTTTTGTTCTTTGAAAAACCAGCAATAATTCATTCAGTTAGCATCTTTAAAAACATACAATTAGGGTCTCTTTTCAGTAGTATTCTGTTCATTATTGCAAAAATGAAAATGAATCATGACAAGTGGACTCAAAAGACTATAAATATTACTGTTAATTTGGGGATATTCCACTTTTCTGGTGGCAAGAACTAAGAGTTGGGAATTTGCTATGTCTCAATGGAAAATTTTATATTAAACAGATATCATTAGGCAGTACCAAGAAAACCGCTTGTTCTCAACATACTTTCCTTTCCATAAACCAGAGAGCCAGAATTTTTGCCCAGAAAAAGAAAGAGGAATCAATGAATTTCATATAAACCACCAAATGTTTTTGGTCAGACCTCAATTATTTTCAAAAGCTTCATGGGGTGGTAGTAGTTCTGTTTCGAATTAGGGAGATGTCCAAGCGGCACACATCAGATCGGGATCTGACTTCCTCAGAACACAGGGATGCTGCGATCCCAGGCTGATTCAGTTTACTGTAGAAATAAAAAGCATATGCATAGATTTAACATGAACACAACCAAGGAACGCAGGTGTTTGCTTTGGAGCTTCATCTGCACTATTTCCTAGACAATGTCTAATTTGCCTGTTTCGAAACCACTGACTGGGCAAAGGCTGGCTTGCCCAGAAACAGTTTCTTCTTTTCTGTGAAGCCTAGATTTTACACAACATATCTGGAATCAGCTAGTTCCCAGTGTTTAAACTTGCTGCTACTCCCAGAAAAATTGTATTTCTCATTATTCTGTGATGTTGAATCGCTAGTCTACAGCTGAACTCATCCATCAATCTATAAATCTTAGATTTTAATATGAAGACCCAGCTGTACTGCCACTGAAAGCCATGTTGTAACTCTCATTGATGGACACTGCTCATTACCAAGGAATACAATGTATTTATAGCAGACATGCTTTAGAGCATTTGGAGCTTTGTACACATGCATTTATATACTGCATAGCATTAATTTCTTAGCAGTAGTAGACATGAGTCTAAATACTGCCATGACCAAAGCCACAATAATCAGTAATAATGATGATAATGATGAAATAATCACCAACATAAAACTTAATTCAGGAGGTAATGGTTATAGAATTTTCACAAGGAGACCATGAAAAATTCAAGTACACACCGATACATGGAAAACAATGTGTTTGTAGCATTGGCCAAATATTCTGTATTCAAGCTGTCTTTAGTTTTGGCCAAATCAATAACATGGTTCCTTACTGAATGAGCATGCTAAAATGTTTCCTGTAAACCTTCTACAGGTAACATAATCATAGAATGATAGGATCATAGAATCATTTAGTTTGGAAATACTTTTAAGACCATGAAATCCAACTATTGACCCAACACACCAAGTCCACCACTAAACCATATCCCTAAACACCACATCTCTATGGGTCTTTTAAATACTTCCGGATATGGTGACTCCACCACTTCCCTGGGCAGCCTGTTCCAATGTTTGATAAACCTTTTGGTGAAGAAATTTTTCCTGATATCCAATCTAAACCTCCCCTGGCACAATTTGAGGCCATTTCCTCTTGTCCTGTCGCTTGTTACCTGGGAGTAGAGCATGACCCCCACCTGGATACAACCTCTTTTCAAGTGATTGTAGAGAGCAATTATTTTCCCCCAAACCTCCTTTTCTCCAGGCTAAACACCCCCATCTCCCTCAGCTGCTCCTCATCAGACTTGTGCTCCAGACCCTTCCCCAGCTCTGTTGCCCTTCTCTGGACTCTCTCCAGCACCTCAATGTTTTTCTTGTAGTGAGGGGTCCAGAATTGAACAAAGTACTCAAGGTGCAGCCTCACAAGTGCCTAATTACTGGAATTAATTCCCTTTTTCTCTAAATCTGGAAACAACCTTCAGAACTTTCCTACTTGATATTCCAGTCCTTTGCAGATTGGATTCCGAGTTTTTTTCTTGGACAGGCTTTAAATAAAGTCAAATACTGTAATCCAAAATTTTTTCTTACCTGACTGCATGATGCACGACAGGAGAAAGATGGAGGTGCCCCAAAACTGCCATTCTTCATTGTTCCTCCTCTTTTGTTTCCTCACCAGTCTTGTAATCCACAATAAAACCCTCTATTGAGAACCTTTCTTAGGCAGTTCACAAGTCCACCTCTAAAGTTTGTCTGAAGCTCTGGCTCAAACAGCTAATTAGCAATCTTACCTTTTATAGTCTCCTCTACCCTTTAGTTTGCTAACCCTAATCAGCTTTGCCCATTTGAATTCTCCCCCACATGCTCAATTCCAACTAAGCTGACATTTTGTCAGGCTGGTCAGCTTCTTACCTTCCTTTCAGTTAAGCTTGATAGTTTGATCACACAGTCAAGACACAATTACTCTGCAGGCAAGAACTGCAACCTTTCCACTGTTTACTTTGTCTGAAAAATACCAGAGTTAGAAATGCAGTATTTGAAACTTTTTAGAATGGATAAGATTTTCACATAGTTTAAAAGTGAAAGGCAAGAAAATATTTAAAAAACAAACACGAATTTTCTTGTTATGAACTCATTGTTCAGACAACACGAGTGGCTTTTTCAATTTATTGATTTTATACTTCCATCAAGACTGGCTCAAAGAGGAATACAGCTCTAAAATTTTACTATAGTGGAACTTCTTACTTTCTTATACTCATTTTTAGAGACAGTTTCAACCAGCATAGTACATATGAGGGAAAACAACTAAAGAGATCTGCACAATTTAGTAGCCAGGTTTAGCTTTTTTTATTGATTGTAAATATGAAATAGACTCTAATTGAATTTTTCAACATTTTTAAAGATTAGCAACTCTACTGCTTCCCTAAAATAGCCTCTGGAATCTCAGAAAATATGAGCAAAAAATTTAGAGCAATTGCTCTGCATCATTTCTGCAGAGGAATGTGACTACTGAGACATTCACTATCCTTTATTTGCTAGACAAGGACAGACCTTTTAGACAATTGACTTCATCTATGCAGATTACTGACAAAGGATGTTAAAAGGTCACTCTAAATGGTGTCCCTTCAGGCCATTTGGGCTTGAGTGGTCCTGTCCACAACTTATTTGCTATAGTCCACTGCTTTTAGGTAGATATGAAAAGAGCTTTGTGCAAAGGACATATTAAGACATCTCTGCATGACCTTCCTTTACTTTTTTCAAAGATTTTGGACAGACCTCATCTTTGTGGCAAAGGTCAAATGGGAAACATCTTGAAAAGAGCTACTGAAGCAACAAGGGAATGTGAATCTTTGTGCTCTTCCGCTCTCAGCCATGAAGCTACTGTACCTTATGAGTAACTTCGTGGTTCTTTGATCCTTTGAGATTATTTATTAAAAAATAAGCCTTTGAAAGCCCTCTTTATTTTCAGTTTGAATCATATAATTAAGGGGAAGAGGTGGAAGCACACTTAAAAGGTATTCACTAGAATCACCTTTGTCAGTTGAGGGGAATGGTCTGTATTTACAAGAGATGAAATACAGGTCCCCAAAACATAATCACAGAGAAGGTATTGGTATTTGAAAATGACAGTTGTACTGAAAAACTTCATTTTGAGTAACATTTTATTACAGAAATCTGACAGTTGGGGAGGCTTGATCATTTGTGAAGTTTCTAATATTATATTCTATTCTCTTTCAGGATCCAAGACAAATCATTCCAAGTCTGCCCAGCTTCACAGGTTTTAGTATGATTTTTTATAGTTTAAGATCTTACTGATTTTCTTGACATTCCCTCCTATCAATTCTGTTCCAAAGCAAACAGTTGTGTTTCTGTTACAAAAATTGTTACAATTTTCCTCTCAGTTTCAGAAGAAACCCCCCAACCTCATTGAGATAAGCAAGTCATGATATGTCATACCCAGAGCAATACCACATTTATAGGAAACACACTGTTATTAAAGACACCCAAAAAAGGTCAGCTATGAAAACAAGAAAACAAACATCATTTCCATGTCTAACCTGCTTGAAATGTTTAAGGTAGGAAATGTTCTTAAGCACCTCTCTAAGCAGAGGAAAGCTGCTGCTGTGCTGACCACATGCCCAAGGCTAAGGACATCTTGCAGTCCTTAGCTCATGGACCAGGAGCTCATGGACCAGGCAGAAGTGGCTCTGGAATGGATTTCTAGGTGACAGACTGTCCTCCCACAGCCAAGTACCACCAGTGTGGTTACCAGTTATGGATTAATTTGAAGGTTTAAGTAGAATCAGCAGAGTCATGTTGTGCCAAGTAAGGAACAGATTTAGAAACATCTGTATTAAAGGTACAGGTTTCTTCTGAAATCACATTTCTGTACCTTTCAAACAAAATCTTGGTGTCACATGGAGAACAGGCAGCCATTTCAAAAATAGGGAATAGGCCTTTTTGTAATTTCTGTAACACACAGTGGTGCTTATGATTTCCATTTTGTAACACACAGAGAATATTTAATTGATGTAATGTCAAATTAGAGCTCTGTGAAATTTAGTAATTCTAGAAATATATCGAGAAAATGCATTTATCTCAAAAATCAAGCTGAAAAACCACGATCTGGCTTTCAAGAATCTGCCTGTGTCAATAACTCAAATTCTTTTTCCAGTGTAAAAAGCAAGATGTGCCTATTTAGTGTAATATGACCATAATGTTATCTAACAGAACTCCGTAGAACACATGAAACATTTGTCTTACAGTCCCTAGGTGAACACATTATCATTTTCTTCTTGTCACTCAACACTGAACATGTTAGATAACAACCTATAATAGAATTTAATATAATGGTTTCTCCAGTCAATATTGGAATGAAGACTGAGGTTTTTCTAATGGAATCTGAGTAGCCAAATCCCTTGGGCAGCATGGATGATCATATCAGCCTTAAAATTCAGCCAAGCAAAAAATTGTGTCAACATAATTTTAATATTGGAAAAAGGTTGTTGCATTCACTACCTTAAAATGAAAATTCTCACATAGAAATGTGTATTTAATAGAAGGGTTTTGAGAGAAATATTCTTTCCTCGAGGAATTTTTTTTTTAAAGAGTAATATCTTCCCCATTCACCTAATAACACTTCAAGATTTTCCATCTGCCCTCATTTTCCTATCTTGCTAATAAAAGGAGAAGGGCAAATAAACAAAAAACCCCAACCTAAAATTATTTAATTATTTTGATTTTTCGCCTTTGTCTTTAGAATCATTTAAATGTGAAAAGAAAGGGAGACTTTCATAGAGGCAGGTTAGAGAGGTGGTTTACTGGCTCGCTCAGTACCTACCTCACACCGTTTCTGGATGCACAAAGCAGACAAAGCTCTTCCAGTGCAGGGGAAAACCTGACAGCTTCACATGTGCCCCATCTGTGTATGCTAAAAAAATAGTCCCACCAAGGGTCTTTTTATGGGAGTGGGAATAAAGCTCTTCTGCTACAATTCCCAGCATCAGTTGCCTGAGGCTGCACCAATATTACTCAGGTAGCAACTCCAATATGCAATTAGCTACAAAAAGATTGCTGATCCAGGCATTGACTTCAGGCATCCATGAGTAACCAAACATCCTCTTCACCTCTTTGATCTGGTCCTTAAAAATAAGCAGGTGATGATAGTACAGTCTCACCTATTGTTGCCTTTCCTCATACAACAATCAGTCACTTTAACAGAATTCCATCTGATAGACTTATCCTCAATTTTTCTGGTTCAATTAACTTGTAATAACCCAAACTCTCAAGGCAGCTGAAAACCAGTCAGGAATGATCTTTCATGTACACTAACATCTGATTCTTGGGAAATGAACTGTAATTATTGAAGATAGCTCTCCAGTTGAATCCATATACTGTCAGGAGGCAAATATATATTAAGAAGTTATTTTGAAAGTGCCAGGGACACGGAACCACAAGCATAAATTGATTTATGTGAATTTAAATGTCACTCTGTACAATAGAATTCTCTTTTACTGATACATGTGTAAAAACATCTTACTATCAGTATTTTAATAATGCACAGATGTAGTGGCAGTTGTGACACTTTAAAATTTTAAATTATTCATATTAGTTATTGTGAAAGTAAGCATCTCCCAAAATCAATATGCATTTATATTTGCTTTTCATGTACAATATAGAAAAAATACTGTTTCTATTCTATGATAATAAAAAATACATGCCCTAGTCTATAAATCTCTATTTGTATGTATTTTTGTGGAGATTCCACCTTGAGAGTAGAAAAATATCAACACCCAATTGAAGAAATGGTGTCTTCCTGTAAGACCTTGCAGTATAAATGGGCAAGAAAGACACAGAATGGAAAAAAAGAAAGCTTTGTTATGAACTTCATGATTTGAGGCACTGAGGGAATAAAAGATTTTCCCTATAACACCATGAGAAGCTTCTGACAAAAATAAGAAACAAACCAGAGCTCTTAAAACTGGAACCTTGAGCTCTAACCACATGGCTACAAATGTCTCTAAAATATTAAAGGTTTCATAGGAAACTATGTTGTGAATTAATATGAACAGTTGCTAATATAATTATAGAGTTTATTTGGCATATCTGTCTTCTGAACTCCTGGTCATAACGAAACAGTTCAGGGTGGGGTGACCATCCCAGTTAAGAGAGTATGCAAGTGTATTTCAGATACATCTTTTCAAATCATATGATTTATTTATTTTTTCCCCACAGACTTCCCTGAAGGTAACTTGGTGCTGATGCTTTACTGTTGAATGGTTTTCTGTAAGAGAGAGAACAAAATAGATTCTGGATTGATGAAAAAATAATTTGCTCTGAGCCTGAGTACCACAGGAAACAAGACTGCCTCTTAGCCATTCGAAAGAGCTTTGATTCTGGAGAAAAAAAATTAAATAAAAGAGGAGGATTTTGGAAGGTGGATGTATTCCACAACTGTCAGTTTTGCCACACTGTGGGCTAAAACACGAATAGACACATTTTTTACTAACTTACTGCAAATTAAATGCAGCTGCTAAAACACTGCCTGGCTAATCTTCAGGTATGTTACATTTGAACCACATTGCTGAAATGTTATTCCAAATTAAGTCATGTCTTATGGCCAACACAGAGATCAGTCCAAGCAAAAAACATCACTAAAAAAGTGATGAGTTTTACTAAAATATGAAGATAAGTAAAGGGAATCAGCTACTTTCCCTCTCTTCCCTGTCACATACACACACACAAAAATCAAAACAAAGCACAGAGAAAAACAAAAAAACTACTTCTCTTCAGAAATTGTAATGTAAAAAAAAAAAAAAAAAAGAGAAAATTTTCACAATGCAACACTGGAACAACAAATAAGGGTCTCTAAAGGGCTTTCCCAGAACAGTATCCCCTTTTAAAAAACATCAACTTAAAATAAAACAGGCAGGAGGATCTTTGGGTCACTCGATTACGCCAAGGCTCTCGTCATCTGCATCCTCATACTGTGCTATCCTGCAATTCACCTCTGACTGTTTTCAATTCTCTGGAACAAAAAAAAAATCATCTTAAGTGCCAAGGTCACAGAATCACAGAATATGCCAAGTTGGAAAGGACCTACAAGAATCATTAACTCCAGCTCCTGGCCTTGAACAGGACCATCCCCAACAGTCACACCATGTGCCTGAGAGTGTCATCCAAATGCTTCTTGAACTCTGTCAGGTTTGGTGCTGTGATCACTTTTCCAGGGAGTCTGTTCAGTGCCCAACCACCCTCTGGGGGAAGAACCTCTTTCTAATATCCAACCTAAGCCTTCCCTGTCACAACTTCAGGCCATTCCCTTGGGTCCTTGTCACTGTCACCACAGAGAAGAGATCAGTGCCTGCCCCTTCTCTTCCCCTCAGGGGGAAGTTGTAACTGCAATGAGTCTCGGTCTCCTCCAGGCTGAACAGATCAAGTGCCCTCAGCTGCCTCATACGGCCTCCCTTCAAGGCCCTTCACCATCCTCATGGCCCTCCTTTGGGAGCTCTCTAATGGCTTAATATGACCCAAAACTGCCACAATATTCAAGGTGAGGTTGCCCCAAGGCAGAGCAGAGCAGGACAATCCCCTCCTTCGACCAGCTGATGATGCTTTGCCTGATGACCCCCAGGACATGGTTGGCCCTCCTGGCTGCCAGGGCACTGCTGACTCAGATTCAACTGGCCACTGACCAGGACTCCCAGGACCCTTTCCATGGCACTGCTTTCCACCATCTCATTCCTCAGTCTGCCCATACATCAGGGGCTGCCCCATTCCAGATGCAGAATCTGGCACTTCCCCTTGTTGAACTTCCTATGGTTGGTGACTGCCCAGTCCTCTAATTTGTCAAGGTCTCTCTGCAGGGTCTCCCTGCCTTCAAGGGAGTCAACAGCTCCTCCCAGTTTTGTGTCATCTACAAACTTGCTTAATATCCCTTCCAGTCCTGTGTCCAAGTCATTTATGAAGATGTTGAAGAGCACCAAGTGTGACTTTGTTGGGTAAAGAACTGCAGAAACCAAGTGAGAAACAGCCAGGCAGGGTGGAGCTGGGCAAGCAACAAAATACACAGCCCATTGCTGCAGATGAGCCCCACAGAGCTGTTAAACCAAGTGTCCTCTATAGACAGAATCTAGAGCCAAGTCACAGCTGGGCAAAGTCCCTGTCCAGCTTTCTCCTGACAAATCAGCCAGTTTGCTCCTCAGGCTTTTCCTGGCTTTGTCTGTGTACATCTTGAATCCCCCTGTACAGGCTAAACCAGAGCAAAATTTTATTAGCATGAAATGGAAAGAAAAAAAAGACAGGAAGCATTAAAAGGCTGGGTGTAACCAAACTTAAAATAATCTTTTTTGGTTTAATTACTGTGCTGGTAGAATGCATTACTGTGCATTGTTAGTACGGCGCTGAGAGTATGAAAAAACCTCAAAAGTACACAATAGAAGTGTAGGAGAAGGAGGAATAGAAACCAGATGCTGAAAAAAGGGTACAAGTAAGAGTATAATTTTTGGCACTATACAATTATCCTCCACAGTCTCAAGTCTCACTTGCCTCACCAGGTCAGTGCAATATGATTGTCGCCTATAAAAATCACAGTAATCTTGTTTTTATACATATCTCATTCCTCCAGGTTGTAGCTCTTCTCAGCCAAAATAACTTCTTTCACAGCGTACCACAACAGAGATCGACTCCTCCTACAAGCATCACTACCATTCCCAGTTATTTTATGTTCAGTTTAATTTACAGACTTGTTGGAACAGAAGAACACTAAAACCCAACAGTTTTTCAGTGTTTGGAGCATGTCTGGCTGACACTGTACGAATAATGTAATCTTAAAAGACCATATTTTCCCTGGCTTTTTATGCAGGGACTGAAGGGGTTTCAACTCCTCTTTACACCACTTTTTCACACCAGAATCACAATCCTGCAAATTGCCCACAAATTGCCGCTTGAAGAGAGCATAAAGCATGGTACTTTAACAATAAATTAAGACAACTAACATTTAAAGCCTATATGTTGGCAAACATTTTAGCAGTCATTTTAAAGCATTCAGTTCCTCAGCAAAGCCTCCTGTCATATAAATGAGAGGGGCTTGCAGTGGGGATAGGTTTAATGCTGTCCCCTGATTTAAATGCTTAACTGAAAGATTTATTTGTGAAATAATTTTGGGAAATTTAAGCAGAGCTCATCATAGAACTGTATATGCTTCTGAAGGGTCCAGAAATAGCATTCATAAACCACTGCAGCACACAATCCTGTAAAATTGACTGATGGGCCACGAAGTCTTACAATGAGAAGGAAAAGAAACAAATCTGTTTTGCTATTCAAGATCAGCAAATAATTAAACCATCAGATGTAAGAAAAGTGGTGTCTATCATTGAGAAAATAATCTTAGTCTTCTCTCCTGTTCAAAAGTTGGCATAAAATACCTATAGATATTTGCCAATTAGCAGATATAATCTACCCTCATATGGCCAATGCATTTTCATGATTAACTAAAATTCCTAATACCAGCATACAGTGCTAGAGAATGCATACAGCATATTTTAATCAAAGTCTAAGGCAGGCTGATAATGGTCCTTAATTTTTATAAGCAGTCTTAAGACATTTAATAAAACCTCTTATTTTTCATAGAACCATTCAATGGATTTAACACATTAACCTAATTTGCATGTTAACCAGCTCCAGTAAAAGAAACTGTGGAATCTGACATTGTTATAACACCAGCCTTGTCCATGTCTCTCCAAACATTTCTCCTTCTCTTTCATAAAAACAAGAGATTTTGTCATTTTTTTGCCTACTCTCCTTTTACAGCTCTAGTCCTAGCACAAAACTTTGAGATTTCCCATATAAAAGTTCACCTTTTATCCTTACTATTTTTACTTTTTGTCTCACATGGTCTTCTAATGAATACCTGGACTCCCTGACTTCTTTTTTTCTCCAGTCTCTTGTGATTATACACCTGAAAAGCCTTTTGAAATATAAACAAGTTATACAGTCAGGATGCTTTTCTCATCCACTGCTGTATGGATTCTTCCACATACACTAGTAAATAGTGCAGCATGATTTTCCTTAGTGGAACCTGTGGTAATACATCAAGATTAAGGAAATGGTTTTGAAAAATGTTCATATACATCTCAGTTCATGAAAAAGGTGGGTTTTGACTATATAGGAGACATGCACTAAACTGGATTTAATTTCTGTATATGCTAAAAAGCCCATTAAAATATAGAAATTAAAACCTCCTAAACAGATGGAATTCCCACTTACTGTCCCACATATGGGTCATAGGTATCTGCATATGTATGTCGAAGTGTATCCCATTTTGTTTAGCCATGATTCCTCTTGCAAGATGAGAATTTATTACAGAAAAATACATGCTCTCAGACTGACTATAATTTTTAACCAGTGTCATAAGCTACTGCTTCTTCTTTGGTTGAAGAAAGGAAAGTTGCTTTTGGCAGTTGTTCTTAATTCCTGCTTTATGGAGGCCCAGTATCCTAAACAGCAAAGGCTTTTCTTCTTCCTCCTTTGATTACAGGGTAAACTCTATTACATCCATATTTGCATCTTCTCCCCTAGCCCGTATCAAATGTTACAGCTTAAAAACATCTCTGACAGAGTTCTGGACTCTCAGCCTTCTCAAGTGAATTATTAATCAACTATTCTTTTGTGGAAGGAGGAGGCATTTTGCTGTTTGACATCTGGCAGTCATTTAAAACACTAGCAACTCCTCATTCAGAACAGGACACATATCTGATTTGCTTTCAGTGTTTTTTGGGTCTAAATGCCACCCCAATGCTACTCTTGGCAAAAAAAAAATAAAAAAAAAAAAATTAAAATAAAAAAAGTCTGTTGGGTGGAGCTTGATTCCAACTGCTAGATTTTCACTATACCTTGTACTATACCAGATCCTTAAGAACTATCTAATGTGCAAAATCTGTTGTTTATACAGATCTGCAGCTGGCTCTGTCCCAGTTGCTCGAGAGTGATATTTAAACATAAAATAATCTCTGTATAAACTGTGGGTCTGTAAAATATGTAAGCACTCTGTGTTTGTTCAGCCCAGGTCGCTTGCTGAAAATGAAGGTTATTCCTGGGTGATAACAATCAGATGTCAGTTCAGCGGGGAATCCAAATTCTTCCAAAGTTTAATTATGCTCAAGTGACAAGGACATGAGATGGGGACAGGTTGGGTAGAATTTTAAAGAATACCATCAGCACATGCAAAAACTTACCCATGGTAGCTGCACTTCCGTGAATTCTGTGTAAGTAAAGTCAAGTAAAGTAAACAACTTTTAAATACACACCTAATTATGCGATTGCACCCTTTGGATCATTAGAGCTGCAATCAGGAACAATGCTTCTTTTCTGCTTCCACAGAGTGGTGATCCTGCTGTAATGATTAACTGCTGCTGAAGGATAACACAAGGAAAGGTTAAAACATTTTTTAAAAAACTTAGACAGTGAAATACATGTGACTGTTGAATGACACAACTTGTCACGTTAAGGGTCTTGTCCTCTGAAATGTAAGTAAAACAGTACATTTCAGTTCTGGTACAACTTTAAAAAACTATTTGGGGTATTGGAGGTTAATCTTAGGGCAGAAGAAACATTAGTTGCACTAAGGTTTAAAAAAGCATCTTTTTATGTTAGAAGAGGTTACCATGGGACAGTTAAACAAAACAGTACCTGAAAAAACTTATAGATATGGCCTGGTTTTAATGTCTGTTTTATAGGAAAACCAACCAGGAAGATCAGTAGATAATTTTTGGCAAAATTATTATTTTAGGCTTTTCAATGCTTTCAATCTGATATAGCTGTAAATATAGACCTCCTACTTCAGCTACACAGATTACCACTTACTAGAGCACATTCCCCGCTGTTAATACAGTTCAGTGATCAAAAATGGCACATACAGTTTGGTAAAATTAATCCTTTCCTTTCTGATCCTTTCCCATAATCTTCTGCAAACTCCAGAGACCAGGATCTCTTCTTATTTAGATGCCACTGTATAAAATACAGGGACCTGTTTCCTTAGGACATATCCCATAAATGAACCCATCAACAAACAGCACCCTGCAGTGGAATAACTCCCCACGTGCTGAGCTCCGATACAAAATTTGTCCTTCCTCCCAGTTACCCTGGGACTGGTACCTTCCCCTCAAAGCCTTTCCCTCTAAAACCATCACCTGCCATGGAGTATGTCCACCTCAGCAATGAAAATGCTGGGTGACATTGGGGCAGCTGAGACTTACCAGCATGATCTTGCAGAAGTTTAACATATACTCTTAAATTCATTCATGTAACAAAAAAGTGAGAGCCCTTGAAATTTGTCACTTTTTGAATCTTCAAAGTTTCTTTCTTTTTACGAGTTGAATATAGAGTAGATCAGGGTATACCCTCTTAATGGAGACCCTCAACTTAATTTGTGCCAATCTTCTCTTTCAAATCCCATCACTTCAAGCCTTTTGGTGTCTGTTCTGAACTCAAATTCTTTTACATTAAATTATTGCAAAATACTCTTTCTGTGTTATAAGACTACTTGGAATCCATGTGATTTAGCCAAAACCACAGAACCTGTTGGGTCACTGGTATTAAGGTTCAGGTGTGGGGATGTGTTTTCCCTGTTAGAGAGTTGGAAGCGAGGTCGGGATGTGCTCTCCACAGTGAATGTGGATTGGGTAATGTGGGCAATGTGCTGTGAAACCCCTCCAGCCTCATTGTTCCTACGAGCTTTTAGTCACCCCTTGTCCTGTGATTGCATGAGGGCTCTATTAAATTCTGTGGTAACGCAATGCACTTGCATGTTTTTCTATAGCAGTAATAAACAATATTGGTTGCCTTTACTATTGAAACTAGTTTCCTAGACTGTGCTTTTGAAAGGATATCTACGGTGCCCAATGGCCTCATTCCACTAGCTCACCTGCATCCATATTTGCAAACATTTGGGATAAGATACTGATCTCTCTTCCACCTATGTTCTCCCTACCTGCTGGAGTGATTTACTCTTGAGTAAGCAGGAAGCTGAAATGACCCAATTTTTGTTTCCATTTCCCAGTTAGGTTCAGAGTTAAGGTTACTTGAGTGACAATATTTGTACCACATCATAAGCGTAACCATTTTTTTTTCCCCCAAAGAGTGTTCAGGTTTGCATTTATTGGATTTGAAATACTACAGCCTTCCTCCAAGGATTCATGCAGGGGGTAGAAAAAGGCAATCAATAAATTGTGTCAAAAGAAAAAATGGAGGGGAAAAATATGTCTTCACTAACCTAGGGAATTTTGGGATCAATTAGATTGTTTCTTTGTGAATAAGAGATTCAAGATTACAGTTGAGTTCCCTCTTTGGGAATTTCTAATAATCTCAAGTGGCTGTGGTTTATTCTGAGTTTTTAGTTCACCTTCTGAGCCAGCAGCTGGCACAATTTCAAACAACAGAAGCACAGAACTCTTGAATAAAAATACAAGATTGACCATGGTAATCAGCACATTGCAAATACAATTAGAGTTCAGCACTTGGATCAGAGAGAGACATGGCATCCTGTCATGGCAAACGTGCCTGTTGGGACAGCTGCTGCACCTGACAGCCTCTGCCTTGCCAGCTCATGTCTGCCTCTTGTCCTCTACAACCCACGAGCCCAATCCCACTTGCTGCCCTTGATATTGTGATCTGTGCCTGTTGAGAGGGGGCCAGACCATCTGCACCAGTTCTGCAGGCTGCATTTTCAGAAGTGCTCTGCCCTCACAATGGAGTCCTGATTTTTCCAGAGAGTCTGGCACCATCTTACTGCAGTGTACCAAATTTTCAGAAGTGCTTGGCCATCAGTAGTTCCTGTTGACATTAAGCCTGCCTATGTGTTTATCTACAGCTGTTGCCTCTTTTGCGGGTCCTTTAAGCATCTCCTTTCCTGGTGCCTGTGTCAGCACAATGACCTACCCCATTGTCAGGCACATCTTTAGGATGTGAGGTCACACGATAGGGGAGAAATCACAGTCCCAGCCAGCTGGTGGGGTCTGTACTGCCTTGCTGGGGTTCTGCCAGCAAATGTGGCACAGACACAGCTGCAGAGCAGTTCCATCGGCTCTTTCACAGAGTCCTGTCGCTTTGGGTGGAAGGTTCCAGGACTTTCCTCCTGGTGCTCTAAAATAAATGAGACAGACCTCTGGATAGGAGGAGAGGAAAAATGCGAGGTTGAATTCCTATATGTGAATCACAGGCTTAGCATTTCACATGTACGTGTGGGTCTGTAAACAGCAGAGACACGAGCAGTTAAACAGTGACTGCCTCTAACCAGTTGCACCTTTGCTCTTTACAGGAAGACTTGATGACATTTTGAAAATGGGTACTGACCTTGAGATGAGGTTCAAAACAAATTGTCCACATTTATCTTCTCTTTGGAATGCTCCATGGAGACTTTCCTCAAGCCTGTACCATGGATGTAGCACAGAGCTCTCCCCAGATTTCTGAATATTGCTCAGATAAAGCCGGCTTTTCCAGAAATCAGTCTGGATGGAAACTGTATGTGCAGATATAGAACAAAATATTCTTGTTTTGTAAACACTTTCCCTGTATCTGTTAGGTTGCCACCTATCTAAACAGAAGCACAAGAAAGCAAAGCCAAATTCCCTACTTCTCGTAGGTTGAATGGACATAGGCCACTCACATAATTATTTAGAGAAAATATTTTCCTTATAAATGTGCCCCTCATAATTTCAGAAAAATGAATCTCATTCCCTTTAAACTGCAATTAGCATTGGCGTGATACAGCAGGCATAATGATGATTTGCTTTCATGCCTTTTCAGAATGCACTGTAATTTGGAAAATGCCAGGCTAACTCATAAGAAACAGAGAGAAAGCATAGATCCACTCTGAAGGGTGGACTAGGAAGGGGTGGATATGCAGGTAAATCTATGGTAACTTGCCACTGCAATAACCAAGTTGGGCTGGAGGACACAAAGTCTGCTGAGGGACAGACTTTTAGTTTAGTATTTAGAAATACTAGACTACAAGATACAAACAACAACAGATCACTGGGTCATCTCAAAAAATCTAAACCAATTTTGTCTTCTAAAAAGCCATTTAGTTGCCTTCATGTGTGCATTGTCAAAGGTTATCCTTTTATACAATGAGTAAAAGGATCCTTTTTAAAATGATTAATCTGACAGTGTCATTTTTAACTTTCATAACATCCCATGCTGTTATGACAAACAGTGCACAGTTGAAATTAAAGGAACGTCTGTATCAAAGTATTCCACACACAAAGAATACAGAGCCCAGCATGGAATAACTAATGGCCCAAACTACAGCAACAGTATTTTTTTAGAGTTCTTCAAACTGAGAAGCATTCAAATTTATCAAGCTGTGATCCAAACCTTTTCTATGCACACAGTGTCCCTCTGTCTGTCTTAATACTCAATTCTTTTCTAAGCACATCACACAGCAACAGGGAGGTGGTTTTTTAAGGGCTCCCCATTCAGCACCATCAAAATATGGCTTCAGAAATGCCTTTACTTGTAGCATGTATTTGCTGATGATTTTTTGAATGGGCAACTAATAAATGGTGCAGATTGAAAAGCAATTATAGAGGATGGTCCTTTAAGGATGGTGTGCTTGAAATTAGTCATCAGTTCGAAGGGAACTTTGAGGGGTAGGTATCTTTCAGTGTGGATTATAAAGGATAGCAAGCAGGAACCTGAGTAATGTAATCCACACTTCCCACATGTGCAGTTCTGAAGGGTTATTCAAACCCCACTGAAATCAGTGCAAAGCTGCAGCTTCACAAAACTGTAAGGAAACCCTTTCTTCTCTCCTTGCGACACTTATGTGAGGTCACTAGAGAATTGCTCAGATGATCACTGCTTACAGGATCTGGGGCATTGTTGTTACTAATGGTCCCTGGCACGATATTTCTGTGGTGCCAATGGCCAAGCAGTTTCTTGGGGTGGCTGAGCAGGATTACTCAACTTGTGATCTTCTACAGGCATTCAAATACATTAATTACATGACTCAGTCCTGACTGTCTCTGGTTAGATAACAATCATTTCCTATATTATATGAGGAATCCAGCAAAATAAGATGCTCCATCAATCTTTACTATTTGCATCATAACTTTTGCCCAGTTTTACTAATCTTCTGCAGCATAGTTGTGGCATCAGAAAGATCTTACTACTATATATGCCAATTCTATTTCATGTGAGGGCCTATTTCTTACTCTGACTAGCAGCAATTTAGTGGAAAAAAATCACAGAGCCACAGCACTACCAGACGTGTCAAATGAAACACATTTTTAGCTGTTCAATCATAGTATCTTTTCTCCTCAGCATTAAAAAGAGCAAAAGGAGTAATAAAGTTTTGCAAACGCTAGTATAAGAGAGAGGGGACTTAAAGAAAATGGGTTTAGTTATATTTTATGAAAACGTAAAACACCAATATTCTGCTTCCATACTTGTTTTTATAACCAGTTCCATGAAAACAGAATCAGGAAATGAAGTTACGGATTCCAAGAGAGAAAGTGGCAAATAGACTCAAACTGCAGATAATTTCTTCCATGATTAATTTTTCTTCATTTCCCATCTCCCAGACAACCATTCTTTTTATGGTGGAAATCATTCCAATGTAGGTCAAAGAGATCACAGACTATGGCACTATGACTTACAAAAAGAAGGAAATATTAATTGCCTTGTTAACATACTATTTCCAGAAATACAGGTTCCATTTCCACTACAGCATTAAAGCAACAATTGTCAAAATTGTTTTCATATTGTCCTGATGTTCCGGTACAGACTGGTTTAACTAGCAAATAAAAATTACTTTTAAAGAAGCTGCACTGATCCATGTGACATAGAGTGGTGCCCTACCAGCATCTCACTCCAGACAGGCAGCAACAGTTAACTACTAGAAAGTATTTCAGAAGTTTTTAGAAGTGTTTTAGAGTCCCAAAAAAAAATCTAACTGGGGAAAAATAATCCATTGTTTGAGTTTTTAAAGACAATGACATTTCAGACAAAATGAGTAAGTATAAGGCTGACTGATGACTTCTAAGAACTTATGCAACCTGAGGAAAACAGGTGAGCTTAGGGGACCTTAGGATGCAAGGATGTACTAAAGAGGTGGACAAGACAGTCAGAAATTTTATGTTACTGGAGACAACAAGAGACTACTTGCTCTTCCTATATGTTACAGGCAAAGCCATAGACTGATTTTCAGCCAGAAACTCCTCCCCACAGTGGCCTACCAGCATTTGGAGTTGCTCTTCTCTGGATCCAATGTACCCTCTATTCTTTCCAGTTACAGGAACAGAATTAAATTTACCCCTGTACCAGCAGAAGAAAGGATGATTATTTTCTTTCACAAGTAGTGATGCCTTGGAAAGGAAGGCTGGATATTCAGCACACTGGAAGCCATCCAGGAGGACATCTCCTGAGGCTAAAGCAATTATGATTCCATTTTGGTTGGCTGTGGAAGCATGAGTTATCATCTAACTCTGAGGATTGCTAGGCAAAGGTTAAAATCCTAAGTCTGTAGATCACTGGGTACCTCAGACTCTGTTTTGCTAAGTGAATTTGTGTATGACTAGTTAGAAAAGAGGGATAGTCCCGACACTGATGATTCTGCAATCAGGGCAAGGGTTGGGAGTGCAAACACACAATCTTAGGCTCTGACACAGAAAACAGCTGCACGAGGACATACCTCTGCATTTCTGCAGAGCAGCTTGCTGAATCAAAGCTGAGGTAGTTTATTTCATGGATTATACATGTATTTAATTAAAATTCTAGATAAATATTTGTAGCAATATGCTTTTGAAGTACCACAAAGTTACATTGTATTAAACATTTATTGCAATCGTATGAAATATTCCTTAGGTTAAATATTTACTGTTATTTGCAAGATATTGGTATTGAGCTTATAATAAACATGGCACAAATGCAAAGCCATCTTTCTCAGAGCAATATACTTCTCTGAGTTGCTTTTAGACTTATTTCTTGATGGATATTTGCCATTAATGCACTATGACTTTTTCGTTTATGAGAAAAGGCTCCAGCTCAAGCTAAGAGAAAGTTGTAATTTAAAAGACAGTTTCCACTATGCTCAGCATTCTCATAGTAATAACAGTTTGTCCTTTTTCTTACTGCAGATACTGTATTAAATATTTATATTGATGTTTATTTTGTAAACAAAGAAACTGAATTAGGCTAACACACGATGCTATGATGTGTTTTAATATTTGTATTTGGTTTATGTTGTGGCCTTTTATGCAATTGATTCAAGGGACCATGTTAAATAATAAGTAGCATTTTTAAAATTACATGAAATTATTTTAGTTTATTTGCTGGAGAAGATCAATGTTTTAAAAAATAAAAATCAGAAGTACTTACTGCAGAGAATATCCAGTCCCTAACTATTTTATATGCAGTAAAGGTAGTGAAATTACCAGGAAGTGTTTGGCTTTCTTGAAGACAGCATGATTGTCACAGTGTCCTTTGGAATTTGACCTAAAAGCCTCAACACATTAGGACTAGAGAAAGCAAAAGGCTTTTGGTCTTGCATTTTGGTGGTATTTTCTTCCTGATCAATAATTGAACAGTCCAACCAACTTGAAGGTGCTATATGTAGGACAAACATTCACATTTATTTAGTTCATTATATTTCCCATGTTATCTTGGGATTTCTAGAAAGTTTGTTTCCTATATAACACTTCTACTGCTTGTAACTGCACAAAACAGTGTATTCTGCCTGGGAAGCACCCAGGCTGTGTGCTAGAGGTGGGTATTAAGGAAGAATATTCACCTTTCCAGTTTTATAACCCTGGAACTTGTACATATCAGTTTATTTTGCACAGTGGGGTATCACCCTGATAGAGGTAACTCCTCTGCATCCCTTTAACTTTGGTACTAACACAGTCACCACTTCACAAGGCCTTATAAAATGTCTGGCCTTTCTTAATCCTTATGTTAAACCAAGAGCACTTAGAAGGCATCTTGCTGCCAGTTTTCTCAGTCAACCCTTTAGTGCAGGTCGAAAGGTTGGGGTTTTTTTCTTGATTATCTGAGGAATCTGACACTAAAAAGGCAAAGGAAATAAAAAATCAACCAAAATAAGTAATAAGGACAAACTGAGGAACTGAAGCATTTATTATTCTTCAGATAAGGTCAGTAAAGACTATCAATGCACCAACTGTTATCAGAGAAAAGGTGCTTGCGTTTTCCTGTCTAGTTAAAGCTGTCAGTGGTCATGACACAAAGCACATTCCTCAAGCTCAGTTATCAAGACAACTCAGATAGACTTGTATATTTTTATGTTCCTGCTTTAGTGTGATAGTGGTCTTTTGCTGCACATTCTTTAGATTTTACATACATCTATTGTAAGTGTCAAACATTAGTTTAGTGTTCTTAGATCTGTGTTCCTTCTCTTTTCAATCTGATGCTTAGTGAAGTATTGAGGCAACTGCAGTTACATGTTTCTCCAAAGCTCACTTGAAAGAGGAAAATTAAACTTTAAAGATGTATCAGACTCCGGATGAAATAAATTACTCCAGAATCAGCATACACTATTTTTCAAGGTCTAAGATAAAAACAGTCCTTGTGTACAATGTATGTTACCTGTACACCTACAAACCTGTCAGACAAATGTTTTCAAAAACAAAAGCAACTTTCTTATTCAGGGAACAGTAAGAGATCTGAAACATTTCTTTTAGGGGCGTCAGTATAATTGTTGCCTGAAAATCCTGCACAAATCATCTAGAGAAGTAGTCTTAAAGTTCTTACATGTAATTGGTACAAAATTCAAGTAACTGAGAGGGGAATTTCAGTGAACACTCGCAGAATCATTGTGTGCCATATATGCACATTCAACTACCTAGGTGGTTTCTGATTAAGTCATAATTAATTATCTTTTGTTGTAAAATTTTGTTTGAATTCCTCAAACACTTGTTGATCGCAGTTGATTCATCTTGCTCAGTGTTCTTTTTGATACCATTTTGCTGACTTTCACTGAACTAAATGAAGGCCCATTTCCATGTAGAAATCAATCATGAGGGCTTCATACACCATCCAGTAGGAGAGCATCATAATCGTCTAAAATTAGAATAATGGATTGAGGTTTTTTTAGTTCTACTTCTACCTTCATGAACCCTTTTGCTTGTGTCCCAGTTTTGCCAAAAAAAGAAATGCTTTTGCTTTTTAGAAAACCTTTCAGCTAAAGCAGAAATCTGTCCAACAGGAGTTAGTGGACACCTCTTGGTCTGTAAAACACATGAGGACAGAGGAGTTTCCTCAGCTAAATGAAAGCTACAGGAAGACATATAAACAAAGTCACAGGTGCTGTGTAAGTAAGGTACATTGGCAAACTGCTGAATTTTCATTTGTACAATGTTTTCCAGACCAGACTAAAATGAGAATCCTTCATTTCCATTGACTATCAAACAAGACTCTTTTTTTAGCAAGCTGTAATCTTTAGTCATTCAAAAACAGCCATTGCTTCTGAATTAAAGCCATATTTTATTAGAGAAAAAAAAAATAAAGTGCCACCTTAGTGCTTGAATGTACCTTTCAGATTTCATTAATATTGTTTGTTAAAAAAGATATCCTTTCTGGTCCCACAGGCTTCATTCACCCAGGAGTGAAAGGAGCATCATGAGCAGGGTTATCAGGTTGAATTATTCAGTGAGTCTCAAGGTCTAATCAGAAGAAAAAAACTTATTGCTGAAAATAAACTAATATGAACTGGGCTATAAACAAGGAGTTCAGATCTTGCTCTAAGCTCAAGATACTCCAGGAACACAAAAAAAAAAATTATGAGCTTAGACTTAGAACTGGTCTCCATCCACTGATCAGGTACTTCTGGAGGGTAATTCCTTGTTATTTCAAAGTTTCAACAACAGCCTCACTGACTAGCCTGGAATGTTATGAGCAATGCCACGGATTTGCTTTAGTCACACTTTGTTCTCATCATCTTCACATAAAACAAAATAACCCAGGACCACCCACAAACACTTCAATGTATATAGTGCATGAATGTTAAAGTACTTCATGGTACAAATTGAAATATCAGCTTGTGATTCCAATCTTTGTGTATGAATTCCATTGACTGACAAGCTTAGGGTTTGGGGTTTTTTTGGTCTTTTGTTATCCATGTAAAACCACAGAGGTCCCACATGCCCTCATTATTTGCCTACTGGAAAAAGCTACGTGCTACTAAAGTATAGATTTCACACTACATATTTCAATCAAAATATAATTCATGAGCTAAAAAATATGCAATTTGTTGGCGATGTTCTTACCTTGCAGAACACACACTTTACTTCAGGTCTTTGCAAGTCTCAAGGATACACAGGGGTCAGCCTGCCAGAGAACCAAAACACATAACAGGAGTTTGAATTTATTTTATACATCTGACACAAACCTGAGAAAGCAGTCAAGGCACTGATGTACAGGTGACTGACTTCATTTGGAGTGACAGTATCCTGGGGGACTTGGGCCTTAGAAAAAGATATGTAAGCACCAAACATCAAGTTAACTTGTCTGTATGAAAAGTCTAAATCCTAACACTTTTGACTTCAAAACTCCGAAGCCGTGGCTTTATAGCCAGCAAATATTTAGCTCTAAACTTTTATTATTTTGTCTTGATGCCTGAAAAGGGTACATAGACTTCAGTAGTTCTGTTTTCTTGGATGCACTGGCACAATTATTAAGGTCATCTATGAATCTTCTGTTGATAAGGCCTTGGACAAGGATCTTATTACCCTGTAGCGATGAAGTTCCTCTACAGAGAGAACCCACCTCAGGCAGCCCATTATCCAGATCTAGGAAATAAATTAGCAGGGGCCAGATAAAATGGAGATGTTATAAAGTGTCTTCAAACTGATTAATGAAACATATTTAGAGATAAAAGAGGTCATACTTGGTCCTGCTGTATTCAGAGCATATCAGTGATGAATGGGATGGCAGTATTTATGCATATAAATATTTTTAAATTGATTTTTTTTATCTTTACATGCTTAATTCTTCTTCTGACTCATTCTACAGTGAATTGCAGAAGGAAAAGTCAACTGCAGCAATAAATTGCACAAGTTACAATGATGAGTATTCACTACAAAAATGCTAATATAGAAACCACCATGTCCCAAACACTTCTTTAACTAAGCCTCAAGGAAATAGCTCTTACAGAACAATGTTGTTATTCAACATCAAACTCAGCATCAGAAACTCGGGTAGTCAGGCGTCTCCAGCAGTGCTGATGTGCTGATAAAGTCATTCTTACTTTTGGCTGGGTCATGGCCCCAAAATAACATCATTGGCACTCGAAGGTAAACTCACAACTGTGAAAGTAAAAGATAATGTTGTATCTCCTGTATCACAATTTTCAACACTAGTGACTTTGGGTACTGAAAGTTCAGCTTTCCTTAAAAGGAGCCAACAGGCAGAGTACTGCACTGGATTCACTTATTGCTCCCCAGTAGGTCCCAAATAAGCACTACACACTCTATTTTCTCTCTTCTGACCTTGGTCATGAGTCCTGTCTCTTCCCTGTAAAAGCACAAGGAAATAATATACTGCCAGGTGTCTTTGGCTGATCCTAACAATGTTGTAAGAACAGATTTGTTCATCTATTCTAGACAACACATACTACTGACAGTCCTAAAATGGGTTGTGATATGAGAAATACAGTCAGGTGAAACACAGCAAACAGCGAAATTATATTAGCTTGAACAATGTTTTCTTTCTAATGCTCAAGTATCTGATCTAACACTTTAGGTTCGTTTTAGACTCTGCTTTTCAGGAAATGCCAGATGTAGCCCTTTCCCCAAAACTAACTTGTGGTATCTGTTTTACAAAAGCCATCAAAATTCAACTTGTACAATTCGGTTTAGAACTGAGATAACAGCACTAGTGTGAAAACTATGCTGCTCCTTTTCTGAAAACAAGTAGAATAATGCATATAATAGAAAGCCTAGCAGTCTGAGAGAGCTCATTAATGTAAGCAATTAATGCAGTTCAGTTGCATATATTCCTATATTCCTATAAAGTCATAGAACTGATAGTGATGACATACTAAGAATTACCCTGATTGTTCAGGTCAGAGTGTCAAAGCTAACTAAGAAACGTGATGATGTCTAGAGAGTCTTTCTAGAAGCTGACTAGAGGACACCCTTTCAAAGTAGTGGGAAGGAAACCAACTTCTAGCAGCACTTTGCAAGTTTTATTTATTAACTGAAAAATGTCTAAAAGAAATATATGTCCCATGCATAAAAATAAAATCAGAAACACAAAATAAAGGTGAAGAGTAGGATGCAACTTTCTGTCAAGTTGCTTTATCCTGCTTTTCCTGGAGTTCTCACTCAATGATTTTGCATCTTAAAATACGTTATTTTTCAGAACACTGACTTAAAATGATAACTGCAAGTAAAATACATTCTCTCAGTAAAATGAGATTTCTTTTGTTTTGCATCCATCATGCCCTGAAATAACAAATAAACTAAAAAGAAATTTCTATGCACTCTCTACTCAAAAAATAGGGGTTTTTTATTTGCACAGCTGAAGAGAGATAACTCTGCACTTGACCAAGCATTTAATATCAGGAAAGTTTTTAAAGTTTTCTGTTGCAGAGAAGGGATTGCTCAGAAAGCTTCCTCATTGAAAAGATGCATAACTACATGAATTCCTTGCCTGCAATAAGAAAGGGGGAAATGTTGGGTGAAATTGAGATAGAGCAATAGAAGGAAAGTGCTGGAAGACAAACAATGTCTGCTAGAAATGTCTGCTTGCTGCACACAGGGCTCAGAGCCAACCCCAGCAATAACAGCAGCAGCAGAATGAAATCCTGCATGTGCAGAAGTGTGGAAGAAAGACTGTACTGAGCCTGTCCATTGGAGCCAAGGCTTAGCCAGAACTGTCAGCCTTGATTCTAAACTTTTAACATTCAAACCAAAGAGAAAGGATCATCTTGGACATATAAAAGAAACAGAACTTCATTCTCATCTGAATTTAGGGAGCTCTGAATAGAAATGTGTGGTAAAGAATAGAAATATGGGTAAAGAAGCCAGAGGGTATTTTCTTGCTGGCATAGGCTGAGATTTCAGGGCTCCTGAAAATGGTTTCTGAGCTGTTGCTGTGTGCAGAGCACCCATATTACTCCTCCACGTGGCCCTTGTTGCTGGCCCAGAAGCTCTGTGGGCACGTCAGCGCTTGGGTTTCCCAGACAGGCAGAAAACACACCTAAGCAGGTGCTGGGAGATGAGTTGATGCTCCATATCTCAGGATTGCTCTTAATAATAGCAGACAAAGCAGGGGAAAGAAGGAGGCAGTCTGGGAAGGGAAAATCAGAGAGCTAATTGAGAAAAGATTTTCTTTTAATGCTGAACAACCTCGAAGAAGTATGATTCCAGTTCAATAACTGATGATAACACTAAATGCTGGTTAAGAGGAGGGAAAATAGTTGTAAATACAAAGTGAGAGCAATAAAATTCAGAGCAACTTGGATAGGAGCACACACTTTTAAGTAACTGCAGTTCCAAGATGAAAGAGGCAATGTAACGAGACAAAGAGAAAAGAAAATCTTTTTGTCCTCTGTTGGGAAACACTAAGTGTGAGAAGGCCCTTAGCCAGTTCATGAATAAGTCTTCTTCATGACTTCCACATGCTGCTTGGTGGCAGAAAAACCTTATGTAGCATAAACTGAATAAAAGATACATGCAAAAATTAACTCAGGAGAGTAACTCCAATGTTAAAAAATGAGTAAAGATTCATTTGAAGTGCGGGAAGAAATAACAGAGAGAATATCATATATCATATTATGAACAGTAGAAATAGCAACACTGTTAAGGGGCAAAGTTGGTATTTGGGAGAAGTAAATATCAGAGAACATAAATGATGATGCATGAGGGAGGTGGGAAAAGCTACATATATATCCTAACTCATGTAAATGTTTCTGTATAAGCGCAAAGCAGACCTTCAGACCTCAAGCAACATTTTTGTTAATATCCAGATTATAAAAAACATGTCAAATTTAATGAATAAAACTGAAATATAAGAATATAAATCTAATATCAGTGCATAAGTTGCACTGTACTTGACATAAGTTAATGTGACACTAAAATATTACACAAATTAACATTTTGCTATGATAGGTAAGCAAATCTACAGTTTCACTGAAATGGATTGTTTTCCATTAGCTTTACTTTTTCTTAGCTAATGAATAAAGGCAGTAGAAAACTGCAAGCTCAGACACTTAAAGACTTTATTAACCACACAATTACTTACGGTATTTGTGAAGAAACAAGAAGAGACATCCCTAGAAAATGCCAAATAACCTTAAATTATTCTAACACTTACCTATATAGTTCATCTCTCTCCAACACCACATTTAGTTAGATTTATACCTGCAGTACTGTAATACCAAAAGCTTTTAATTTCATTGTGTTGCATAAAATTAGTTACAGTGCTTTTCATCATCTCATATTATGAATGATGGAAGGGGACACACACAGTATTTAAAATGCTGACTGAATAAACCCCATGAGTTATTACAGCCATGTACTGCAGGAGGAAAAGAAAAGTAGGGCTAAGGCTGAGAGACCTTACTCAGACTTTATTTTGGAGAGTGTAATGTAGCATATTTTATTTGCAGCTGTATAAAAAGGCATGACATGTGTATTCCAAATTTGGCGCTTGACATACTGGTCAAATCCTTACAGATGAGCAAAGGGATTTTTTGGAATGAGACTATCAACATATTTAATGTCCTGAATCTGTATACATCATAAGAATAAACTTCAGCATTTAAAGGCTTGTTTAAACCATCTGGTCTTTCCCTTCAGTTCACAAAGTCCAAATTTGCCTTACAGTTGTTGATCACAAACACCCAAAACAGACATGGGAGCTCAAAACCCCAGTGCCCAGGGCAGGGCTGGCTGGGAGGATACAGCCGAGGTCACAGAGAAAGCAAATGTTTTCCAGTGAAACACTGTTAGACCCATGAAAGGTAGTGGGGGCTGGGGTGGAGGAGGAAAGTGCTCTAAAACTGCTATTTCAGTAAAATATATGAAGTTCCCACAGATTCAGAATTAACACATTTAACTTCCTTTTTCATATGGAATTTTAATTATTATAATTTTATGGGCTCTTGTGACTCATAGGTAGGAGTACTACATATAGACTATATCATACTACTGAAGTAGAGTTGTTAGGATATTCCACATTAAATCATTACACACAAAAAAAAAAAAAAGTAGCTGCAGTTTTTTGCTGCTTGATACAACTTGTCTTTTCAAATGTCCTCTATATATGTGGAAATACACTATTATCAGATTTCAGAATTACACAGTAAACTTCTAGGCTGCAGACTACACAATATGTATGTATATTCTTATTCTTATTCTAAACGAGCGGAAAAAGAAAACCAACCGGTTTTTGAATCAGAAGTTTTTGGGTTTACTATTCATGCAGTTCCCACATAGATTCATAGATTCCCATATAGTTCATAGATTCTGTTCATTAAATACTGGGAAAGAGTTGGTGAATCCAAGCATCATTAGACTTAAAAATAAGATCCTGGATAGCAATCCTTCAAAAGTTATTGCATTTGCAAAAGCAGAAATAAAACCAGCAACCCTGCTTGCTTCCTCCTAATTTACAAAAAAAGCCACCAGTCTGTCTCAAGAGTGTGAATACACAATCTGTCAAAATACAAAAGATCACATCCAAATTATTGTTTTTGATTAATTTCCTTCTGCAGCAAGAGATCTACAGCTTGTATACATTGACCAAGTCCCACAGGTCATTCAGACTTACAGTTCTCTTTTCTTAGGTAATGTCTCATGTATCATCATACACGAGAGATAAACGGTGCTTGTCAAACACCCAATTGGCAATTCACTTTTTGAATTTAAGAGTCACACTGCAAGTACCTGGAGTAAAATTTTTCAGAAAACTCTGCCAGCCCTCTATTCCATTTCCAGTTGCATTGGTGTAATTCAGGCAGGGAGAAATCTAAACCTATTCAGAGCAGTATGAAAATGATGCTACTGTTAAACACCCAACTACTCCAAGCTCTGTTTAAAAATCAGTGTGTTATTTCAGAGATTCATGGTGTGAAGAAAAGTAATGGGGAGGCTGTCATCAGTTCTGAAGGTAATTTAAAAGTTATATATATGTGATAGACGAAGACTTGGCGACAGGATAATACAGATACCTATGTGAAACCTTGGAAAAAAGAAAATGCCAGATCTGTCATAAGATACATATTGTTGGAAGGTTGTCACTAACTTCATTATAAAGGCTGATACCTGCAAAACTTGAACTTGCCTTTGCAAAGTCAACTACGAAGCTGAAATTGTCACCTTTTAGGGCATCCTTCTTATAAAGGTCACTGTTTTTTGACAACACTGCAAAACCAGTTGGTTCTTCTGGTCCCGTATAATGCATTACAACGGCTGTCACATGGAGCCTGGCAAAACCAGTGACAGAATAGCTCTGCCAGATATTAAGTCCCACTGTTTTATAGGGAATTGTAACTGATGAAGTGTAAAAGAACCAGGTCCCTCAAATCTGACTGATTCCTCATTAACTTTTTCCTTTGGTTGATTGGCAACTGCCCAGTTCAGCAATGGTTGTGTTATCTTGCAAAGTCCAAACCCAAGGGTTGAGCTTCAGCCCGGTCTGCCAAGGAAGTTTTGAATAAGGAGGTGGGAGAACAGGCAGAAAGGGCCTTTTTTCTACACCAAAATTAAATTAAACTAAAACATTAATATCCCCTGAAAATAAATTTTCTCTTCATGCCTTTGTTTATGAAACCTTCAATATTTGCAAAACGCAACTTGGAACAAGGGCCTTGAATGAGGCAATTAGTTTTCTAAATTGAAAAACAATTTTTTGTCTTTGTTTCTTCATTTTCTAATATTATTTCTAGCATTAGTTCAACATGACAGATTGGATATGTTACCTGAAAGGGAATTACAGAGATTCTCACTCCTGAAAAGATGTAAAACAAGTATTTCATGTAAAGAGTAGCACCCATGGGAGCATAAATATCAGTTCTGTGAAGATGCACAGACAATATATTCAGAGAACTAGTTGTGTTACTAAGAAACCTCTTCATTAAAGGGACACATTTGTTTGGATTAGACTCTGCCAGTTGAACACAAAGTTTTTTCCTGAGAAATCCCATTCATTCCCTGACATTTATAAAGTACTATAAAATGCTAATTGGTCTCATCAGCAAACAATTAACATTCTGTTTAGTTTTAGTCTCAATGTAAAAACTATAATAGAAAATAAAATGTCATACAGCAAAGAGACAGCTGAGGATTACAGCAAGAGGCAATCATATCTTCTTTTAGATATTAACTTTACCTACATATGACCAATTGTCCTTATGGCTTTCCAGATATCCACAGCTTTAGCAGTCAAAAACTGTAAACATTGCTGCTCCTGACAAGTTGATTCTGGCCAGGGAACTTTGCTGCTGAAGAAAAACATAATATTCTAATAAAAATTTGCCTTTGTTTTCTTTAACTTATGTGCCCCTACCATTTTGCACTAGCCCACAGAGAGGCCTCAGCTGACCACCACTTTTCTTCTTTGCTCCAAACTCTGGATTGCTTCCTCTTGTATTAATAAGTCAGGTATATCCTTTCCTGTCTCCACCGCCAAACCTCGGAAAGAGAAGTCTGTCTGCTCTACTGGGCTAAAATACAAGATGCTTTTCATAGCTCTGCTAGGCTAAATACTATAGAGTTCAGGCACAACATGGTATTTGAATTAAACTAACATATAAAAACATTTCTAGATAAAAAATACTTTATTGCCACCAATTTAGAACCATAAACATTCTCTGAATCCAATTCAATATATTTCTTATTTGTTCCTGATTCTCTCTTGTTATTATTATTAGAAGGCATAAATTTCCAGCAAGGCTTGTTCTTGACAAGGCTCCATTATTTGCACATGACAAGGTTTATCAAAAACAGTTGGATTTTTATGAGGAGTCTTTTATGTTTCCTTCATAAAATATAAATAAATGAAAAGGATTAGATGGAGGAAGCAGAGTATAATTCATCACCAATGTGAGGCAGAAGGAGCAGGCTGCAGATAAATGAACTGAAGAACAACATGGTGACGGGAAATCTACACTCTCTCAAATGCTGGGGAGCAAAGAGCACAATAAAGGAGCATTGACTTTGCTTGCCATTACTACATGTCCCTAAATGCACAAAGCAGAGAATTGCCCTAAGATGCAAAGCCAGACACAAAATAGTAGTACAGCTGCCTACTTGTCTGGCTGATATTTGTTTTGTTGTTACAGAATAAATTCAAAGACCAGAAACTTAAAATTAAATTTGCTCCCTATAGCTAAAGAACAACTAGGAGAAAAACATTTTTAAGGTGGCAGTGTCTCATTCTGTTTCATCATTACCTTTATGTCAGTCACATAAAAATCCATTAAATTACCTTGTATTCCCATAAAAATTGGTGGCAGAGACAGCGGCCCACATTTTTTTCCCCCCTGACTAAAGCTAAAAAGTCCTCCTGCAATCCTAAAGCAAGCCCATGGAATTACTTCTGCCCATCATGTCTGCGATGCCATGCAAAGGAACTCCAAGAGGAGGTTGTTCTCGTAACACAATTAAGCAACTGCATCACCTTTCATGTCTGTAATGGCATATACAAATTAGGCACATGGTAATTGTGTTTATTTGGATAGGATTTACAAAGCAAGCCACAAAGGTCTGATTATTTCATGAGCAAAGTGGCCACAACCTTCAAGGATTGAATGGCTCCAAAATCTATCTTTTCAAGCCCGGTCTCCTCTTTCCAGCACAACTCAACTTTTATGTCTCTTGAAACTCTAAAATTTGGGCTCTCAGTTTTAGTCCAAAAATGAACATATTTTTGCACATGGTAAAAACTCTAATATTTAGTTTCAGTAAGGTAAATACAAAAGCCAACACACACACACAAAAAATGTTAATATAGCACAAAGTCAAAATACATTATTATTATTTAAAAAAAAGTAAAAATATATTTATAACCACTTTTTCCTGTCCAATTTCACCAAAGTCCTTATGTCCCATATAAAATTTCTTATTTGGTGAAAATGCAGTGAAAAACTCAAAATGTTACCATTTGAAGTGGGTATTACCAAGAACCCTCCTGAAATGAAAGTTGATGTTAGTCATAGTTATTTACAGTGGAAAACATGCAGTTCTTAGATAAAAGTGCTGTGCAAATACTTTGTCAGATGAATTTTTAAAAATAGTGTTACATTAAACCATTGCAAGATTCTCTGTATTTTTTTTCAAGGCAAGTAGAAAGACCCTCCCCTAAGCTGATCTCTTACTACCTTTTAACCTTACCTTATAAAAGCTTCTGGTTTTTATCTATATGAGGTGTATCTTTCTTCCCACACCTACAGAGGACTCTGCCTGTCAGTACTAAATCTGTTCCCAGCAACAAAGGAGTCGGGGGAGAATGTCCTTAGAGACCAAGTGAATTACCCAGAATAAGTACAAAAGCTTAAGTTAAAATAATGGCTTAAAGAATGATGGGTACAAGATGGAGAGGGACTGTCTCAAGGAGATAAATTTTGCTAACAGTTTTTCCACAGTGAAAAGGCAGACATTATATTTAACCAACCCTCTGATTCAATTGCGTGAGCTGCAGTAGAAATCCAATAGAGAAACATTTTCTGGCACTTATACATCACATCCTCAATGCACAACTGTTAATGTGCAAGCTAAAGAAAAGCTTAAATATTTTAATGCTATATTTTAGACTTAGTTCAGAAAGATTAATTATATGGTTTATTCTTTCCTTAATTTTAATATTGCTATTTCTGATTTGGATCCCACAAACTTTTATAAATGTGATTTCCCATACAAGTAAAGCTGAACACTTGCATTATGGTTTACCAGATCTGTGCCCTATGTTGCAAGTTCTTCACACACTATTCTGCCAGTGCTAAAGAGAAAAATAATGGGACATGGGAGAGATTCAGGTGTCATTTAAGGTACACTCATTCCCAGGAATTTCTTCTGATGCAGGATACGCAGCATTGCATTGACTTACTAAATCTCTGCATTAATCAAGTCTATCTTTTATTCATGGGTCTGAACGTTTTCATTTGTTGGAAATGAATTGTGACCTCCTTGTACCTCTCCCTCTACCAGGCCATGTATTTTAATGTGTTGTATATGCGCTGATTTAATCAAGTTGCACAAATCTGACTCAGATGATGATAGAATCTGACCAGACAGCCTTATTATTTGTTTTGGACTGTTGACTAAATCTTTGGCACACCCTGTACTGGATTATAGCATGGATCAAAACAGAGGGGGAAAAAGGAGCCATGAAATGATATTTCAATATATGGGAAAACACCCAAAATCTGATCTGTAGACATGCTAGTGATAAACATATGGCAAAATCCAACTCTAGCATGGGAAAACTTTCTTATGTGCCATACACAAAGGCACCCATGTTACATTTGCTCTTGTTTCTCCTTCTGATCACATTCAAAACAACATGAAGCTGCTAGTTTTGCCCCTCTTACTTACTTGTTTCTGGATGTAGAGAGATAATTTTCATGAAATCAAACCTAATGAACTCACAGAGTTCTGATACTTCAAGCAACATGCAACACAGACATCTTCAAGGCTGCAACCTGGGATTCATTCCAGTTCAAAAGAAGGAACTGATTAATTGAGAGAAGTCAGTAGAGTCCAGAAAACAATAATTGTTATTCTCCAGGTCCCTAGAGCTGTCCTTGCAACTCTTTGATAAAAGAGGGACCTCAGTCAACATCTCTAGTTTTAGTCTCTACTGACATTTTGTATGTCAACAAATTGCCAGATGTGATGTCCCTGGGAGAGTTGGGATTCCTGGGGCAGGGAGTGAAATGCAGAAGTGACAGGGGAGTGCTGATTTATGCAGTCTGACTCTCTCCCCTATATTAGACATTAACAGATTGTGCCCATTCCTCACCTTGTTCCAGAGACAAACACCAACCACTGACTCACCGAAAGACTGAACAGAGGAGTACAGTTAAAACAGAGAAAGCTCAAGGTTCCTCTGTGCTCTGCACTGAGATTTGTCACAGCAAGAAGGTGTTAAGTAAAAAGACTGGTCTTATAGCATGGCCAGAGCATGTCTGAAAAACAGTGGAACAGAGAAAAGGGTCTAGCAGAATTAAGTGGACATAAAGGAGCACAAAGAGACAAGTGGAAACCTCTGTCATAGAAGAAGGCTACAAGGGATCAGGTCTGAGGAGTTACAGTTAAAGACTTTTCTATTTGGAGTCTATTTAAGAGGTTTTCCAGACCCAGGTCAGCGCATTGCACAAGGTAAGCATACATTAGTAGGACATGGAAGACAGGGACTGATTCAGGATGTGCAAGTTCTCCTTAGACATATGGACTCATTGCTTAACAGGACCAACCAGACACACAGGACGCAAGCTGTAGGTGCTGCACACACACCATCACCTACTGCAGTAAACATCTGGTATCTCTGAATATCACAATTCATGTGCAACTCCTGAGCCCTGTTCCCTCCTGTACCAATCCCGCCACACTGGTGCCATAATGGTAAGAAGATCACCTACCAACAAGTCAGAGCAGGAAATCCCAAAGCATCACAAAAATGGTAGCCCTGTGAGCTGAGCTCCTTATGCCTCACTCTGCAGCGAGAGCACATGAAGGAGCTGGAACGACTGTTGTGTGCTGCTGCTGAATCCTCATCACATCAATGGCTTTATTACACACCAGGATGAGCTACCTCTGAGACTGCCTCTGTTTGTGGCTGTGATTTGCCACTGCTTTCATTCTCAATAACACTCTCACAAAATTAATCAGGGAATACAGAAATATACCTCAGACCATCTGTTTAGAAGGTGTATTTCACACCCTAGGGCTGATTCAAGAGCCACTAAAAAGGTGACAACTGCAGTCTAGCTCTTAAGATCTTCCTTTATTGCTTTAACACTAAGAAAAAGCAGCCTTTAGCTCCAAAATTTTTGCCATAGTCTAAAATGCAGAGGTGATAATCATATTTTAGGGCTCAAATTCTTCCCCACTAATCATACAAGATAGCAGTTCATTCCTTACATAGTCTGCCATTTAAAGGGGATTCCTTATCAGCTGGTGCATTATCATGGGTAAGGTGGAAATCCGACACACTCTAAATTCAGTCCATTAGTATGGACTAAACAGGAAATGCATCTGAAAACATTATTATCATCATCATCATCATCCTGTTCACTGAGAAACAGAAACAACGACACATTCCACTACTTAAAAATACCAAATCATCAAACCCAAAGAAATAAGGAAGAGCAAGGAACTCATTAAAAAAAGCTCTTAAGGAAATTGAGCAGAACATCACTATTTTCTGACAAAAAAACACACTTGCTTTTCCTCTCTAAGGACTGATAAACATTTTGCAAATTTTGTATGTGCAGAGCTGCACCTGGTTTGTGAATATTTCCATAACTAGAAAGTGTGTTTTTAAATAAATTAACTGTGGTTATTTTCATTAGCAGTCTGGTAAACTAAGATCATTTGCCAAAATAATAAAAAATATTTGATTCGGGAAAGTGATTTTTCACCTTGGAAACATGATTGTGCACTAAAGACATCCAGTCATAGCAAAGTCATCTGTCCCAACAAGACAGCTTGCTTTGCATATTGCTACTACTTTAAATCTGCCAAAGGCAGTTCTGAACAAGCCAACCAATGTCTAAGAAGCTATACTCTATTGAGAGCTACAGCAATGCCCAGTTTCAGATGAGGACAGATTTGATTATCTGCTTCTCTGTCTGACAGACAGAAGTTATACAAGTGATAACTGGCATACAAAGCTTTGTAAAATGTTTCTTTCTTATAAAGAAGCTTCCAGAAAAAAATAAAAAGGGGGGAGGGGGGGGAAGCCCTATAATAAGAATATCTGTTTATTAAAAATTTACTCAGGTAACGCTTTGCAAACTATTTAACAGCTGTTCCACAGTGACTCAAAAAGCTGATATTGGTATCTGGCCACTCCTAAAAACCCTCTTCTATATAGGCAAACTTGAGGAAAAGTGAAATTGGTTCAGAATATGTCATAGTTTGTTTTGGAATTTGACCATTAGGGATCATCACTACAAGCTTGTTGAACAGACGTTCGTTACTCATCATTTTCTCAAATCTGAATAAGAACAACCCCAAAGTAAAGTAACACAAATTTAACCACAGCAATATTGACCTGCTGTACATTTATATGAGTTTGTATAGGTTTGCTTGGAAGTCTATGTTCATATCAAGCCTGGAGACTTGGCTTGAGAAGACAGATAAATAAATGGCATGTGACCCCCACCCCACCCCTCAAACTTCTGACTGGAGGGAAACCAAGGAGTGCTTTGAAGTTTCTTATAAAATGGATAAAGTACTAGTTGTCTGAAAGTGGGAATATGCAGATTAGAATTCCTCAGGTATTAAGCTCTTTTGGCTCACAAATTGTTTGTGTTTGAATGCAGTCTAAAGGAGAGGAAAATAAAAAGAGCTATACCATAACACCTTTTTATGACATGATTGTTGAAACCATTCCAAATTCCTGGGTCTTTTTAGCCTGACAAGGAGTCCTTTTGGCGTATGTTGAAAACTGATGTTTGATATAGGCAGATTATATGCTAATTTTCTGCAGAGAACAAACTACATAGTCATAATTTTTACTAGAATTTTAATTACCTGTCAAATTATTTTGTGTTTCACCTAGGGGAGGTGTGAGGGTATTTTTTTATATTAATTTTGGTGCTGTTCTCAAATTCCAGTTGCCATCATTTAAGAAAAGTTAATGATGCTAATGAAGACTAAAGGTCAGACACTTAGCTTGTGTAAATTAGCACAGCTCAGTTGAATTCTGCAGCTCTACTGATTTACAGTTATTGAGGACCTTAAGATCCTGGCATTGCAATTTATTAGTCTTGGCTATAGATTTTATTCCATATATTCAGCTGTTTAGAACTACTTGCAGGGTCAAGTGAAAATGCAGGTTATTGCAGCAAATGTCAATCAGTATGAACAAAAACAACTTTTCACATTCATTTCCACTTGCATTCATGGCTACAGAGTTTTGACCTCAGGGGTTTTTCCTTTTTTTTTTTTTTTTTTTTAATATGAACACACACAAAAAAGTGAATCTCAGTTAAAACCCTTCAAATTTGAGACCAAAGAATGAAGAGGGCATTACACATAGTTTCAACTATCAAGCTCCAACTTCACTGTTTTAGATTTGCACACCTCTACACTTTGAATCTGAGACCAAGCTGCAATTTTAGTATAAAATCATCACATAGCAATCTCACAACTGAGGCAATATTAAAAAAAAAAAAAAAAAAAAAAAAAAAAAAAAAAAAAAAAAAAAAAAAAAAAAAAAAAAAAAAAAAAAAAAAAAAAACAACAAACAGAGTAGATGATAACCATCATAAACTCTTTGAAAGAATATAAATGCCACTGTATTGTAGCAAAATTCCTAAACAGTTTCAGCATGTTCCTGGTTTCATCCTATGTGATCCATGTAAAGATGTGGGTTTACCTTTATGCAGCATATCTGAGCCTGCATCACCTGTGTTGCATCATGACTCTAATCCCCAGGTCAAAGCCTACTGCACTGACCAGTGTGAGCTCCACATCTGCTCTCTGCCTGTATCTCCTGATCTCACACCAAATGAGAGCTCTTCAGGGCAGAGCCTACCAGCATTTCTAAATGAGTCTGAGCTTTAATGGCACGTCCCAGCCACCCCTATGACACAATTACCTACAGCAAAATTCCTCTTTATTTGTTCTTCAGCAGGAAGTACAGGAGCAGCCCAGAACTCTGCTAAGCAAAACAGTGAGTCATCTGAAAAAACAAGTGGACATATAAAGACTGCTGGATAATAACTCTTCATGAGATCCAGACTTTTTTTGAAATGGTCATTTAAAAGCATCATAAGATAAATTAGTATAGCCTAAACAAGATTAGTTGCTACGAGGATTAAAAAAAAATTAACAGAGATTTTACCTTTGGGGGGGGTTGGAATTAAAACAATTCCCTGGAAACATTCATAAGAGTGGGACAAAATACAAAACAACAGTGAAAACTTCTCTTTTACGTTGGGATAAACTGAAAATGATAGTAAATTTTCTTCCTTACTCTCATCAAATAATGAAAGACTTTAACTAGAAAAGAAAATAAACCATTCAGCTGTGAGGTGCTGTAAAGTCACTGATTTGACTCTGGCAGAAGGAGGATTTGAATACAAGTACCTGAAAACTGAGAAAAATATTTGCTCTAGGAGTTAAGGAGGAATAGTGGCTGAGTGTGTGAGGACACTCACAAATTTATTTATGGAGAAACAAAAGCAGAGTTTTGAAGAAAACACTTGAACAATAGTTTCTGTCAATATACATTTTCTAATCAAAAAAGACACCCATCCAACCCTCAAATCCCATATACTTCTGCTGTTTTAAATATGCTTGGGAACTGTTCAACTAACTCCAGTTCTTAAACACCAGAGCATGAAAGTGCTCCTCTATAGCACTTTCCAGTTACTTTCCAGCAACTTGAAAGCTCAGATGTCAGTGTTTCTGAGTGAAGACCTCTATTACTGAAAGGCTAAGACTAGAGAAAGAAATCAGGTCTTTGAGTCTGCTAGTTTGAGGCTTTTTGCATGTGTGTCTTTCACAAGATCTTTCCAACCATGTGAAAGGTGGAGGAGATCATCAAAGATACAGGATGATTCAGGTAGGGAGGAACCAATTGCTCTGCTGCTAGACTTGGATATGCACAATGAGCCTGTAAGACTTCTGCCATCCTCATTGATGTGGAATTATTGCCTGGGCCTTAGCAGACTGTCATTGCATTATTGGCTTGTGTCAGGAAAAGCAATTAAGGTAGAATTTATTTTTATCACCACAATTGGCTTTTCTAGAGAATATTCAAAGTTATATTTAATGTTTTAAGTCCCCAGACAAAACCTGGAGGAATCAATTATTTGCCCTTTTTGTTGCTTTCATTTTCAAGCCTTTATCCCTAGCTCATGAATATTAGCCTGCAGCAGGTTGTGGTAATACAAAGCATATTGGTTCCCCCAGTGCAAGGATACTTTTGAAAAAAGAAGAAACATAAGAACACCAAGAAGAACATTCTCAGCAAAGAAGTAATGACTCTAGGCGAACATGTGGGTGTTTTCAAGTAGGGTCTGACATAACTTGGTGCTAAAGACATATGTGGTTTGTTGTGAGTGGGGTTCCCTAGAATAAGTTCAGCAAAATCCCAAAGCTTTCTGGCAAGATCTGTGAATGAAGACAAACCTCTTTTTCTGAAGGCATCAGAAATTCTGGAGAAGAAAACATTTTTAACGTAAGAAAACCCGACATTGAGAGGATCAGATAAAGCTCAGATGGATTCCTAAAATATTTTTTTCAAGAGAAATATCAATATTAGTCAGTTCAGAATTATACCAAAATAGGTTTAAAAGCGGAATAATAATAAACCCCATTTTTTAGAGAGATAATTTCAAGGGAACATTGGTTAGATAAGTGTAAAGGACTTGAAAAACTTCTTTCACTACCTTCAGTATTTGAGAACCTAATTTTGTGAGAGATGCCCCATATTTCCCTCTGAGACAGGTTCTGACTTACCTGCTGAGCATATACTCTGGCACAGAGTCTTGCATCTCCTAAACAAATTGTTGTACCTAACAAGTGTGTGGACTTTTGCTGCTATCCCTGCACAGAACACATATGAAATTAGAATACCCATTTTAAACCAGCTTCTTTGTCTCCTCCCATAGGGAAGGCACAAAGTTGCATTTTGCACTCTCCACTCTGGGAAGCTATTAATCCTTAAGCTCTCAACAATTTGACTGCTCTATGTATTATTTTTGTCAGATCCATGAGCACATTTTGACTCCTTCCAGTATTCTCACCAGAAGCAGACTTTTTTCCTATCTCTTCCAAAGCCATGCAACACAAGAATTATGGTGGCAGTTTATTTTACCTCAGCTACCTTCAGTCCTTAATCTGCATAAATGTTACCAGATAATGGAAATGCATACTGTCCTCTGGAACCCATGACAGTCTTTTGGAACTCTTTTTTTATTTCTAGGAGTCTTAGATGAATAATGCACGTTAGTCAGATTTCCGTGTCTCCCACTGTCATTCACACCTTGCCTCCCAGAGCTCCTACTGCGAGGCAACATGGCACAAGAAATTAAGGTGTATTCACATATCATGTTACCATAGTGCAGGAGTCCAAAGTTAAAGTAAAACCTGACATTTCAAACAAATTTAATTTAAACAAAAAGAGCTGTCAGCATAAGAGAGGTTGAGCTGGGTTAGACTGTGTCAGTAGTGGATGCTCAATGAAAGATAACAAGGAGCAAGCAGGCACCAATTAATCTTTCCCCAGTACACTCCCAACATATTGAAGTTGTTGAATATATGACACCAGTAATAATCTCTTTAAATGCAATGCTGTTCTATGCTGAGAGAGACACCAGGCAAATATAGCAATAACAGTTTGACCCTAATTATTTCAAGGAAACCCCAAGACTAGACCTTTGCCATGTAAAATGTGCAAAATGATGCAATGTAAAATATGCATAAGAGGAAACTAGAGAAGGAAGGTGGGGAGAGGTTTACTCATCTGAGCACAGCTTACACAACTAGGTAAGTTTTGGACCAATCCTATCTGTCAGCTCCAAACAAGGGTGCAGTGAAGACACATGTGTCTCCCCCCAACACTGTACATTTGACTTGAAAATTACACTCAATTCATCCATTTCCTTTGCAGGCAAACTGCTCCATTTTCTCATAATGAGGAAGAAACACCTGTTGTTCAGCCAGTCTGCGTGTTTCTCCCCGTCTTCCTTCCCATCCATGCTGAGAGCTGGGAGGAGTCTCAGCTAACCCTACAACACTGTCATGCATGAAGCAACCTCTACTCAAAGGTGAAACACTGGTATGGCAATAACAGGATGTTTTACTCTTCCCTCTAGTTAGGACATTGTAGCCATAATTATTATACATTACCATTTCCAATACAAATCATTATTTACCCATATTGCCTGGGGGAAAATTTTTTGATAGAGAATCTCCAACATATCTGCCTGTACTTACTACCATTACAAAGTTCACAGCGAGACAAGGAGGCCAGAGCACCTCTGAGGGTTCTCAGGGGTAGTTGTGTTGCACAGCAATTTAAATTAGTAGTAGAATGGCTAAGGCTTAGTAGAAGAGTAGGCCTAGAAAGCAACACTCCAAAGTAGCAACTTTGTTTGTGTGTGAAGTGGAAACCATAATCAAAAGATCTAGTCAGGCATGTATGCAACGATTTGTTACCTAGGATGTGGTTAAGGTCTGTTAAACAGTTTCTAGGGATAAGACAACTTAAGCAGATTTATGATTGGAGCAGATGATTATTAATTGTTATCAGTATGAAGTATGAGCTTGTTTGTAACTGCACCTGGTTTGCTGTGGAAACTGTAACTGGTTTGCCGTGGAAACTGCACATAAACTTGTTTGTGTATAAAAGCTGAACTGAAAATGAGGGTCTTCGGAATCCTGACTTTGGACGCTAGTCCTCAGGTTCCCGGGGCCCCGAATAAAGCACCGCATAAACCGGCACTCTGTTGGTTTGTGTTTCTTTTGGTTACGGGCAACAGTTTTCTGGCGACCCAGACTGGGGACTCCGGGGGTAGCTGGGGCGGCTCACGCGCTGATCTACTCCACGCCGGCAACCAGGTGATTTCTGGGGAGACATCGACCCGTGCCCGACCCCGCGCCCGCCGGACAACCCATCCAGGTAAGCCCGGAGGTGCTTTATTCTTTTAGGTTTGTTGGTTGGGAGCCTGCCTATAAGACGGGACCGTAAGTTACCCGCTAGGTTGGGCTAAAGGTACCTCGGTTGGGAAGCCTAGGCGCTGGTCGTAAGACGTAGCGAAAGCCGCGCTGTACCAGCACTCGCCACTCAGAGGGAGAATTGGCGAGTTGGTTTTGGTTTTGGTATTGGAATATGTACTTGGTTTATGTTGTTGTGTTGTCGTGCTGGTCGTTAAACGTATTGTTTTGTATGATTGTGGTATTGTGAATTTGAGGAATTCACATTGTGGTGTATTGTGAATTTGAGGAATTCACATTACGGTGTATGTGTGAGCCGGTATGATGCCGTTTAAAACTTTTAGAGCACTATCTTGTGCAGAAAAAGATATCCCTAGCGATTCTCCGCTTGGTTGCTTGTTAAAACATTGGAAGGAGGGAAATTTTGGACAAGAGTTAAACAAGAAACAATTGATTGATTACTGTAATAATGTATGGCCTCAATATGAGACAGAAGGAATGCAGTGGCCTAGAAATGGTTCATTGACTTTGGAAATTATAACCCCTTTGATGCGATATTTACGAGAGAATGAGAAGTGGGATGAAATACCGTATCTAGACTTGTTTTATTATTTAAAACGTAAGACTGAATGGCAAAAAGAATGTGGTATGTTGATTTTGAAAGAATTAGATGATAAATGTAAAGAATGTCAAGAGCGGAGTATAATGATATTGAAAGGATTGGATGATAAATATGAGCAGAAAATACGGTTTTCAGAACCAGAGGAGGATGTGTCTTTGTTAGTCTCCCCCGGTAGAACTCCAAGTGCGCCCTCGGGAGATAGTCTCCCTTCACGTGTGAGGGCACAATCACCCACCATGCCCCCGCTAGAATCGTCCTCGGATGAGGAAGAAAAGAGAAAAGGGAGAATGTGATTTTGATAGAACTCCTTCAGCTGAACAAACGCGGAGAGCACGAAGAGAACGAGGGAGGAGTAGAGAAAGACAGCGAGGGGGGGGAAAGTTGAGGGAAGTTTCGCTTTCACCCCCGAGATTAATGGCCCCTTCGCGGGAAGCAGTTGGAGCGGACGGGAGAAAAGTCATGATGAAAGTTTCTTTTTTACCTAATGATATATTAATTTGGAAACAGTCAGCTGGGTCATACAGAGAAAATCCGGAGCAGGTGACTTGTATTATAAAAATGGTTAGAAAAACTCAAAATCTAGACTGGAATGATTTACAGGTATTGTTAGATACAATTCTAGATTCAACTGAAAAAGAAATGGTATTAAGAGTGATGGTGGAAAGAGCGAAAGAAAGAATGCGAACTGTGTGGGGAGGTAGAAGAATAGGAAATAATACTTACTGGCCCATATATGGTACTTTTAAGAATTGGGTCTGTGAACTTTTAACTTGGTATGTTAGCAATAAAAACCCTTTTGCCCAGAGGAGAGTTTTATGCCGATATATAGTTAGAAGCCAGTGAAGATATTTACTTGTTTTCTTTAAGAGAAAGAAGGAGCACAACCCGTTAGAGTGCGACAATACCTAATTAGTTTAGAAGCCAGGAAAGCAATAACTCCTATGATCACATAGTTTTTAATTTTAGGGATATAAAAGAATGTGAGTCAGAATTTAATACTCCCATTTTTCCGATAAAAAGCAAAATGGTAAGTATAGGTTAGTGCAAGACTTTAGAGCAGTAAACCGTATCACAAAAGACATCCACCCGGTTGTAGCTAACCCTTACACCTTGTTAACATCTGTTTCTGAGAAATTTCAGTGGTTTACAGTGATTGATCTAAAGGATGCCTTCTTCTGCATACCACTGGCACGGGAAAGCTGGAAAATCTTTGCCTTTGAATGGGAGAACCCAGAGACTGGACGGAAGCGACAACTTACTTGGACTCGGTTACCACAAGGATTCAAATGCTCACCTACGATATTTGGTAATCAGCTAGCAAAGGAGCTTGAGGAATGGAAGACTACACAGGTAAAAGAATCTCCTTTTTCATATATAATACTTCAGTATGTAGACGACATCTTTTTGGGAACAGAAAACGAGGGACTCTGTCGTCAATTAACCATTGAACTGTTAAACATGCTGGGGCAAGCAGGCTATCGAGTCTCAAAAGAAAAAGCACAACTAGTAAAACAGAAAGTTATTTATCTGGGATGTGAAATCTCCCAAGGAACCCGGCGCTTAGGAACAAATAGGGTTCAAGCAATATGTGCTATCCCTATGCCCCGAAATAATCAGGAACTGAGATCTTTTTTAGGAATGGTCGGATGGTGCAGACTGTGGATTCCCAACTTTGGACTAATTGCCAGACCCTTATATGAAGCAGTAAAGGAGCCCAAGCTGACCTGGGGGACGAAGCAAGAGAAAGCGTTCCAGGAATTGAAGAGAGCCCTCCAGGAAGCACCTGCCCTGGGACTGCCGGACCCAACCAAGGAGTTTCAGCTCTATGTCTGTGAGAGACAACGAATGGCTTTAGGAGTCCTCACTCAGCGTCTAGGATCCTGGAAAAGACCTGTTGGATATTTCTCCAAACGGCTAGACGCAGTAAGTGGGGGATGGCCAGGGTGTCTCAGAGCTGTGGCAGCAACGGTTATTTTAATACAAGAAGCACGAAAATTGACTCTGGGAAAACACATGGTAGTGTACGTACCCCACATGGTCATAGCAGTTTTGGAACAAAAAGGGGGGCATTGGCTCTCATCTAGCCGTATGTTACAGTATCAAGCTTTGTTGAGAGAACAAGATGATGTTGAACTGAAAATCACTAACCATCTCAACCCAGCAGAATTCCTTAGGTCTACACAGGAAGAAGGTATTCTGGAGCATGACTGTGTAGAGACCATTGAACAAGTCTACGCGAGCAGAAGAGACTTGAAGGACGAGCCATTGGCAGATCCTGACTGGGAATTGTTCACTGATGGATCTAGCTTTGTGGAGAACGGCACCAGGTATGCTGGGTATGCAGTGGTCACTGAACAAGAAGTGATAGAAGCAAATGCACTACCCCCAGGTACGTCTGCACAAAAGGCCGAAATATGGGCATTGGTGAGAGCTTTAATATTAAGCCAAGGAAAGAGAGTTAACATATGGACTGACTCCAAATATGCTTTTGGGGTAGTTCATGTTCACGGAGCACTCTGGAAAGAGAGAGGACTTCTTACTTCTCAAGGGACAATGATTAAACATCGGGAAGAAATTTTACAATTGCTAGAGGCAATACACAAGCCCTCAGCAGTGGCAATAATGCATGTTAAAGGACATCAGAGAGATCCCGGACGAGAATTTCGAGGTAATCGACAGGCTGATCAAGCGGCTAAGCAGGCCGCAAGAGAAGTATGGACTCAGATGGTTCTTTTGCCTGTTCGAAATAATCCAGCAATACCATATATGGAAGAAAAACCACATTATTCACAGGAAGATGAAAAATTAGCTCAAATGACAAATGCAAAGAAAAATGTTAAAGGGTGGTACATTTCCCCCATAGGACAAGTGATTCTACCTGTCAGAATAATGAAAGCAGTGCTTGAAACAGAACACAATAAGTGCCACTGGGGTGCAGAAGCATTGGTAAAATTTTTGAAAAATGAGGTTCTCTCAAACCAGATGTTAACATTGGCAAAAAGGGTAAATGCAATGTGTCCTATGTGCATAAAGAATAACCCAGTAGTCAGGAAGCAGGTGCAGATGGGAAAATTACAGATAGGTCAGTTACCGGGAGATTACTGGCAAGTAGATTTTTCTGAGTTGCCTAAAGCCCAATCCTATAAGTATTTGTTAGTATATGTCTGCACCTTTTCAGGATGGCCTGAGGCTTTTCCCTGTAGGACTAATCAAGCAAAGGAAGTGGTAAAAACTCTCTTGAGAGAAATCATCCCAAGATTTGGAGTTCCCCTAGGGTTGTCCTCTGATCGAGGACCGCACTTTATAGCAGGAATAGTACAAGATGTGTCAGTTGTATTAGGGATAACATGGAATCTCCATACACCATGGAGACCACAGTCTAGTGGACAAGTTGAAAGGATGAATCAGACATTGAAAGGTCAATTGAAGAAAATTTGTCAGGAGGCAAAGATTCCGTGGCCCCAAGCAGTATCCATTGCCTTGTTGAGAATTAGGATCAAACCAAGGGAGAGAATAGGAGTAAGTCCATATGAAATATTATATGGCAAACCTTATCATGCAGCTACTTACCAAGGGGATCCTCATATAGTAGGTGATCAAGCAGTGTTTAATTATGTGTTATCTTTAAATAAGACTCTCACAGCCCTCAGAGGAGCGTTGCAGTGGAATCGACCTTTGCCCCTGGAGAATCCAGTGCATGACATTTCTCCGGGAGATCATGTCTACGTGAGAAACTGGTCGGTGGAGCCGCTGAAAGAAACATGGGACGGTCCTCGCCAGGTGATCATGACGACCTACACGGCAGTGAAGGTCGAAGGAATCGACAGCTGGATCCATTATACTCGGGTCAAGAAGGTTCCAGTTTCGTGGTCGGTAGAACCTCTCTCACCCACAAGAATGGTATTTCGAGCCAACCATTGAAGATCATAGTGTTCCTGGGGTTGATAAGTTTAGCAGAAACCACCGTGAGAATTGAGACCCCAGATCCTTATTTATTTGTACCAGAACACACTGATGTAAACTTAACTTGTCTATTTTCAGATGACCAGGGAGCTGAATTAAGAGATGTCCATGTCAAGTGGAGATGGAGAGATCAAGACCAAATTATGACAGAAGGAGTGACAACAGTTTGGGATGCTACACAACAAAAAGGTTACACCGTTCTGCAGGTACCCAAAGTGTACAAAGCTATGGAAGGGACATATATGTGTGTAGTTTGGATTTGGGAAAGTTTTGATTATGGACATATAGAGATACAGACAATAAACACGACTCAGAAGACGGTGACCAAAGTGCGAGTTTTACCCACTAGGAAACAATCAGACATGTGGGATGGTCCTCCTTTAAAAATCAATTGTACCTTCCAATTTGATGATTGTCGAAAAACAGTTAAAGTAAAGTGGTGGAAATTAAATGTGGCAAATCAATCTTGGGAATCACAAAGTCAAGGAGTTAGCTGGTGGTCAAATAGTAAAGGAGGTAAAGGGTGGCTGAATATTTCTAATCCCAGAGTAGGAAAGACAGAAGGTACATTTCTTTGTGTAGTCTCATGTGGAGAAGAAAAAGATCACGGGATAAGGACAGCAGTAGCCGTACCACATCAAGGAATAAGAGTTAGACCAGAACATAGTTTTTATTCGACCCAGGAAGGAAGAGATCTGATTCTAAGCTGCAAAATTCCAGAAGGACAGTATTTTGAATATGGGTGGTGGTTTAAGGGACAGAACTTGAAAGTTGGAAAAAGACATCAGATTGAGAAGAGAGCAGATACAATAGTTTTGAAAATCAAAGAAATTCAAAGAAGAGAAGATGAGGGCCAGTATACTTGCTGGATAAGTAGAGATGACTGGTGGGATACAGGAATTACTGTCGTCCACGTAAGAACTGAAAGAATAACCCGACAAGTAAGTAACCTGCAGATTCCAGATAGAGAAGTAGAACAAGAAAACCTAGTTGTAGGCCTAATTCGTGATTTTGGGAAAGTACAGAATGTCACAAAAATCACTGCATGTCTCCCTATGCCTCATGCTGCAGGAGACCCAATCCCATGGGGAATAATTCCAGTACCGGAAATCCCTAGAATGTTTAAGAATACTACATGGAATTGCAGATTTGTAACTAGAACATGGAATGAAATGACAGATGCATGTTTATTGAGCGACAAAGTGACTAAAAAACAATGTGAACAGATGCCTGGATATTTTCGCTGGGTAGAAAGTGGGAAAATTGGAAAGTTAGAAGGAAATTGTTTGATCTCAGGTTCAGTAACACACCCATGTTTTAAAGTACAAGTTCAAATAAAACGAGAAAAGCAAGAAGAAGTGTGTCAAAATACTACAAGTTCTACAACCATGGAAGAATGGCAAACAATTTGGGGACCCAGCTTACTAGAGACATATAGTTACATTGGAAAAGTACAGTGGTGCATTCATTGGAAAGGGAAGAAGAATCAAACTTATTCTATAGGAAATAGAGGGAATCATAATTGGAGGACAGAAACACGTACAAAAGAGGATTGGAATTGTACTCGAATATACACATGTGATACCCCAGATGATGAGATAGGTTTAATGCCAGTCAAAACACTTTTGCAGTTGGGATGTGAATGTCGGGGATATAATCATACGATTAAAGGATCTGTGAAAAACATTGATTGCCGTACCACTACAGTTAGGAGCCCAGGAAATTTAGTATGGGTAATGGGACATGGCCAGTGGGCCACCCACATACCCATAGATGGTCCGGTTGTACCTGTCACACTGGGGATACCTACTCTCTGTCCATTCTGGAAGCAAGACAAGTTAACATCAGTAGAAATACAACCACGAGGGAAAAGAGAAATTAGTAAAGACATTGATAACCTGGGGTTGGGAGATTGGCATGAACCATCAGCAGGAGTTAAATTTGGATGGGCATTAGAGTCTCTATTTGCACCAATCTCAACATACCGGAACAGAGAAATGTTGTTTAAATTAATGGGACAAACTGAAAGGTTAGCAGCAGTCACTAAGAAGGGATTTAAAGATCTAAATTTACAATTACAAGCCACCTCTAGAATGACCATACAAAACCGCATGGCATTAGACCTAATATTACTTAAGGAACATGGAGTTTGCGGCTACCTGCATGCAAAGGACGAGCATTGTTGTGTACACATCCCAAATGTCACTCAAGAAGTAGAAAAAGATATTAGCCAATTAGAACAAATTGACGAGAATGTTCATGAACTGCAAAAAGAAGCAGAGCATAATTGGATAGGACAATTATTCAGCTCCCTAGGTCTTCATGTGTCAGGATGGATATCTTCTGTTATCCAGTACGGAATATTAATTGTAATAATTATTGTCATAGCCATAACTGTTTACAAGTGTCTTTCAGGAATGATTGTAAAAGAAGGTCAACATACGAGACGCATCATGAAAGCTATAACAAGAAAAGAAATAATCTCACCGCAAAAGGAATCACCTCCTACCTACCAAGAAACTACAGCCTGAAGATTGCTGTATTTGAGCATCCTTGCAAGCAAAGCCTGAAGAATGCTCAAAAGGGGGGACATGTTGCACAGCAATTTAAATTAGTAGTAGAATGGCTAAGGCTTAGTAGAAGAGTAGGCCTAGAAAGCAACTTTGTTTGTGTGTGAAGTGGAAACCATAATCAAAAGATCTAGTCAGGCATGTATGCAACGATTTGTTACCTAGGATGTGGTTAAGGTCTGTTAAACAGTTTCTAGGGATAAGACAACTTAAGCAGATTTATGATTGGAGTAGATGATTATTAATTGTTATCAGTATGAAGTATGAGCTTGTTTGTAACTGCACCTGGTTTGCTGTGGAAACTGTAACTGGTTTGCCGTGGAAACTGCACATAAACTTGTTTGTGTATAAAAGCTGAACTGAAAATGAGGGTCTTCGGAATCCTGACTTTGGACGCTAGTCCTCAGGTTCCCGGGGCCCCGAATAAAGCACCGCATAAACCGGCACTCTGTTGGTTTGTGTTTCTTTTGGTTACGGGCAACAGTTGCACAAATGCTAATGAAATCCCATTCATCACAGCCCTGGCCATTGCAGATTTGTCAGCACAGGAGGTTACAGACTACCCTCAGCAGGTAGAGAGGTTAGAAAAACATGTCACAAGAAGGTACATGTATGACCTTTCCTGAGTCTGCAGTGTCGGTCAAAATATTTTCATGCTGTGGCTAAACCGGAGATGGGAGGAAAATGCCATGGGGAGAACATCTGCAAAACTTAAAATGACACAGTCCAGGGAATTTCCACAGTTCCACTCTCCACCTTTCAAAGACATGAATGGGAAGTATTTCTCCATCCACTTTGCCAGGCAGGTAATCATTTGTACTCTGCAGTACCCATAATAACTGCACCTGCAAAAGAGTGCTGTTTTCCAAGTATTTTGCATGCAAAACACGGCAGAGGAGAAGACAGAACTACTTCTTACCACCAGCATTAAAGCCCAGGAAAAAGCCTTAAATGCAGGGACTACAATACTGTGACGAGAAATAGCTTAACTTATTTGTCATAGAGCCTCCCCTCACACTGCCTGTCACAGCTGTGCTAGACATGCAGCAATCCCACACCTCTCCCATCCAGCCCAGGAGATCCGGCACCTGATAAGGTTTCACTGTTCGCTCTGGGCTGAGCTCGCTCAGGTACACTGCTGTGTATTGGCAGTTGCCCACAGTCAGCAGATATCCCAGCACAGCCTAAACCAAAAGCACACTTCTGGCCTCTTGTTACTATTCTGGACACCTCATTATCATGGAGGAATTTAGTATCTCTGGAGCAGATCTGGTACAAGAAGGGAAGCCTTTACGGTTCTCCTGTGCCAGATAAAGTGTCCTGGAACCTGCTCACAGACGCAGACTCCGTCAGATAGGAGCTGCAACCCGTCCCAGGTTTTCCCTGACAAACACAAGCAGATGTAGATGACTGATTGAAACTGTAATTTAATACAAGGTCTCCTTCCCAGTGTTCCCATAACAATATCTGAGGGCCAATTTAGAAGCTGTGAAGCATACAGTTGGGAAGTCACACAAAGGCTATTCTGGGAGCCTGAAAGAGACTTGATTTGTCTGTATCACAAGTCAAAAGTAGCCATTTTATAACAAATATGTGAATGAGTTGCTGGGGTCGTATCTCAATATTTGACAAGCTTGGCTTCTTTTCTTTTTCTTTCAGAATGGCCTGTACTTTCTTCTGTCCCCAGGCAGACATAATTTGAAAACCTGTAGAAAGAGCTGTGCATGTTTTCTCCTGTGTATGTTTACAAGGGAAAAAGGGTATAGTGAAATGTAAGATAGTAAGGAAAATACATGTTTCTGTAAACCATATTTCTACATCATTTGGGGGATTTTGTTAACAAGAGATAGTGCGCAGTGATATCTTTCATTTGTTTAAATTTATTGTGATGCAGCTTTTGTTTGGTTAAAAGGCCCAAATACACAGATTTTTTTTTTTGGTACATACTTTCAAGTGATCCTCCAATGAAATTTTAAAAAGGAAACAAAAAGACTATAGTCATAGAACATGCAAAAATGAATTCAGTATTTCATATGGGATACAAGGAGAAAGACAATAATTTGTAAACTGTGAGATTAAAAACAAGATATCAAGGAAGGAGGGATTGTTTTATATAACAAGCTTTGATTGTAAATAAACTGTCTGGGCAGGATGTTTAACTGTAATAAATTGACTGTTTGGGTCTTTGCTGACATATCTTTTTAGCTTTATTGACATTAGCTATATTTGTATGGAACTTCATTGCATGGGAAAGAGCTTCTTGTTTGGAATTTGAAAAATTAGCTTACAGTACAAGCTTGAAAGCACAGAGGATACTGCTGGAGAAAGACTGGGAAGGTAAGAAGAAAAGAGCTGAGTTTCTTGCATACAAGAAAACTACAAGCAAGACAGGAGATGGAATGTGGATATATTTAATTGCATTTTAAGCAGGATCAGCATTTAGTTAGATTTCTTTTACTAGCCATTTGTAATGTAGTAAGAAAAGGGGGGAGGAGGAATGAATGCTCTCCGTATTGAATTATTGTAATCTGAGTCACCAGTGAAACCAAAGGATTAGACTTCGACTTTGGTTAGGAATGGCATTCCTTCCATCCAGCCCTAACATTTACCACTAAATGAACAACAGCTCTGCCCTCAAATTCCAGGAATATGGAAGCAGTTCATCAACTGGGGTCTGGAACGAGCCTAAATGTTACATAAAAGAATCAAATATCTTTCCAGTCTGTTCCATTCAGATCTTCAAACAAACTTTGTATTTTCATATATTTTTTCCTCTTGCCCATTCCTAGTAGAGATTTCCCACCATCACGTTGAATTCTCGAGCAAGGCTCGAGGAACCTGCTCAACACTCTGAGACCTTTGGGAGCTGTGGCCCTTCCAGTGTTCCAATGAACCTTGCCAAGGTCCTGTGTGTGCCCAGACTTGAGGGCAGGTGGAAGCAGGCAGGCTGCACAGCATTGCCCTGTCCTCCCCACTTCAGCAGAGAGGGATCACTACACTGGCCAAGGGACTTCTCCCATCATATGCCAACTCTCTTCTGGTTGATCCACGCTTTCCCACAGCTTGGGCAATGCTAAAATATACCCTTTTCCCTCTGAATTATACTACAGCTTTTGCCTGAAAGTGTGTCATTGAAGAACAGAAGAATCTGTCCATTTAGGGAACAGGTTTATGTTTGGAATGTGGTTGGAGATGCCTTCCTCCAGCCAGGCTAACACCAGACAATCACAAATCCCCACTCTCCAGGAAGTGTGTTCTACTTGGACAGTGGCAGAATTCCTCCCTGTCCAGGATTTTAGGTATTTCAGCAATTCAGGGATGTTAATCTCCATGGCAAAACTAAGCAAAGAATGAGGAAATCTCTATTACAACACTCGAAGGCACAAAAGAGAATACACATCAAACACACATCTGGAAAGAGATCAGCACAACTTCAGTGGGCCCTGTGTCTCAGTAGCTTGAGTTTCTAAAACAAAATACTAGGAGTCTGGACAGATTAGAAAAGACTTATGGGGGTAAGGAGGATCAGATGACTAGAATTTCTACCTTTTTTCTTTTAAAACCCACACTTTTTCCTTTCAAACAGCATGGCTTGAAATTTATCCCCGAATGTAGTAAGCACATGAAATGCATATGCCTTTAATGTGCAAATTCTATACTGCACAAGGGAATAACTAATGAGCCACTATTTTAATGAATCAAGTTAAAATGGCAAGGTGACATATCTCATTTAAGGGAATGAATTCTTAATGTCACTGTAAAACGAGCCCCTCCTTCTCCTGGGAAGGGAAGACAATATTGGTTTGGCTTAAAGTCCTACCTTTTTTGTGTCTGTTGCAGATTTTCCACAGTCCTTGGGAGATTTCTGTGGATCATACCCTTCTGAAAAACAAGGGCAGTTTTTGATCAGGGAAGTCAATGAATATAAAGACAAACCCAAGCAGTCCACAGTAAAGATGTAAAGATGACTTCAAGTCACCTCCAAGAGCCCACATACAGCCCACAGAACAAGCCCTGCCGTGGGCACCCACCATCCCAAGGGAGCAGTGGCATAGCCGTGGGCAATTTGCCCTGCACAGCCCAGGAACACCTCTGCAGTCAGCAAAGCAGCAGCGTCAGGGTGCTGCCCTGCCGAGAACAAACCACCTTCTTGGTCTCTCTGCACCTCCCCTCTCTGTTCACTCCCCCTGCCATGACCTGCTCCTCACATGGCTGTTCCTAATCCACAGGTGTTCCCAGAAGCACACCCTTGCTCCCCAGAATGGGACTATATGCCTGATCTGGTTTGATGAAAAGCTTTAAATCCGTGGTGAAACCAATCATCACCCCAATCCTTACCATGTCTTTCCACGTTTTTAAGCTGCATTGGGCGCGGGTGTCAAGGAGCAGGCAGAGGGGCTGAGGGCTGCCCTCTGTGAGGAGCCAGGGCTGTCCCAAGCCAGACACAGCCTGGCTGGCCCTCAGGGGAGCCAGTGCTGCCCATGGGAAAAGACACTGAGGACGAGGTGGAATGCTGCCCAGCAGAGAGGGAAAATGTGTGAGAAACTTACTTCTGTCCTACTCTAAGCATCACTCAAGACAATGATCTGCCCTGTTAATTAACTTAGAAATCTGAAAGGATCTGCACTAAATTCCTGCACACTGCTGCTCAGTCTCCCATAAATTCTTGATTCACATTGACAAGTCTGATCCAAATCCCAGTAAAGTCAATAAGAATCCTTCTATCAGCTTCCACGCATCTTCTGAGTAATTTAAGAACTCCACTGACTACACAACTTTTCTCAAAGCAGTATTAAAAAAAAATGCATTTGTAACATTATGTTTTCAATCTCCCACCCCTAACAACTGCATAAGATAACCACAAAACCCTGTATCAATCAGTTTACTGAACTAAGATATTCATTTGCTTGTAGACAATACTGCAAGAAAAAAGAACTGCTTCAGTAAAGTTTAATACTTCTCTTCAAGTCCTGACTCCTTAGTGAGGTTCTATGAGCAGCCAGTAATGGACAGGATACCCAGTCCTCAGCAGGCACATGTGACCATCACTGATGGAAGGAAAGCAATCCCTCAGAATTGTGTAAACAGTGCTAAAACGTGGCAAAGTGCTACAGACAAGTATTTAACTAATCTCTCCTGCTGGGAAGTGAAGGAGGCTGGAATCATCAGTCTGTGAAAAGGGACCAGAGAAGAGCAAGGCTTTGATTTACTGAGTGGGAAGGACTCTGCAGCAGATTGCTGATAACTTCATGTAAAGCCCACAAGATACAAAGATGGAACATGACTGCAGGAGGGATGAAGAGCCATCCTGGAAATGGGCAAATAATTTGTTCAGAACCAATTGTCCATTACTGTTCACAAAGAAATTGTTGGAGTCTTAAATGTATTCATTATTTAAAATTGTTCCATTTATTTCTTCAGCAAATAAGATATGTATTCTGAAGACACTGAAGTTGTGAAATGTACAATTGACTATTCCATTCACAATCTGCATTGTCTTGGATAGCTGAATTGTTTGCCTAATTTTAATTACATAACACAGGGCAGGAAAATTGAGCCTTTAATCCCCATGAGTAATGGTTACTCAAGAAAGAAGTCCTATTGAAGTCTAATGAGTAAAGGCTTTTCAACATTAGAAAATGAGTCAGAATCTGGCCTGATTCATAGTTTGTGCTCTGGGGTAGTTTTACCTCTTGCTTTTCAAATATGTACCTATCCTAGATAGTATTGTCAGGAAGCAGCAATAAATACCTTTTACTTGCTTAGTCAGTCAGCATAGCACCAGTTCAAAAATGAAATGCTATGAAGAAGGATCTGAAGTTCAACAATTTGAGTAGAAGAAGGAGAGGAGGGAAAAACCTGTTTCTCCAGAGCCTTTATGATCATGAAACACAAACATTCATGTTTTAAAAATAAATAAATAAATATTCAACCAAGCCTGCTTTCAAATTTAGATAAATATTAGTAGGATAAAAGAAAATCTAAAACATCATACACAAACAAAAAATAAGACAGAACTGAACCCGAGATTAGCTTTTAGAACAACGAAAAAAATTATGAGCTGTTCTGTCATCGTTTCTGGAGGTTTTTAGGAGGGATCCAAATTGCTATTGTGGGAAAAGCACTAATAGAAAAAACTACAAACATATGCTAACTTGTGGTGGTTTGTATGCCAATTAACAACACACCAACACCCCCGATAAATTAGACAAACTCAACAAGCAATATTCGTTATTAAGACAAGTGTTGTAAAGGAGACAGCAGCACAATTAGCTGGCAAAACCCCTCTGTACCCCAACAAAAGTGACAGCATGAATCTGAAATGAAACCATGTCTGTAAATACTGATCAGCAGAGACAGCACAAAGAACAGACTGCCCAGTTCCAGGGCAGCAGCATCAGAATTGGTGTCAGTGAGCACCTGTGACCTACATGTGCACCTGTAAAGGAGAAGGTATGGGAGGACTGAAAGAGTGTCCAAAATCAAGTTTTCCTACAAGGTTTTTTCTTTTTACTTAAAGGTCACATTTTCCTATAACTGTGATTTCAGTAGCAAGAAATTTGAACTGCGTCAGCATTAGTTTTATCAGCCATTTCAGCTAGGTATCTCCAACTTCCCTCGAGAAAAGGTGAAGAAAATGTTCAAACTTAGATTTCTATTTAGAGATGGAGCCAAAGTAGCACTAAAAGCAGGTCTAGCCAGTAATTTGAATGTCAAGCTACTTGCCTCCCACCATTATTATTTCAGTTTGTACCTGCTAGTAGTTTTGCCCACATCTGATGTGCTTGGTTCATTACAAGAGCTTGCTAATAAATAAACTGTTTTAATAATAGAGTTCTGCGTCTTGCACTACAGCAAAGTTATCACTTATATCTTGGGCCTTTTATCCTCCTTTTATGTTGAGGATGGAAGTTGCTTTTGTAGAGAATTCACAATTTTATTTTGTTTTCCTTGGGAAAAAACACTGAATTTGCAAACTTCTCCAGATTTTGCAAGAAGTGCTCTGGACCAAGATGTTCGGTGTTGGTGGACTCAATGGGGAATGTTATGCAATAGGACACAATAGAGGAGAAGAGGCAAAAACATTGTCAACTGTTCATATCCAGACACTACTCACTCCAAAGCATTGAGGGAATGTGGGTTTTCTGGTGGCAGCAGCCGTTTGGGTTTTGTTTTTGTTTTAACTTATACCATCTTTTAGATTAGGCATTCAGACTTCAGGTCTCTGAATCCCTTAATTAGGCTTGTGCAAATGTATCCAGCCTTTTTATGCTCTTCCCCTTCCCTCCTCCTCTTTCATTCTCTCTTCCTGCTTCCCCATCCTCGCAGTGAAGCCTCTCAAACTTGGCAAGAGCTGCTGGGCTCCAGCCAGCTGCTGCTTCAGACCCAGGTTGTGCTTTCAAGGCACAGTCCTAGAGCAGGGTGGGGTTGAATTGCAAAGTGCAAACCCAAGCCAAAGTGTGTGAGGCCCCAGAGAGCACAACACAGAGGTGCTGCTGCATGCAGGGAGCCTCTCCATATTCACCAACCCTACAGGTCAGTGGAGACAGGGAGCTACCTCTCATCAAGCCAGATCAGATCCCGACATAACTGTGTTAACACCATGGTGTGCCAAAGTTAACACATCCCATCTTTCTAAAACACACTGGGCCAGGCAATGGCTTTTCCACTGAAATTGAGCTAGTGCTACTTTTGCTTTATTTATGCATCTCAGCCAATTGTTGCATAGGTCAGCTCCTCAGTACTTTACCCTATTTAGCATGGTAACTTTTCACACAGCTCTAAGGGAATAAACCCAGCTACAGGGAACAGAGGAAGCCATTCTGTTTCCCTGGATCTTCATCTGGCAGTGTTAATCATCAAGGCTCCAGAGTCACAAGTCCTCTGCTCATTTTCCTCATGTGAAAAGGGAATGTTCAAATTTGATGGGGACAAATGGCAGATCTGCATTAAGTTCAGTCAAGCAACACACATCTATTTTTTAGCAATTCAATTACATGTTATCAGCTACCCTCTTCTTCAAGACAATCAGAATTAGCCACAGTAGAAAGCCTGGTGCAGTGAGGTGTCCCCACAGAAATTATAACAGCTAAGCCTGATGGAAATCTCCAAGAGCAACTGGTTTCTGCCATACCTCCTGCCAGCTGGCATGCTAAAGAATCAGCCAACTTTCTAAGATTTCAGCAAAGCAAATAGAGTACTGGCTGTACAAGGGCATAAACGAGATAAACTTCACCCTTTCAATGGTGCAGAATGAAAGAGTTAAAAGAAGTTCCCCTGAACACATTCTACACAAACTTACACGCCCAAAGGCGCTTCACTTGGCTTCCTGTACCTTATGTTTTTCCTTTTTACTTATCCCTAGTGGTTCATTATTGCAGGCCTTTTGACTTGTGAGAACAAGGCTCACAATTCCCTCTGGGAGTTTCGCCACTGCCCTCTCACTCCCTGTTACTCCCTTCTCTGTTTGTCGTCGTCCAACTACCTCTCCCATTCAGGTTGGGAAAGGAGGCAAGAGGCAAAATTTCTGTCGTGATTTCTCCCTCCTCCACAATTTCTTTTCAAAATATTTTTTTCTCTTAACAAGAGAAACGCCACCATAAGGTGAAGATATTCTGGTGTCTCGAGCCAGGCAGGTTTTCAGGAAGAAGAAAGAAACCCACAACCCAGTACAGAGGATCCACAGCACCTTCAGGCTCTGAAATGCCAGCTGTAACCTGCCTAAATCTCCCCCTCCCTGGAAATAAGTCTGTAGTTTAAGTAAATCAGGCTTCAAATACTGCATTTCTCTATGTCTCCTACACTTGCAAGATTCATCCTTAAAAGAGGAAGAGGGTGCCTTTTTACAGTAACAGTCATCTCAGTAGCAGGTATTTGCAAACATGTTGTTGCACTAAAACAAAACCCTCTTTTCTATTGCTATCAGTCAGATATTAGAATACTGTAAACTTGGTTATATTTGCTGAGTCATTTATTTAGCAGAGCTTTTCACCAATCTTTTTTGCCTATCTTACTGGTTGAAAGAATCATTTTGTGAATATAGCAATCCCCCCTATATCTGTCTAAAAAAATATTTTAATATTTCAGACCTTATTTGTCTGTCTGTAGGGTAACAGGTTGCTTCTTCCCCTTCTAACAGGAAACTGTGACACCAGATTGAATTGCATCCCTCTCTATTCTGTCCAGCTACCTTTAACTTACACAGGGGACAGAACAGCTGACTGAGAGAGCATAGGAAATTGAACTCAGGAGAGATGAAAGTGGTTGAAGAAAAAAGGTAAAAAAAAATAAAAATAATTTACTGCAGGATTTTTCTAAATATATCCATTTTTCTTGTGGATGCAATCGTGTGTGCTGCACATGTTTTCTTTTCTTTTCTAAGAATAAATAATTTGCAGGTGTTTGAAGTTCTACTACAACAAATATTTCAAACTGAAGCTACATTTTCTTTGTATGATTCATACACTACATTACAGCTTGCTTATAAATTAAAGGAGCAGAATATGATGTACTGCAAAGGAGTTGTATATTTCCCCTGCTAAGCTACAGTGACTGTAAATCATTTCCATCACACTTCATTTTTAATTTGAATTCATAAAAGCTTGTACATTTCTTTGTGGTTTTAAATTAAAAAAAAAAAAAGATTAAAGGATGTAAACTTAAATGTTTATTAAAGGAAAAAATATGCTGATCTGAAACTTCAGGAATTAAAATACTTGGAAAATATAAGAATAGAGAAGTAAGAATTTTAGTTAAGCTCTGGCAATTTAATATGAAATTTGAGGTCTTCCACTACAGATGCATCTGCATTTGGCAAGGTGAGGGTGAAAGGGGAAGGCAAGGGTGAGGAAGTGGAAGGTCTAGAACTAGAGTGCCCCCACCCACACCCAGGTCAGGAACTTTGTGAAGTCAGTTTAGCCATTTGGTAGGTAATCATTGAAAAAGTGGAGCCTGTGTAATTAAAAAGAAAGTAAAATTAAAAACAATTTCCCACAAGATGCCCAACCTCTTCCCTGCCCATCTGTAGATACAGGCCACCAGATTGCCTGACCAAGTTGGACTTTCAGACATTATCATAACCTCATGAGGCCAGGTCCCAAGTGAAGACTCAGATCTCATTTTTTGTAGCCTCAAGGTTATGTCTACACAGTAAAAGCTCTGAGATAGGCTTCAGTAATGAACTTCAGGTGAAGCATTAGTGTTACTGTACAGGTCATGTTTCTATTGAATGGGGACTTTATATTCACATTCTGCTTATTACACCTCTCATCATTTAAGGAGAGATCACCATCACTAATATGATAACCGGCAGGGCAAAGTAATTTTAATCACACTAACAGCAAAGAAATTAACATGGCATCAGACTAAAATTTTGTAAGTATAATAAACTAGACTACACCTGCTTTTAATGCCTCTTTCAATAAGGTATTTTGCCCGTCAGCAGCAATTTCACAAGTCTACTATTAATAAAAACAATGGCCGTGATTCCACATGTACAAATTCATAATTCCATAAAAATCAGCAGCACCTGCTTCACCTCTCCTCATTGATCTATTTCAGTGAGAACATGCTTGAAAAAAAGCATGTAACATTTTTTAACTTATAAGAATGCAAGTGAATAGTTCAGGATTCTTTTTGCCTCACACATAGAACTGCTTGAATGTTAACAATAGTAGATCAAACTTTTCAGAACAAACTGGAAGCCTACATTTGAAATGGCACACCACATTTTTTCGAATGGAAACAGCTCCCAGTTCACATTCTAGTTGTTGGGAGTTCTCATTTTCAAAACTTCCAAAAGTCTCCCCAGAGGAGAATGATGTGGTACTGGAGATCTACACTCTGCTCAAAGATTTAACAATTTTAACTTCTACTGCTTCCATAGGGAAAGATGAGTTTAAAAAGCCCCGAGTTCTGTACTTGATGATGCTGACATTTTCTTAAACAGTACTGCATAGAGATCCCAGGTTTGCCCTTCAGAGAATGACCCTGTAGTGTGTGTGTTTGTGTGTGTGTGTGCAGTATGGCTAAAAAACCAGAAATTCAAAATTCAGAAAACAAAAAAGAAAGCAAAATGGCTCATAATGCTTTTCTCTGCTTTATTTAAGCAGAAGATAGCAAGGAAAAAAGCAGCTGGCAAATCATAGAAGTTTTAAAAGATGACCATTATAAAGCATTTTTCTTGGTCTGATCTGGTGACCAGGGACAATTCCCTTTAAATTCCATTGCTGATCATGAGTTCAGACGATGAAGAAACCCTTGGCCCTTTGCACCCAGTTCCACACAAAGTGGTGGTCAGGCCATGACAAGACCTTCAGGTGAGCAGGTGCTGGGCCACACCACTACAAACATGCAGCAATGCAGGTCCAGACCAGCATCACAGAGTCCAAGCGCGGGGGGAAAGCCTTAGGACTGTCTTGCTCTTCAGAGCATGCTGAAGGTGATATCTGTGTAAAATAAGCATGAAGTTTGAGATTTGTATTCTATACAAGATGAGAATTTCTGCTCCTCAGCCAGGACCACTAACCCTGCCCTTTGTGTCTGCAACGAGTGCAGGGAAACCCCAGCCAGCAGGACCCAACAGGCTGCTCCGAGAATCATATTTATATCAGGCGCCCAAAGAATGTTGTTTTGCTTGGCATTTCCTGCTTGACTGGTTCTCTTCCTAACAACCAAACTTTGTTTGCCTTAATTTAAGATGTTTACTTTTGCTGTGATTGCAGTAAAAGCTCATGCCCTCATAAGCCACAATTTGCAGAAAACAATGCAGGGCAGGAAATCAACTCCTAACAATGTCCAACAAACTGAGCCTGTAAGATTTCTGCTGGGGACAGTGGCAAACTAATGAGCAATCTCCTAATTACTCAGAAGGTATTTAAGTAAGCACATTACCCCAAATGATGTTAAATTGACACCTCTTACACACAAACTGCTTAGTCACAATTTAGCACAGGCAGGAGCTGCAAACATCTATAGTCTGTTCAGTCAATAAACCTTTGACAGCGATGTAAAATAAAAGCAGACTTTTTTTTTTAAAAGATGAAGTTTGTTTTGTCTTACTTACAGATCCACCCTGCTGTAAACTCATATTTATTACAGTCTGCCTTCCCAGCAAATTAAAGCCTTCTTTTGAAATCAGTGGGCACTACAAGAACAAAATCAGTTTCTAAACTGAGATCCAGACCCAATGATGAAGTTTCACAATAGCTCTCATTTGCTGCAGTGTTTATGCATTTATTTATGAAGACTCAATGAAAAAAACTTTATCTGGCCACCATAAAAAAATGTATTTAAAGTGAGCTTGAATTATTTAAGATGCATAACTGAGTATGTGCATTTTTAAAACTAACTGCAAAATCAAATAATACACTTGAGTAAACACCAGTTATAGTTTGGATGTTAAATTGAAAATTAGGCATGAAGTGAATATATTGACTTTCTCCATATTCTACACTTACAATATATGCTGAAAGATCCAGTACAGCTAATTCAAGTTCCCTTATTTACTTCCATGAGCTCAGGACCACATCTGCAGGTTTCACTATCAAGCAGGTATCAGAAAACACTGAGTTTTTTTTACACACCAGCATCTGATAGAGATGAGAGACACTCTGCCTAGGAAGCCCAGGCTTTAAAAGCACAAGGTGATAGAATGATGCCTTCCATAAGACCATACATCAGTTCAGGAGAATATAGTTCAGCCACAAAACAATTCAAAACAAGTGTTTTTAATCTTACTCAACAAACCAAAACATTCAAACATTTCTCACAACTGCCATGTCCAAGCTCTCTCTTCACAAACAACATTCTAAGAAGCAATATAGTTTTCCACTTATGCCTCACATAAACACCTCAGGGATCAGGAGTTCCCTACAAACATTTACTACTGATCAAAAATACAGTCTAACACGAGTTTGTAAATATCCCAAAAGCTACCAGGTTATTTCCACCTTTAGGGTTTTCGTGATACAAACACACCACACATGAAACCAAAACCAGTCTCTTTTTCTTAAGTGTCAGAAGGATTTTGCCTCAGTTTCCCTCCCTGTTTCCATTCCCACACGTACCTTTAGGAATTGACCATAAGCAGGCAAGCTGCTCTGTCTTCTATCACTGGCACATCCTCTGTGGGACTGCAGGGTACAGCAGACTTCTCTGATGTGGAAGCACCTTTTGGTTCTGTCACTGGTGCTTAGAATGGTCAATGGCAGTTTTAGAGCATTTTCCCATTTTCCACAAGAGATTTTGTATCAGCCTGCCGAAATCCATTATTAATTTCACATTTGCTTCCCTTGCTTTGCAATTAAACATCATTTACTAATAGCTCTATACCATATACTCTAGCCCCTAAATGAGGATTAAAGTACCTTTAATTGCACACTGTCCTTGAAAGTTCTTTTTACTACTATCCTAAAAGCCAAAATTCAAAGAAATAGCCTCCCTGAGATAGAGTGACTCACGGTATGGGTCAGTGTTTTCTTTCATAAAAGGAGTGCATTCCACTTGTTCCCTGTTTTAAGTTTTGCAATAGAACTGTGATAGAGCTAAGATATGCACATTGTAATAGTCACCACTTTGCAAGTTGATTTACTATCACACTAGCCATTTAGAGTTCTCCAAAGAAGCTTTGAAGGCTTTAATATCAGAATCTTTCTCCAAGGTCTGCTTTGGTACCAATATTTGATTAAATTAAAACCTAATTATAGTCTAAAATGAATGATGTGCATTTTCTCTACATTAGACAGACCTATTTGCATTCCATGAAAGAACATTGGCATGGCAGAGTGCCATTTGATTCAGTTTAAATCAAAGAGGTCCCGGTGGATTTTGTCTTTCCACCTACCAAGCTCTCTGCTGAACACTGGTTATATTTGTCTTTTCTATCAGGTGCCCAGGGCCTAAAGGTTTAGCCAGACTTCATTACATCAGGTAGATAGTGCATAAAACCATTTAATTAGTAGTAGCCAGTCCACTGAGCCATTCCCTTTCTTTGCTTTGTCCCCACCTCCACTGATGCTGTTTACCAGACATTTTGCTCAGGTTTTGTTCCCAAGTGCATTCCTCAGTGCTTGAAACCCATCATTAACTATCTTCCCCTTCAGGTGTTCTCTTACTTGTTCCCAGGTATTTTGTTGAGCAGAAACTCACTAAAGCATAGCAGCATTCATAACAATTAGTGAATTTTAATTATCTCCATCCAAAGAAAGCTGTTCTTAAGTTGCAATCAGAACAATTATGGTCTTTTAGCTGAAAACAACGGGATGGTACTTTGCTTTTTATTGGAGGTACATTTCCAGGGGGTTTCTTGCTTTAAGACATGAATCCCTATTGAGTCTGTACTGATACAATGCATAAAAAGCAGCTTTGTAGTGTGCCACAAAATTTTGACAGAAATAATTTTAGTTTAGAAGAGAATGGAAGTGGCTTGGTCATTTATAATCAAGAGAAAGCAAGGAAGCAAACAAGAACAGAAAAGAAAAGCTCTGATCACTCTATAAGCTTCCTATACGCAGTCTTCGAATTTGTGAAAAAAATATGAGAGCAATAATCATAAATGAATATGAGATTTAAAAGCCCACAAAAATTGACATTTGCCTTCAGGAATTTCCTACTTCTTTCCTTGCTCCTGCAGCAGAACTGTTCTCTCTCTGCCATGCTTTAGGCTTCTGCTCACTACTGCAGGAGCTTCACCCTTCTCCAGCCTTGGATTCAAAAACCCTGCATCCAGAGACAGTTCTTGAGATGTTCCTAGCACAAGATTGCTTCAGGCTATCTGAGATTCTTCTCTGTTCCTGCCTTCCTACATATTTTTACCATTCTTTAGAAACCACACACTAGACTTTCCCAAACCACTTTTTCCTTCTTTTTTTTTCTTTTTTTCCTATGAATCTTCACAAAGTGCAAATAGGGGCCTCTCCCCAGTCTCATTATAAGGGGCCATTATAAGGGGCCATGTCAAGCTGTAAATTTGGAACAAGCACCATGCTTTCCCTATAAGTCACAGAATGAATATCTAAGAACATTTTTCCTATTTGTCCCTGCAGATTAAATCTCCTACAGAGCTTAGTCAAAGAGGTTGTTGGTGACCCACTTATTACATCATATTTAAACATAGTGATTTGTTGATGCATTTTGGTAATAAGTATTTAGACAGGAATATTCCTCATGGCCGCTCTGAATTAATGTCATAAACAAACTTTACACCAACTTATATATTTCAAAATTAATGTAATAGGAAAATATCTATTTGTCTAGTCTCCTCCATGGAGGCTGTATAAGCCATATAAGATCTATACTGAAAGACCAATCAGATTCTCAGTGATTCTTTTTTCTTCATACAAATCACTGGAATTCTGAATTGCACCTGCTGAGCCTGTAATGGAAAACAGTCAACTGAGAGAATTAAGTGTTCTTCTGTTAACCCACATCTGATAAATCTCTGTTTGTTTTGCTGCTTTTCTAAGAGGAAATCTGTTAGTAATTCTTCTATGATTACTTCTTACAATATAAGGTAAATCTGATTACTACCTGTTGCAATTCTATTTGCTGTGAAACCAGAGTGCTACGCAGTCTTTTCTTTCAACAATTCTCTAACGTAGGAAGGAGCTACTAACCCCAATTCAAATATGGAAAACCAAGGTATAGAGAGACCAGGTTAGATACCAACTCAAGCTCATGAATTAGCCATTGGGTATCACTTTGTTCAGTCACCAACAAAGCAGGAATTCCTTTAAAGCACTGCCCATCACTTGACAGCTGATTTCCATTAACAGCTTTATGCCCATCATCTAATCAGCCTTCAAGGTTTCCTTTGCTCTGTGATAGCTTTCTCACATTAAGGAACGGGACTATTTGCACGTTTCCAAGTTAATTTTGGTTTTTTTCTATAAATCTAAATTATGGCTGACTAGAAGTATCACAGGTCTTAGATGGGATGGGGGGTGGAGGTGTCAGAAAGAGGTAGAAACTGAGTGAGAAGCAGGACATTGTTGGCTACTGGCAGCAGACAGCAGGAAGCGGTGCTGCTATTTGTGGAGGGGTAAAGTTCATCTGGCAGGAGAGAAAGCTGAGAGGTTTCTGAGGGCTGAGCTGCTAAGTTGAATGGGAAGAGAGCAAGACAGACATCAGCCCCTCACCTCGCACTGCCACTTTGCCATTGACACAGCAGAAGGTTTTCTCTGGCAGGGATGTGTGACTACTATGTGAGGTACACGACATCCTCTCCATAACATCCCCCTCTTTTATTTCTGCAGCAGTACCTGTCCTTTTTGAATCTAAATAGCCCTATTTTCTCTGTTCATTTCTCCTCCTGTCCTTTTTCCAGTTATCTATGAAGATGATTATGTCTTCTTGCTTGCACAACATTTGCCATAGTGTCTAGTGTTTCCTGAGCAATGCCATGGCCAGACCCAGCTTACGTGGTTGAGTGGTCCTAACCACACAAAGGACACTTTGAGCCTGCTATGTCAGTCAGGTTCTTTGCCTGGCTGTTATTATGATTAATATAAGTATGCCCCGACAAGCTAGAAAATAACTGTGCCTGGTATAATTCGCAGAATACATAATTTTCTCTTATTCACTGGCCAGGGTTATGAACAAATGGCTGTATGTAGAAAACGAATTACATTAAGCTCATTAAAAATAATTTCACAGGAAAGAGTGGATTCACTTCCACAAAATTGGGCTATGAGTGAAATAATAAAACATACAGGCTTTTCTTTAGCAATTCAATGTAATTTCTATTTTATTGCTGGGACATTTATGATACAGCACATGTATCTCGATAAAAACCTCTATCTTGTAAGCATGCTCAGCATTTGCTCATGACAAAGGAAGCAAAGGCAACATTTTCCTTTGGTCTATGCCTGGGCATATCCCCTACAGGACAGTTATTTTAGACTGTAATTGATATGAAGAACTGTGAACTAATATTTAATCTAATTCTGTAGATAGAGTTTATTTAAACATTATCTGCCCAGAATGACCAGTTAGTATTTATCCTAAAACTCTCATATTAAGGCTAAAGTATTATATATTTACTTATTTATCTGATCCATTAGTCTCTCTTCCAGTTTGGTAGTTGATTTAATATTCAGTGTATCAGAGATAACTTTCTTGTTATAGCTAAATGAAATCTGCACTTGAAAAAGTTCATTAATACCATTACCATTAATTGGTCCTTACCTTAATCTCACTGCTACAGGGACTCTTCAAATTAAATGACAGATTGCAGCTAGCTTTTTTAAAAAGTAGAATTTTAACAGCCTCAGTGCATTGCAAATAAAGTCTAATGGGCCAAATCCTGTTCTCCTACTAATCTTAAAAAAAATAAAAGTTATAGCATTTAGTCTAAACTTACTTTACACCAAGATGTCAGGGTTCAGAATCGATCCCAGTTTGCTTTCTTTTTGTATTAAGGGCAAAATAATAATCTTAATCTTTGGAGGGAAGAACGTACACTGGAATTATTTTCACTTTGCCTTTTACTGCCTTTTACCAAACACAGTTGCTGAGCTGCACACTGGAACATGCAGGAAAAGCCTGAAGTAAGGTTAAAGCAGCAGTCTGACATACACAGGGTCCACTCTCACTTTGAACATCCCCCACCCACTCTGATGCCCTCGTAACTCCTCTGAGCTTATCTGACATCTGCCAGTGCAGCCCTGGCACTACACGGCAGCTGAGGAGGCAGCTGACTGCAGGGAAGGATCTGGTCTTGGGAACACCCAGGCACAGGTGTGTCTGGGGTGGCTGTGCATCAGACACTGCACGTTTCAATGGCCTTTACACCTTAAGTTGCACCTGCAGTGCACTGCTAAGCTGTCAGTGTGTAACATAAAACAACACAGTAATTTGGATAGCAGCTGGCTTGTGACCCATTAAGAGTCTCTCTCATATGGCTCAGCCTCCCCAGATTGTTTCTGAGCATCTAAGTGAAACGCTTTCTAAAAGCACAGGCGAAAGAAACCACAGGAGTCATGCTAAAACCCTGGAATACTGAATTTGTTCACTTCTACCAACATTGAACGAGTCCTCAAATCACAATGGATTTTGGACTCCCAACCTCCACACCAGAATGCAAAAAGATTAAGCAGTATTTTCTCATACACAAAGCTATATCCCATCTGATTAAAAGCAAATTAGATTCTTGATCCAACTTGTAGGATTAAGTATCTCCTAGAGAGATGACATGAGGCCTACAACATACTTATTATTAATAATTTTCTCATAAGAGAGTCCACACTGGGATTCACTAAAAGTGCAAAGAACTATTTTGTCTTGGTCAGCATATTAATTGACTTTTTGACTTCTCTCATGCAATGTAAAACAGCTTGCCTGCTGCAGCAAAGGAAGGGCATTTAACCACCCAGCTGGTGAAGTCCTACATGGCAGACACCTGTATCTGGAACAGTCATTTCAAAGAGTTCAGCAGTCATTTGCAAAACTTCAGCAAAGGAGATTTGTCGAAAAACGGGTAAGTGCTGGCAGAGGGAAATGTGTGTGTGTGGCCAAATTCATGAATGTAAAAATGGAAGGAGACTCGTACAATTTCTTTTAACTATGCAGGAATTGTCTACAGGACTTCAGCACAGATAATTTTTTTTTCTCTTAACTTGACAGCTTTTGTTTAGTCAAAACGACAACTTATGCAGCATTTGAAAGGAAAAAAAAAAAAGAAAAACAACCAGCAAACACACACAAAAAAAAAGCCACCCCACACAACACTCTTCTTTCCCTTCCAGAACCCAGTCCTAGATCTAAAAAAGTCAAACAATTTACTGTGTAGGTAAATGACACAGGTTAGTCAGTTTTCCCAGCTAAGAAATACTTCACTGAGATGGCAACAAAATGCAATTGAAAGCCCAAAACATGTTAGGTACTGCACAATGTGCTCTTTTAGACTCTGTAAGCAAATCTAGTCCTAGGGCACAACATATAAATATGCCTCACACAGAAGCACTATTCTTTCTAATGAAAAAACAATAATAATAAAAAGTCTTTCCTCTAATAAAATTACTAGTAAAAATTATCATTAATGGCAGGCTTTATAACAAATTCTGTTGCCCTCCTGCTGTCCTCTGCACCTGCTGACTGTCTGGAATAGTCTGCCTCCTGCCTTATCCAGCTGTTTTAAGTGATATTTCATTCAACAATGCTTTTTAATGACAAGAGTTCTGGGAGGCTGATTCTCCACGATGTGTGCTCAGTGTGAAACTGCCCCTCTTTGTCCTTAGGACACAGGAAGGAAGCCTGACTCACCTGTTCGCTCCAACTTCTAGTTGATTTGTAGCTCTCTGCAGCACCATATCATCCCAAATCAATAGTAAATACAGTGCGGTTCATGACTGAAAAATTCTACCAAATAGCTTTGGATCAAATTATTTTAGTGTTCCTACCTGGTCCTCACTACCAAAATGAGCATAATTGAAGAAAGAAAAACATAAATTGGTTTCTCAGGCTTTGTTGCTCCCTGGGTACCACAAAAATTAATTGGCCAGGCAACGTTCACAGCCCAGGTTTTACCAAGTGAAAGGAAACCCCCTCACACTGGACTTAACACAGAGCATGTACTGACCAAGAGGGTGCAGGGAACAGTGAGATTCACCTTGTTGAACACAGAGAGTCTATTTAAAAGTAGCATAAGGGCAAACTCAGAATTCGGCAGCTGAGTCTGAAAAACGGTTTCAGTAAATGTTGAAGTTACCCCTTGAATGCCGTCCCTGGAGGTCTGTGCCATTTCCATCTGGCTGCAGACAGCAGATAGCAGGCCCTCAGTGCAACAGGGAGACGATCTGCCTTCTGTGCAGCACTGCTTTTATTTGAGCCAAAGCCAGCAAGTCACTGGGCTCCCAGCCACCTGACAATGAGAAACACAAATTACAGCAGCAAATGGCCTTTTTAGCATAAACAATGTTTCCAACCTTCTCTGATTTTGCTCTTCCCTAATTCATGTTTACCGGTTTTGGGGACTAATTCCTCCCATTTTCCTGCCACTCTTTGCATAATTGCATCTGTCTTTACTGATATGCACTGAATTGAGCAAAAATAAAGAATGAGTATATGAAAAGGACATGAAAACTACAGCAGAACAAGACCCACGTTACAAGTGTCTCTTCCTCATTCCTGAGTACCAAACACAGACTGCCTTTGTTTCCCACATTTAGCTGACATGGCTCAAACCCAAACTCATTTTAGGTTACAGGAATCCTTCTACTGGCTTCAGTACATTTCAGAGCAGAGGTAAGGCAGGAGAAGTTGTCAGTTACAAAACAACATTTTTACTATTTAACAAGAAACCACTCAAAGCCAACTTTTAGCCAACTTTCAGCAGAACTCAAGGAACAAGCTGTACTTTACAGCCCTTTCCTCCTGAGGTCAATACTTTATTTTCTAAATAACTAAACTTCATTATCTTTGTTGCGGACCACTCAAAATTTGATGTTAGTTGTGTTTAGGGGAGGAAGAGCAAGGAAACATAACAACAGTGTATTCCTATATTCAAAGGTGAGTTTGGCCACCTTGCTTCTCTAAGTTTAAAAGCTTTCCTTCTAAAATTTCTGCTAAATTTCTCTCTTCTAAAGACTGCTGCTGACAATCAAGGGAAACAAGCAATTACACACTCTTATAATACTTGAAAGATGTAAAGCTAATCAAACATCTTCTTCATAGTATTTTCATGAAAGATTGCTGACTTAAAGTATGCATGTGCAATTTGAGTGCTCTAGGAAGTTGTACCATATTCTCAGAGCTTCAGTAAAGACTCAGTTGTAGAACAGTCTAAATTTATCTGTGTTCCAATGGAGTTATCAGGTATCATTTTGGAAGCTTAAAGTCCCTGTATTTTTTGATCAGATATCAGCCAATTTTATGGTGATGGTCAGCTAATACCACAGGCAGCTGATTATACACCCATGGACCAGAAGTCACCTGGAACATCCTTCTCAAGACATCCTTTTCCTGGGTCACCATATCCACATACCAATAAGGAATTTTCACACTCCTGTGACCAAAGTCTCTTTCTTTTTACCTTCTTTACCAACAATCCAAACATGTTTCTTCTTCATATGATAAAGTATGCATGCACTAAGTGTCTTTGAGACAAAGATGAGAGCCCAGTCAGGTGACATGCCTGCATTCACCTTAGGCATGTTCAGATGTACATCCATGCATATGACATGTACAGTAGATGCCAAGGTGATCCACTAACATACAGACATCCTATTTAGTAATATGGTGGAGGAGTATCACACTTAAACATCTCTTGATGGCCTCTGACTTTTTTTCACTTTCTATAATTTCAACCTTTTTCCCCAGTGCTTTTTAATTTGGGGAAAGGGGTTTCTCCTTTATTTGAAACACAGAACCAAGCCAGAGATTCATAGCCAGATTTCTATTTTAAGTGTTCCAGAGCTCGGGAATGTCTGGATTTGGAGTTTTGGTTTGACTTATCACAAAGGCAGAGTTACTTGACCATGGCTTATTGAAACTCATGTTTTTTACAGTCCCCCAGTTTTCAGAAATTCTGGATATGGGGGTTTAATTTGTCTCTGGTTTTGAAGAGTTATCACCAATGTGACAGTATATAACCCTGTTCTGTATTATTTCCTTTAAAAGTGGGGAACTTCTTTAATCACAAATAATGAATGAAAAGAAAAAAACCCAACATGACAATTGAAAATGTTGAATTTCCCAGATCTACTTCAGTTTGTAACTGCTGTAGTATTTTCTTTTTGTGAAACTAATGTGTATCTGTTACTCTTAGCAGTTAATACTTTAATTTCAACATAATTTAAACACCCGTATCAAAATATTACTTGTGGGAAAAATAATCCAGCTTTTTATAGGATTTTATTCCTCCCATAAATGTGGCTATAAAAAAATTAACATTGTCTTGATTATATCCCCTTTACAAACACAGCATGATTGGGAAAGCATTCCAGGATATATATCTGTCACTGTAGCTGGTATCACCCTATAACTGCTTAGCTAAAATCACTCTCTAATCAGAAAGGGTAATGGATTTCTTCTGCTGGCACTGAAAGGTGATCGTGCAAGTGACAGATGTCAAAAGCATCATTCTTTCTGCACTCTCCCTTCACAGCTGAGATTAAATAGAATAGCTTAATTGCACCTTGGGCTCATTTAGACTGTTTGGAAGAAGGTAGGATTTTAACATCTATTCTACATTCTTGTAGTCCTAAGCTTGATATCTGGTAACTAGAGAGTGACAAATGCAGCTTTATTTTCTATCTTCTAGGAAGATTTGAAAAACCCAATAAGTAAACCAGGACAATCTACACACGGGGTTAAAAAAAGATGGCTAGAATACAGATCAGGCAGAAACACAACCTAACATTAAGGTTCTCCAAGCTTTGAAGATGCCTGAAGCATAACACTCTAAGCTGTCTATGAGGGCTTACAATGAGTGGGGGCAAGAACAACAGTTTGGCTCTGTCCATCATGCTGCATCATGAAGAGGAGCCCAGGCACCTGCCTTTCTCCTGTTTGTGCCCAGCAGGCTAAGGGTTGTAAGGGAAAGAAAATTAAGGTCTATCAAGTTACTTCCAAGGTAGTCATGGCAGACAAAAGATCAGTTTAGTGCCTTTGTTCTCATCTGCAGTTCTCTGTGGTGTCTGGCAAATTCCTATTGAAATCCCAGTCACACAGAAACACACTTTAGGTACATATGGCATAAGTGCACTGTTCCTTTTTTATGGGTAACATTTACCTGTAGGGTTTGGCTATCCTATAAACTAGCACATAAGACTATCCTCAAGGGCTCTCTCATCAGCAAAGAAAAAAAACATACTTGTAGCTTGCTTGGCTTCTACATTTTCTGTTAGAGAAAACAACTTGCTGCAGTCACACAAAAGGTAAATAGATATTTCACCATGACATCACTGTTAGCTAGCACTGAGTTTTAAAATTCAACAGCATGACCATACTGAAAGGAAAAGACCAGACAAGAAGAACCCATGTTCTCTGAATCAACAAGTCTTGAATTGCTACAGAAGAGTGGGAGAAAAGGATTTGAATTAAGTCTTTCACATAGAATGTACAACATTCAGGCTTTGAGGTAATAAGAAAAAAAAACATTTTATACAGATGGGTTGGAGTAACAGGAGGAGAAAATGTGAGAAGTCTGCACAGGAAAACAAGTACCTTGTACTCAGTCATCAAGCTTATATTAGGTTTGTAGCCAAATAGCTTTATTTTATTTTTCAATTACCAGACAAGCTCATTTATGGAATAGCATGAGCTTTGCTTTCCTACAGTTTTTCGCATAATAGATAGTTGAAAATCTTTCCCTTTCATGCTTTCAAGTTCTTATTGTATACAATTGTTTTCCTTGGGGGATTATACCTGATCCCATGAAGCCTTCCCTGCCAAGACAGTCCTGCCTCATTGTGGAATCAGAGCAGACATTGATAGGCAGGGACCACAAGGGAGGCTGCAGCGGCTCTGGGCCTCTCTCTCCCAGCAGGGTTTTGCTGCTCAGCCTGTAAGGGTCACCTGAGCGTGGCTTAAAGGATCTGGAAAGGAAAGGATATCTGAAGGCCAAATATTTAAAAAATGCAAGTCCTTTGCCATTTCTTCATGAACCTCTCCCATCAAATAAAGTAGATTCAACATCGTTTGTTTCTAAATGTGCTGGAAATGAAAATAACTGCAGTTATTGAAGCTGTGGGAGGTACAATGGATATTTCAGCTGTAACGGGATGAGAATGCCCATTCAAAAGTTCCCTTCAAGATCTTTATAGCAGGCAAATCCTCAAAAGAAAACATACTTTGTTAACTTTCATTTGAATACATCCTGCTCCAGCCAGACAGCCCACTTAAAATGACACAGAGGTAGTAAATTGTTCTACTGATTGGTTAGCTGGAGTTTAACAGCTTGAGCTTATCAGGAAAGTGATAGGAACAAAAAGTGTCAGACATATCATCATTCAGACGAGACCTCCTTCTACTCTTCCTGAACCTCTGAGGTGAAGGCCTTTAATTCCTCTTTGCAGTAAGAGATGTGTCATGAAAACAATATGAGATGGACAAAGGCCACCCAGAAGGGATCTTACTCAACAAGCCTTGCATATGGCATCCCACAAGAAACCTTCTTAATGTGAGTTATTTCAATAGCTGCGGTGCTGTATGGGTCCATGTTTTTCCAAGACAGCATTTTCCTCAAAAAGTCCCTTATGAGGAAGAAACAACAGGAGATCTTGTACTCAAGATACTTCCAATATCTAGCAACCAAAAGATGATGGGAAGCACAGATTTCCTGTTATTTTGTTCTGAGAAATGGCACCCCAAGGCATTAAAATGCCCATGGAAATATGGAGGGCCAGATTTTCACAGGCACTCACAGCACACACTACTGAATGGAGAAATGCTCAATTCCTGTTTTCTGGCCAATCCACTTAGGCTGCCGACTTCTGGCTCTGAATCCCCTCCAGAGCTCAATGGCTTGTGCCCAATAACACGCACATCACTAAACCCAGCATTGTAAGACAGCTGACCAGAAGCATTTGTAGGTTTGGTTATTAGTTTGATGTTACAGTCAACCTTTAAATAATTGCCTCTGAAGAAATGGGAGTAAATAACACATATCCGGTCTGGCCAAAAGCATTTTATCAGTGCCAAAATCTCCACAATGTACAAGACTGTACAACAGGCAAGGACAATCCCTCAAAGGCAACTGCGATTGTTGCATGAAAGAGTAACAAAGCTCAATTAACCAATTAAATTGTCTGCCAAGAGACTAAGGAATTCACTGTTCAAACATATACAAAGTTAGCCTAAATGGAAAGTGTAGAGGCATGTAAGATAAGGTGGCCTCACAAGAAAACAAATACTACAGGTATCCATTGGTAAGGCACCTCAAAACTGAAGGGTCAAAAGAGACCATAGGTCATGAGAAGGCTGGGGAGACAGACATTTAGTACATCTCAGTGATGGTGTTCATTTAACACTCTGAAATAAAACACAGTCTGGAAATCCACCAGTCAGGTGTGGCTCTCAGTTGTGGTGGGTATGAAATCAGAGATAACGTGTCTTATATCCTCTTAGGATGTTATTGCAGGGGATTCTATGTATGTCAGATGAAGCCAGGTTCAGTAGTTTAGGTTTAGTAGTATCCAGTAACAGGTGACAGGACAGGAGGCAACAGGTACAAACTGACTAGAAGGAAATTCCATTCAAACATATGAGAACACTTTTTCTGTGAGGGGGCCCAAAGAGTAGAACAGGCTGCCCAGAGAGGTTGTGGAGCCTCCATTCTTGGAGGTAACCAAAATCCTGATTACATATAGGCAACCTACTTTGAGCTGGGGAGTTGGACTAGACGCTCTCTGGGCATCCCTTGCAACCTCAGCTGTTCTGTGAAAACATGCCAATCACAGTCAGGATCTATGAAAAATAAAGGCATCCGTAAAGTGTCAAGTTTCGGTGTACATTTACTGAGAATGTATTTACTGCAGGCTTCACATTTACCCTGAGGCTCTCTGCAACTTTTCAGCAAAGTAACTGTAACTTATGTGCACCTACCGAAAGAAAAGCAAAGCTCCCAGCTGATAAGAATAACACTAAACTGACTTTAATGTCCATGATGCAGGAGGTGGTGTTATATAGAAAAGCCTTCAATAAAACTTTTCACTCCAATGCACTTCAACTGTCTTGAGCCTCACCAAATGTACGTAATGTATGTTTGTGTACATTCACATACAGATCTCCGTGTATCTTAAAGAGACTGTCCTTCTCTGTGGTTTACACAATTTGCTTGCTCTTTTTGGCAAAATCTAGGAAGTGTTTGATACTTCTCTTTATTTCTACCAGTATTCTCCCAGCTCACCCCTCCTTGGATAGCACCTCTTCTTTGTTTCTGATTTTTCTCTTTCACCTTTTGCTCTTCCCAGTGTGTGATTCCCAGTCAGTTGACATCTCATGATAGCCATAACACATCTGAAAACAATCCAAAAGTCCTAGTCCTATCAGTTCAGTGCCAAAGACAGCCATTTTGTGTACAATTTGGCAGAGGATAATCTAACTCTTTCCATCTGTTTTCTCTTTTCTTTTTTTCCTTTTTATTTTAGGGAGGGGTAGGGGATTTGGGATGGGTAACTATGAATCAAAACTTCAGAAAAAAAGAAGCCAGAGCCTCTTATACTAGTTTACTGAGGTCCAGAAATGCATAATTGCCTATTGCTGCTGTTCTAATTCCAGACTTAGTCAGCAGTATGGCAAATGAAACCATAGTAGCTCAAGAACACAAAGAGATACAGATACACTCCAAAGAGTCATTAAGCCCCCTAAACCAGCTGCAGATCTGTAGGTCTGTCTGTCTGTAGGTCTGTAAACACTGCTTCTCTGACAGGGAAATTCATCCCTAAACTCCAAAGTAACATTTAGAAATAAATAAATAGGAAAAATATAACTTTAAAGGAAAATCTGCTGGAATCTGACCATTCCAGCACACGCAAGGTTTGTAATAAATCCTCCAGTAGTTTGGAGGATGCAGATTGCAGATGTCCATAAGCTATTTGCTTATTTTCCCAAGGTATTTAAGATATTCAAACATCTTTTATTTTTTTCCCAGAAATGCTGATATGAACTGTATGGACAAAGTAAACAGAGTACTCTGTTAGAGTTTCCCTTTTTACAAATGAGCCATAAAATTGTCCATTAATCAGCATTGCTTCCCCAGGGGTTGATCTGCATTGTTGAGGTTTCCTTTTCCATTTCTGATCCCTGTTTGGTTGAAGAGATTACAAAAAAAAAAACCAAAAAAACAACACCCCAAAAAAAAAAAAAAAAAAAAAAAAACCAACACAATGCAGTAAACCAAAAAGAATAGGCCTTTGAAAACTGCCCTACTCTTGAGAGCCCTTGGGCAGAGCTGGAGTTTCATCAGTGGTGGAGAATTCTAAATTTAAACACTGCCTATTTTTCAGCCCTTACCTTCTAGTAAAATAATAGCCCTATCATGGCTCCTTCACTTCCCATCCAGAGAACACGGTGTTCCTACCTATTTAAATTACTCCGACAAGTTCCTTAGAACAATAAAAAGGCCATTTAAGGTCTCCTGGGGTAAGTATCTACAACCAGAGAAATAATGAAAAGCTGAGAGAATTTACTGGGAATCTGGCATTTCAGAGCTTTGCCTCCTGTTAATTCCTGAGAAAGGTGTCAGTTCTGACAGCGCTTGAATTTATCTGGAGGGCATATCCTTTTAAAACAGGGCAGAAAGAAATATCCATCTATTGTACCTGTCACTCCTCAACGTGTGCTGTCTGCGGGCACAGGGTCAGCCGGCGACTCCACTGCACGTCGGATCTTTGAAGATCTGACTCATTCCCCAGGACAGCCGAGTCTACACCTGGTTCTGAAGGTGCACAACGGGAGTGGGGTTGAGGAGTCAGTCTCAGTTGCCATAGGTTTTATATCTCACTTTGCTGTGTTTTTTTTAATAAGTAGAAAGGTCACAAGCCTTACAGGGGAGCATTGGAGCATTGGTGTAAAATAGCAGAGAATGAACAAAGTCCAGCAAAGCGTGAGTGGTCGTGCTACCTGTAGATCTGGCCTCTAGCTGCCAGAGATTTGCTAACTGTCATCTAAAAGCTAATGCCTTTGTCCTCAAGGTGTTAGATAATTTAATACGAACTTTTCAATTCACCCTGACGAAAATTAAAACTTGGGATTTTATATATTGCCTCTTCTGCCTTCCCTGTCTTTCACTATCTGTCACACATTTGGGGGGAGGTGACATAAGCTCCTTGCAGGGGTATATTTTTAGCAGAGCAGCTTATTTAGCATGCAAACCAAATACATAATCAAAGTGGGGGTTTTTTTAAAGGGAAAGTCATCTCAAGGTTGACTTAAAAGCCAAACAGCTTTATCTCACCAAAGTCTCGGTTAAGTGCTGCAGTGTGTAGCCCTATGTGTAAGACGAGTGCTCTTTCCAGTGAGGCTTGTTGATCTATGATCTAATCTAGGCTCTTTAAATAAGCTTTTAAGTGTGTAACTAAGAACCCCTTTATCTGTTATTAATGTCTCGTTCTGTTATCACTGCAAGCAATTTAAATACACTGGTCATATTTGATGAATTCCTCTACAGATTTCCTTTCCTCTCAAAAATATATAAAGATGGTAAGGAATTTTTTTTTCCTTCTACATTCCTTATGAGCTCAGTAGCATTCTAACAACATTAGCCTCATGCACATAAAACCCTGAAATGTCTGGACATGCATGCAATGTGACTCACTCACACCTAGTGAACAAGTTCTCTCATTCAAGGACTAGAGAAGTGTGAGTTTCTTGAATCACTGATTTTATTAGTACAAACATGTTGAACTTTACTAACATACCTTTTACTTTATTGGCGTACTTTATTTTATACATCTTAAAGACCTTGGCAGGTTTTCCACAGTTAATTTAATGGAGATAACATTCAGGGGAGAAAATAGAATACCACACTAAATCATAAAAGGAATTTCTCCTAATCTCTCATGTTAGTGGTGGCTGACCTAAGAAGGTACCTGCCAAATAAACCTTTCTCATAGGGGTTTATTTATTCTTGTCTAAAGCCAAATCTTACCACAGCTGTGACTCCAGTTCAGTCTGAGCTGTGGGAAATGTCTTGAGTTTTCACATACTGTTAGGGAAGCCCTGTGTCCTGCATGAAACCTAAAGCAATACTCATTATGCATATTTGCATTGGCTTCTCTGTCACCCAGGAAAAATGTTCTTTAAAAAGAGCAAATAAAGGAAAAGCTGCTAGAAACAATTAACTGCCTTGGGAACAGTACCTGCCAAGTCAGCTTTTAACTTGTACATCCAGTTGCCACAGCATTTGATCAGCTCCATAGCACATTGCATCTGACTTATCCTGTTCCATCTCAGAACTGCTGAGCCTTTTTCTGTGGACAAAAAGAAAGATATCACAAAGGTCATATCTACCTTTCTATCCTTTCTAAATCTTCCAGACCCAGAAAAGAAAGGTGTTTCTTTTCTTAAACACATAGTCTGCTGCAATGACAGATATTTAGCTAAGTGGTGAGATAAATGAATATGCAAAAGTTAAAATCGGGATTACAGTTCTGTTCTTGCTTAAATAAAAATACCTGATGAAGTATTTTATTCTGACTTTCATCTGCCTTATCCATAATCAACTGAGACTTACAATCCTTCAGCAGGTATTACACTGATGTGAATTTTCTGTGCCAGCTAGGAAGGCTTAAGCAAGTTTTGACTTCTTTGTTAACAAGGAAGTGCCCTTAGACAACTTCAGTCACAGCCCCTGTACCTCCCTCCAGCAAACTATTACAAAACTGGTGAGTAGTATGATCCTGATGTCTTATTTATGCCAAGGCAGTGACCAAAAGCAGCTCTAAAGGCAGTTAAACTAAAAGAACAAGTGTAGAGCATTCAGAACAAGCCTGAAAGTCTCATCCTACTATGATTTTATATGGAGATGCAAATCCAGTAAGGAGCTGTCTAAATGCTGTAATTCAGTAATATCTGGTTTTCCATTGCTTAGAGATTCAAGAACAGTCATTTCATCTTGTTCACACTGACATACATAGGCATATACACATGCGCATGCACACACACAGAACAGAGAAAACAAGAAATACAAGAAAACAAGAAAACACCTAAATATAACATCGTTAAAGTAGAAGGTGCAGAGCTTGGAAATGTTAAATCCCATGCAAACAGTGAGTTTGTGCTCAGCCCTTTGTAAGAACTGATCTGTGAACAGTGTACCACATTTTTAATGGACATTCTTGTCTCTTAATTCATAACCCTGAGTCCTAAAACTGCATCATAAAGGCTCCTATCACAACTTAATATACCACCAAATTGTGGTATGCCAAACTACAGACAAGAAAGCATTGAAACCATAAATTCCTTCAATGAGTGTTACTAAGACTGATGTTTCAGAAGCATAGCTCAGCTAATTGCATCCTAATACATAAACTCAAACCGGTAGAAAACAAAATGTGCATTACAGTATGGACTCCTGAAGCAAGCCTTACCAAAAGATCCAAAGATGTAGCTAATTCCTTATGATAGTCACCAGCAAAGAGTGAATTCTGTACCAACATGTCTTGCCTCCTCTTTCTAAATCCATTTTATAACTGTAAAAGGTCCCCTTCATTGCCCTCTTGCTTCTAGTACTGACTTGATATTTTCTTTTTTTTCCTCTCCTTTTTTTTTTTTTTTTTTTTTTTTATTTCCTTGCTCTGTTAACAACCTTTGCAATGCAGAGGGTCTTGCTGGAAAAAAAAAATGCCTGGAGCCTTCATATCATTTGCATATCATTTTAAATACATTTACATCACATTTTAATCAAGGAAAATGCAAACGCACGGTTATAACTTTTTATTTATAGAGTTCTTATAAGGCACTCAGCAAAACATACAGACAAAATATGACCTCAGGGCTGAAAAGGGAAAAGTATCAGCGAGAAGACTGTTAGCATGTCTTGAAAATCCATCTGATAATTGTCCTGCTTTACATTTAGCTATTATTGTTTGAGGCTATTTAAGAATTGGTAATGTTTTGATTTAATCAGTTTTATGATAGAAAAAGTCTGTCTACAAGTACCCACAAGCTAGCTCATGTGTAGAGCATACATGACTCTTAGTTCTGGATGTCATCTGGCAGATATCTGCTGGGACAGAGATGCTCTGACTCAAGGGTGCTTGCAATGGACAGATTCTTGACAGATCTCACATGTTCCTCAACCTCAGATTTCAAGTTCTGCTGAAAATAACACCCAAGATAACCTGACATCTATTGCATCTCCTCAAACTGCCACGATATGGTCAGCCAACCTACATCTCACATTTCCTTGAAATATGCTGCTGGTAAGGGGGAAGGGTCACAATAACAAAGTTGGACAGGAAAAATGTGTTCTGCTCTTCCTCACACCAGCTTGTCACCCACTCACAAGTCTTCCCACCCAAGCCTCCTCAACAGCTGCCAGAATATCCAGTACTTCCCCTCCCTACCTCCCACCCCAAAAATACAAGTATTCCAGTGGCTGAGTCCCCTCTGCCTCCCAGCTTATAGACTGGCGTGATCTGTTGAGAGGGAAACTTCAAGGCAGCTCTACAATTACAGATACAGCAACAATACCAGAGAAATTCTGTAAGGTCGTGCTTTAAGAAGTCAAGCAATGCCAGAATTAAGGCCATTAGAAGAATCTTTACCCCTTTAGTCATGTACATTCTGATTCTCACAACTACACTGAAAGTCTCCATGAGAACCTGTGACAGAAATAAGACCTGATTGATGCTAAATTTTAACTGCATTAAAAATGTTCATATGCCTCACTCAAAAAGTTAAAGCTGAAAATGTTTGCAGAATTAAAATCCTAAGACAACTTTCTCCAAGATATTTTCCAAAATGTGACATTCCCCAAATGAAATACTTTTATCTGATTTCCTCCTGGGCCTCTGGAAGTTGGAGAAGCAACTGATTGGAATCAAGAATATTCTTTTCAGCTTAAATCTACTCACAAATAAAATAAATTAAAAAATCACATCTTCAGTAGTTTTGTCCATCTTGAACACTGAATGAGCTGACTCTCCTGCTTGAAAAGAAAGAAGCAGGTATAAAACAACGTCATTATAGATAGTATTCTAGGTAGAAAAGTGATGCTTCTGATATGTGAGCTCCATAAATACCTGCCTCAATCTGACAAACAATGTTATGAGATTTAGTGGATATTTGTAAAATGATTCCTGGGTGAAATGCCCTTTCAAAGTATTATTGTTGTTGTAGAAAATAGGAAAGGCCAGGGTCTTATTAAAGTAAAGGTACAGAAACCACAGGAAATATGTAAGAAAAAGAACAAAAAATACTGTGATGCTTCAAAAAACACTGCTTCTAAAGGCATCACTTCCTGTTCCATGGTTGGTCTACCTTTTTATTTTTCCAATCTTCACAAAACATCAGTGTTTCAGACTTATGTCTTATTCACATGACAGAGATGTTGTATAAACTAATTCTATTTCAGGGCAGCAAAATAAATGAAACTGCTACTGCACCATATAAATTTCACTTTAGGGCTTTAAGGACAGCAATCATATAGGGGAAAAAATCTGTTCAAGAATACACTGGTTTTCCAAGAAGGGAATCAAGATCTTCCCTCTTCTGGAAAATATAGGGCTTCTCAGGTACTAAAGCAGTGTTGGTGTGACTGAGGCACATGATATCAACCAAGTGACTGGACTGTGCTTTGTGCCTGCCCACCCCCCAAAGCCCATAATGTGGGGGAACAGAGAATTTGTGAGGGAAGGAGGTGCAAGTCAGAGCCAGAGCAGAGCTTTTAGCTAATAGTAAAAGTTAAAAACTAAACTCTGAGGGTTTGGGGTTTGGGATTTATTTTGTTTTGTTGTTGTTTTGGTTTATGGTTAGGGATTTTGGTCTGTTGGGGTTTTTAAGTATGGAAAATAAACCCAAAAAAACAACTGCTTGCCACAACAGGAAAAGGAGAGCTCTTGAAAATGAAATTTAATGAATGATAGCTCATAACTCATCCCCTGTGTCATTACCACCTTATCCACCTTTTCTGACATTTTTGTCCGCTCAAGGACCAATTCAGCAGTAAATATGTTCAGAGTTGAGCTATCCTTGATGATCACTGGAATGTCACTCTGCTCAAACATCTATTAGGATGTTATTCTTTTCATAGCTGCATTATTCATTCCCAGGTAAGCTATGAAAGCGACCTCCACACAGACGTGGAGAGTTCTTCTGACTGCTCAGGGGAAGCCTTCATCCAGGTACCATGTGATAGCTACTGACGGTAGGGATGATGAAAAGAGCCACAAAAAAGAAAACACAGCAATATTTTCTTGAATTACCCCCTACTTTCTACAAGTTACAAATAATTCTCAGGTTATAAAAACTTAGGAGATGCCAAGTACTTCATTTTTTAAAAAAAACCACAGTTTTCTGCGAGTTTTTGCAGAAAATTTTACCTCTGACTCAGTGAACAAGTTTGAAAAAAAAAGGACCTATTTGGTATTCCATGCTTTTTGAGTGGAATAAAAATTCGTAAGAGATGTGACACAATTAATCTACAATTTGGTGTTTTAAACACAGGTGAGGCTCATAATTATGACTGAGCTTTAAAAACTCACAGGAAACAACGAGTTAGGCTCCATCCTGTTCAAAGTGGTTGTTTGTATCAAGCATCTAAACGCTACTGCAATATAATACTTCCATATTATTAACTGCTAGCATATTAAAAAGATGCACAAACTGATCAGACAGTACAACATTGTCAGCACGCACAATTTTATCAAAATATTCACTGTTTTGAGTGGTTTTCTTCAAAATCCCAGTGGTGGCTGTATTTGAAGGTCAGATTTCAAAACAATTTCTTGCCTCTGCTTTCAAGCGAAGTTTCACAGCTGAACCCTATCAAAAGCACAGAAACCACCAAATGAGTTGCTATAAAAACATTGTTTTTTAAAACCTCTCTTGGAGGCATAGACAATCTCATGACTATTATTAATAACACTACATGAGTGTAGATCAAACTTAAGGACAAAACTGCATTTTAAGTTGTGAAAGGTCACACTGATCTTGGTACCTGTACTTGCCAGGTTTATTTGTACTTAAAACCACCCTGACTGTAACTTATAAACAGCATCTATATTTCTACCATGTAAAAATGTGAAAGCAATTTTAAGATTTATATAGAACAGAAAGAAAATATAAACAATGCATAAAACTTCATGATATGGATAGGTATATATTTTAAAAATAATTCTATAAAATGTAGTAAAAAAAATTTCATTTTATTCTGCATTTCACTGAACTTTATATCAAATTTTCTTTCTGTGATAAGTCCAAAACTGAGAAATAACAGAACTTGCTATATTATTACTGTTCAAAAAACAGAGTGTGGTCTGGTAATTTTTTTAATGAAAATCTAGTGTCTGAGCAAAAAGGTATGCTTAAGGCTTATAATAAAAATAGAAAATACCATGAACTGGGCAGGGGAAGGATTTGCAACACCAAGAGATTAACCTCCATTCAGTAAAGGTAGAGGCGAGGAAATAAAAGAAACATGTCTGTCATCAACAGCACTGTGATGACATGAGGAAGGTCACTTTTGCCACAATTTTCATTTCTTCCCCCAGGGAACGTGAAACACATGATCATGTGATTGGAAGAACAGCAATACTGCTTGTGATCCATCATCCTTTCTGTCTCTTGAGTGGAAAGCTAAATTTGCAGGAGTCAACAAAAGGAAAAAGAAATTAATTTAAGTACAGCTCAAGAATTGGGACCACTGTCACTACAAGTAAAGTATGAGGGACTATTCAAAAGTGATCGAATAAATGCCTCTGCCAAAACATGGCAATAATTCTGAATGTCTCATCAAACAAAATTTTCAATAACAACCAGGTAGAATACAAACACTGGACCTTTTTCTTGTCTTTTACCCGTTCAATTGTGAGCTGTTAGTCTGTATGTCTGAAATTAATCATTCAGTGATTTTTCCTGAAATTTCTCTTGTTCCAAGGGTTAAGGTTTTCTGACAAGTTGTTATAGATGAATACTCCTCATCCTTTAAGGTGGCTCCGATGTAAGAGTTACCCCAGAGAAATGTTACAAAACCTATTTTCTTCTATTTCTGTAACATGGTCCAGTTCTTTCTAAAAGATCTCCAAACCTCGACAGTAAACTATGTCACAGTATAGAATATAGTTCAAGCAAGCATCGTGAAGTAGGAAGAACAAAAAGTGAAATATTTCAACTAAAAAGTCTTGCTATCTATATTTACTTTAAATATGCAATTTTTTACTATTTCAGTATGATCACATTTGCATGATTTCCTTGATTTGATTAAATTTTAAACTAGTTGCAATACAGAATGTTAAACTCAAGAAATTTACACTGTCAAATACCTGAAAAAAGTATATCTGCACACATATATATATATATATCTCCTATTTTAATTCCCCATTAAGATAAAACCAAGCAGGTTTAAAGCCTGTTTTAATTATTTTTCATCTTCTTGTTTTCTTCCTGAGTTATGTTGAGGAAGAAAAAATGTATCCTCAATAATATTTTAAAGCCATCACTTAATGTTCTATAATACATCACCACACATTTCAGCTCCCAGACCTTTCAGCAGTTATACAGCTGTTATTTATGGCACTAGCTACTGGTTTTATAGGCTGATTATCAGAAAGGGAATAGTAGCTGGGCTTTTTTTCTGTATTGTATCTTTTCAAAAAGGAAAGCAGAACAAAACTAGTACAAATAAAGGAGGAAAATGTTGCCATGTCTTTGCTTAGTTTGAGTTGAAACAAGGCTAAACTGACAGGTTACTGGTGGCCTTGGTCTTCCTGTTTTTAACTATTTTAATTCTTCCTTTATGTCAACCACCAAAATATTCTTTCCATATTTATATACTAGTGTCAGGTCTCATAGAGCTACACAAAACTGACATAATATTCAATTATTTCTGCCTTAACAGCTCTCCAGTATCAAGCACCTAAGTTAGGTACAGCTCCAAAGACAACACAGTACAGTATTAAGCGAATTTTAACAGTAAATAAAAGATGGCGATTGCCCTCTTCACCTGTCAAACAGAAATAAACACAAAATAACAATATCATTATTTCAATTTAACAAAACATAGTGACACTACATTTCAACATCAGCAGGCAATCATTAGCACAGAGCCCAGGTTATCACAAGAGAAAGGAAAACAGATAAATCACTTGAAAGAAACGGCCTGTTACGAGAAACACAAGCTCATATGTGTCAACAAATTGCATCACAGGAAAGATCAAATTGCCATGCTCACAAGCATGGGTTATAGAGGCAAAATGGAAGAGATATGCTGGTAGTGATAATTAAGAACTAAAACAATCATATTATAAATATTCATTATAGAAAGATAGCTTCACCCCTTAGAAAACATTTCCAGGTTGCAAATGTGTAATTGACTTTTTTTTCTTCCTTGTTATGAAGGGTGAAAGACCACAGCATCTGCTGTACTACACAATCGGTCTGTTCACAACACTGAAAAGTTGGGCACTTAAAGGTGAAAATATGCAAGAGGCTTTTCTCTCATTACTTATTTCTGCAGGTCTGTAAAACTGAAAGGATTAAAACTTTAGATCCATTGATTACAAGCCTAGGGAAAACACTGGAATGGTGCAGTTAATACCCAGCTTCTTTTTAAATGGAAAGTCACAATGACTTGCTCTGCCCACAGAAATAAGAGGATCCGGCTGGAAGAAGATCTCCAAAATGTGGAGGGCAAATCTTAACACAATGAACTTTTTGGAGGATTTCTATTCCCATGGTGAGAAAACAGCAGAGGTGTTAATTGTGAGCTGCAGTTCAACATAAAGGCCCCACAGAGCACTTGGTACTCAGTTTTGTTTCTAATGAAAGGCCCATTTTTTTCAGCTAAAAATTCAATCTCCAACCCCTCTGTTCCACTCAGAATTCATAGTTATGCCTAATCTGCTGCTTTTCTGGCTCACTTACAGGCCCTGTTGGCAGGTAATGAATGCAAAATCATTTTAATGGGGGAACCCCTGGGAATGGGAGCAAAAGTTTTGAGCATTTACAATTTTACAATGACATGCAACCAGCTGTTGGATAAAATGGGCCTCCAGCAGTGGAGCTCACTGGAATGAGAACATTTGTGTGGATATTTTCAACTCAGCAGCTCTGCTAAAGAAGGAAACTGGATCATCCAAACAACAAAAGGACAGGATTGGTCTGGACAGGGAAACATCACAAGGACACTTGTTAAACCCACTGCACAAGAACTCCATCTCCACTTTGAGGGCCAGGAACTGTTGAGGCCACAAGCAAAGTGAGGGACAACAGGGCTTGAAGGTCCAATGGGAAGAGAAGCAAATAAAGTAGTTCAGGATGGTAGCAAGCAAAGAGAAGAAACTGCTGGACAAGGACAGTTTGATGTGTTGGACAGTTTGGACAAATATGAAATTAGTTGGGAGCTAGTCCAGAACATAATTAGGGCAACACAATCAGACATTAATTCCCATTTTTCTATTACTTACCATCTCCCGAACAATAGCTATAAGTGATGACAACTGGTGCCAAGTTTAAAGAAAAAGGACTTAATCCATTTCCCACCAAAATCAATAGAAATGTCTCTTTGTCTTCAGGGGAAAGTAGATTAAGCCATTTGTGAGCAGGAGTACCTGCTCGTAGCAAACCTATTATAGAACAATTGGAAAAATTATAACAAACTGAAGAATAATAACTGTGGCTAAGAAATAATAAAACCCCCGTATTTTAAAATATGCATCATTCTCCCTTTGATACAAAAGCTAGCCATGATGTTCTATTTCACATTCATTTTTTCCCACTCATTCAACAGATCAGTGGTTCCCAAGGTACCTGTTTATCTTGTTTTCCTCTACCTTGCTCTTCTCCATGGAATTGCTCCCTCAATTCTTTCATGTAAACACAAGTATCATTTTCAATCCAGTGCCTCCTAAAGCATACATAGAAACATTAAAAGAAAAACATGCTTTGAAAATCTTGTATTCATTTTTGTGTAGCATTTTGTAAAGAAAATAGTAGTTTATGGGGCTGAACTCTCCTGAATTCCTTTGCAGGGGGTTCATTTACACTAGTATGGGGAAGAGAAGGAACATTCACCAGGTGGGCATCAGCTGGGAGAGAGAGGCACTGGCAGGTCAGTGTAAAAGCAGCTACTTTTATTTGTCTTCATCCTTGGAGGTTTTCAAGACCCAAATGGTTGAAGCCCTGAGTAACCATGTCTGATCTCATAGCTCACCCTGCCTTGAACAGGGTTGATCAAGAGACCCCCTGAAGTCCCTTCCCACTTGATTTATCCTGTGATCTTACTGACTTGACCTACTTAATCTATATCTCCCGGTTGAGGGGGGGGGGGGGGGGGAGAAGAAAAAAGAAAAAACATCAGCCAAACAGAGTTACTTAGGTTTAAAAAAAACAATCTGTCTCTGTAGCAGACATGAGAAATCCCTTAGACCATATCCCTTCCCCAAGGAAGAACCATGATAACTATACCATTCCTGACAGATCTATAGTTTACATTCCTTAAGAGTTCCTCTGTAGAATTATGGAGTCTCAAGCAGCTTCTGCTAGTAATTCATTCCAATATGTCACTATCCTTCTCAGGTAGGTTTATCCTAGCTCAGTGTTTAAATATGTTTAGCTGCAGTATAACTCCATAATTTCTTGTCCCAGCCATTAGATGTGAAGGGCTAAGTACTCCCTCCCTCTTTGCAGCACCTTGTTCTGTATTTTTAAATTAATCTTTTATCTAGTCTAAACCACCCCAGTTTATTCAAACTTTCCCTGTGTTTCAAGTTACTGACCATCCTCCTCGCCCTCTACTACACTCTCTCCAGTTGGCAAATATCCATCACACCACACAGTGTCCAGAGCTGGACAGCCTCCTCCAGCTAGGACTGCTGCAGGGAACAGAGCAGAAACTGGACTCCACGTGTCTGGCAGGTTGTGCTGCACACACAGCCAGGTTTGTTCTACTCACAGCATCAGGAAGCCCTTGTCATAACCCAACTCAGCTGTAATTCTAAGACAGATATTTTCCTTCAGAACTGGTATTGTCCCAAGTTCCTACACCAAATACTAAAGCAGTTGATTAGATCTGCCTAAATGCTGAAATTCCACTCTTCCTTTCTGGACAATATCCTGACTTTTCCAAGTCACATCTTCAACTTTCTAAATAATTTTTATTTCTAATTTAAATCTAAAAAATGTTCAAGTCATACATAAGTCTAGCAGTCCCTCTGTTTCATCACTTGAGTTTTTATTGAAAATATTGACCAGAACTTCAGAGTTGTGTAACTAGGAGGAAGCTGTTATTTCCTGAATCTCTCTCCTAACCTCCTTCCTCATTTGAAGTCCCTTTCCTTCCTCCCTCCCTAGGGTATCTGCAAAGGACAGGCAAAGAACTAGAGGAGAAGGCAGGATTCAGCCATTTCAGCAGACAGACATGTAATATTGTAGTGATAAAAGCCAAAAGCAGCAACAAAGAGATAATGGAATAAAGAACTGTGATCCAAAAGTGGAACTTTGTATAACGCAGCTGATATTGCGCCTTGCTTGTCATTTTCTTGGAGTTTTAAAAGTGAGACATTTACATGTCTGGTAACAGCCGTATAGGATATTCCTTTGTCCCCTATAAAAGCCTTTAGGTTGAGTTCTGTCCATTCTAATGGTACCCATCAAACAGTCTGCAGCGTTTAGCACTGCTCAATCTTTCTCACTCTTTCCAGACATTCTCTTTGTATGCTCAAACCCGGAAACTTTCAGCTTAAAGGCTTAATTGCACTCTCAGATAATGTAAATACAATACTTTAGCTGCTGTGGAAAAAAAAAAAAAAAAAAAAACAAACAACCCAGTTTTATCTGCTGGCAGAACGTCTCCATGTGAAGCAACTTGCAGTGAGGAAAATTCTGCCTTATTCTGAATGGAGACAGAAACCTTGATAACGACCAGTTGTATTGAAGTGCCTTCAATTTTGTGGTACAGCCTGTGTCACGTCTCTTTTAAGACAATGCCAGAGTCAAAGCCACAGCTAGTAGTCTTAATGGAAATGTTTGAAAGTATATACATATTTATGGAAATTATTATGACTATCAAAAATGAAAACACAAGTCTACTGTTAATGTAGTTAAAAAAGGGAACTTTGCACTTGGGAATAGAGACTGAATGTACAACTGGAACTCACCCACAGCTCAAGATGTAGATAGATGCAGATGACCTTGGCTCTGGTCAGCAGCACACACTAAAAAAGTATCCCTAATTAATAACAAATAAAAATAATTAAAAAAAAAATAAAAATTCCAAATTCAGGTTAGGTTTAATATAGTTTCATTAATCAGCAGTTCAACTACTGTAGCCTAACACTGGAGAAAAAGAGGACCACACAGATGTGGACCTCTAGAAACATTTATTTAAAGATTTAATTATATTTCCTGTCAATATCTATCAAGAACAGCAAAACATCTTTTCTATTTTCTATCCTATTCAGCACTAAGAAGGACATAGTATTCTTTTTTCCCCTCATCAGAAACCAAGTTTGTTGTCCCAGTCCCAGCCAGGATTCACCTACGTAGATTGTCCATAACATATAGAACATTACTTCCAGGTGCATTGTTTTCCTGTACAACAAAGAATCTCTTCATGTTCCCTGAGTGTATCATGTGTTAAAAGGCATCTGCAGAGTCTCAGCAAAGGAAAACACAGAGATTCAGAGAAAAAAATACAGGTAAATGATTTAAAAAGTTTTCAACATTAGACAAAAAAAAAAAAAAAAAATTAAAAAATTATTCTAAAACCAGAAAGAAGAAAGATTTCTGAGGTTTCCAGACCATTTTCCATTTAGTTTCCACTTAGATGCAGGCTTGTCCTGGCATCAAGTAGTAGCAATACAGGCAAAACATCTCAAAGCATTTCCTCCCTTTTCACAACAACTTTTTCACAGCAGGGCTGAGGTGAAATAATGGCAATCTCACATCGCTGTTGCCAGTTCTTATCCATTGTACCAGAGCATTAAAAGCATTTGGCAGACACCCAACTACCCAGAACTAGAAATGATTTAGTTGAAAAATAAAATAGGGATGTTTCCCAGGTTCTTTTTAAGCCAAATCCATTCCTCAGTCAGGTTTACTATTTTCTTAGGCATGAGCTTGTGCTAGAACAGCAGTCATTAACATGATGGTGGAGATTATATAGGTTGTATTATTAGCCAAACTCTAACTGCAGTCTCAGAATCCCAGAAGACACATTAGCATGTTTGGAGCAGCAGGCTGGTGGGAGGCAGGATTCTATCACTGAATTCAAACCTGGTCTCACTCACACTTGCTGCACACCAATATGCTGTCTCAGTTTTCATCCCTGTAAGAGAAAAAAAATCAAGATCAATGAGTTAATGAAATGTCAGGTGAAGAATCAGCTAAACATGTCAAAGTGCCACAAAAAATATTGCTCCCAGAAGAGAGAGATTCAAGAGTTCAACAGAAATGGTACATGGTTGGCAATTATTATTAATAACCAAAAAAGGGGGGGGGGGGAGAGAAAAAAAGAAAGATCTTCTCCCATTCCACAATTCAGTCAGATCCTTTCCTGGTTACCACTCTGAATTGATAAATCATATATACTACAAAAGATTTAAAAATACATATGTCAGTCCCTCTAGTTTAGATTTTTTACAGTGTTCTTTAAAGATGCAAACAACTGAGGAACTTCCCATACAGCTAAGCCTCAATATTATTGAATCATTAAAAGTAACAACAACCACAAAAATCAAATCCAAATTTTACCTCTTCTTAAAAGTCATTCTGCTAACATACCTCTCTCCTTTATTTCCTTTTTCCATGACATATTTTTCATTATCATTTCTATTCACTGAGCATAGTCCTACAATTAATTTTGCAGTGTTTTTGTTCATTTTCTTCCCCCAGCCCATAATCACATATAGTGATTGTGTCTTTCTGTAAGAAACAAGCTTAACAGGGTTAACAGATGCCAGTATGACACATGACAAGCATGGAATCCAAATACCCAACAGACTGTTGCATGACTACAAGAAAAAAAAGTAGCCTTCTCTCTGTATAACCTTATTACAAGATAGAGCAGATATAGAATGAAACAAGATGGATTTTAATCTGCAAGGGACATTCGCTCTGCTGGATTAAAGTCCTTGTATTTAGAAATCAAAATAGATTTCAAGTGGATAATCAAACTCTGAAGTTTTATCTTCTTATAAAAGGTCAGTTCCCTATTGATGTAAATCAGCTGAATTGTATTTCATACCATAACGTTTATCTGTGTCACTGAAGGATCTGTAAACACAGGGAGAAGAGTCTTTCAATTTAGTCTCTAGTCTAGGAACGAGGAGCTCAAAGTTTAGTTCCCAGCTGTGCCAACACTTTTCTGCATGAACTTCAAATGCAAATCCCTAAACATCTATTTTTGTTCTATAAAAATGAAACAAAACTTTTCTGGATAGTGTGTTTAAATTGTAAGCCAAATGAGGCAAGACAAAAAATATTGTTGTTATTGAAATGCTAGAAACAGAGTACTCATCCATTTTTGTCTTTGACAACTAATCTGGTCTCTGTGGACTAGTCAAAAAGACCTCTGTGATTCACACTGGAACTCTGCCCACACTAAAAGAGATTCCTAGTACAACTGCCTAAAAAACCTTTACTAAATTATTTCCAAACTTATGAACCTCTGAATCACAAAAGACATCAGAAGCACAGCAGGGAAATGGTGACATTTGTATTTTCTCCAGTGTTTACTTGTCAGGTAGCACCTCAGCCTGTTACTAACACAACCAATATGTACAACATGTTGAACTGCTGTCTAATAAATATAGCCCACTACCTTTTGATGCCTGCCAAATCTCCTTCATCACTGTCCAAAGCCATTCCACCTAACACCTAAGCTACTTCCATGATCCTTCACAACTTAGTTACTGCTTTCCTCTGTTCATATTCCTCAGCTTACTTGTTGAACTACCTGCTTCCTTTTCAGCTCCAAGATTTCAACTGACAAAAGATGTAACCCTCAGGCATGAGTTAGAGTTTAAATTCTCTCAAAATTCCTTAGCCAAAATAACACTGTTACTCTCAACCTTGGGATTTTATTGCTACTACCTCCCTTTAGTGTTGGTCTTTTTTAACTTCCTTTAAGAACTGTCTTCACAAAAAAAAAGGAGAGTGCAAATACTCTTCTAAGCATTGAAGAAGGAACTGCTACGACAAGCACAAAAACAACAATACAGTCTACAAACAGGAAGGCCAGTGAATTCATTTCACGTTGCCCATAGGCCCAAGAAAGCAGTTTTATTCAGTTTGAGTTGGGAAAAAGACACTTAAAAATATGTAGCTGTTCCCAAAAAGGCAGCATTTAAAAAGGCGTTTATATGAAATAGCTTGTGCTCCTGATCTGAGGATACAGAGATTAAGAAAATTATATCCACCTTCAAAGTTCAGGTACCCAGGGGAATCAAATAAACCAGTCAAGGATCTGACAAGTCTTTCAAACAGAGTCATGTGAAAGAATGCACATGCAATCAGATGCCATAAACATTATAGCCGAAAAAGGAACCTCAAGTTTCTTGAAAGCTAGTAAGCTTAAATAATATCTTTCTCCGTGAGGCAGAAAAGGATCACAACAATTTGAACACTGTGTCCAGATGTCTTATGCTTTTTCTTAGGACAGGACCAGCAAGAAATATTAAAGTCAAACTTCAAGATTAACTCATCTTCTACTTTTTCTTTCTCCCTTAGCCTGATAGAACAAAGCCCCTGTACTAAAGCATTTACAACACTGCATTAGAATTAGAAAAGAGCAGATTGCCAGACAGTCTTGGTAAAAAAACCAATGTGAATGTCATCTACATGGAGCAGATTGTTAAAAATCAAATGGCCTGAACTTGTTCACACAGAATTAACTACATAATATGAAAAAGTAGGCAAGCAAATTGCAGCAAAAGATGCTTAAAACATTTGTACAGAGAAGGCGGTAAAAATCTCTTAAATTATCTGCTGTGAATTTCTCCCAAGTTCCAGCACTGCAGTATGTGCTACTATTTGAGCAGGAAAAATAATTAGATTTCCAAAGTAATTCTTACATACCTCAGTAACCTTGTACTCACATGAAAGGCCTGGAAATCAAGCTGAGATCTCAGGACAGGACTGGTATAAATAGGGAAAATATTTACTGACTATAATGATTAGCTATACTGTTAGGGATAAATGAACAGTGAAACTCCATGAGTTTACTTCCAGTTGTGCAACAACTTGTATAATGCACCAAATATCAATAATGTACAATAGGAAAACATCCACTTCTCTCATTCCTTTGACAGAGTTAAACTCAAATCAACTTACCAAATGTCTTGGCTTATGTTATCCACAAAGCATTATCCACAACTCTAATTTGAAAATTTATTCAAGATTCCAAGGAGGTGAAGAAGTATCAGTTCAGCTGCAAGTGAGGTGTAAGACCTGGCTCATCCTTACAGATGTACTCAGAAACAGCAGTGACATACATTTGCAGAATAATCAGGCCCAATCAAGTGACATAAGTCAAAAAAGTTTTTGCTAATTTTTTCAGAATTACTGACAAAACCAATTCACTGCACCCTGGCATACACTTCTAAGGATAATGCAATGAGGTGAAGCCATAAAGGAAAGTACATACGACTAAAACATAGGGAAAAACCCATGTAAACAATTTTTATAACAAACAAACAAAATCATCTCATTTTTTGTTCAACTAAAAAAAAAACCTATGTTTTTCTCCTCTGCTAGACAGAGTTTAAACACTTCTCTCCAGCTTTCTAACACTTAGTCTAACTACTTCATTAGAGATATTTCGAAGCCAGTCTGTTCAGACAAAGCCTTTCTGGAAAATGAATGTTGCAAAGGACTTCACCATAAAAATCTGTTGTCATAATTTTGTGTAGTAGTCCAAGAGTGGAACAGCAAGATTCATTTGTGTTGCCTGCCTGAGAGGCCAGAAACCTCACTTGCAGCCCTGCAGGCACAAACCCTCCTTCCCTCCTCCTTACATGAAGGGGAGGGAGAGACCTTGCCTTCTCCAGGGTGAAAACGTTCATCTCAGCACTTATGAATCAAGTCCATCTTTTTTTCAACTTTTAGACAAAACTGTTGCATAAATCCTAGTCAAACTGGCAAATCATTTCAGAATGATTGAAATTATATTACTCGGGGAATAATTTCCTTGGGAAAAATAAAACTGAAATTAACAGTTCTCCTCTAAACAAAACAGTCCTTCATTCTCTTTCTGGCTATGCCACAAGCTGGTTTGTCTGCTTAGTCAAGTTATTTAAATTCTCTTTGCCTGACTTCTCTTATTGTTTAGACACTGATCATGATGCTGCTGGTCTCTAAGGGTGCTGCAAAGCTGCATCACTAATATCAAAGGTCTTTGAGACTTCTGTATGGCAGTTACCAGGGAAATAAAAAAATTAAGATTTTTCACTGAGCAGCAATAGTGTCTTTTACTCCTTTGACAATGAGACATAGAGAAATATCAAATATACAGAGCCACATTAAATTTCAAATAAAAGAAACTGAGAAAACAAATGATCTAAAGAGTGTAACTCTATAAGGAGTATTGCTGGATTGAATAAATATTAAAATTTTGCCCCTGTTCAAAACTATCATTCCATCAATCTTTTAACTCCTTGCTGTAGAAATCTAAAATATTTATTTTATGGTAACTTAACATTTGGTGACAATAAGCTACGATCTCATTTTAAATTGTTTAAAAGGAAAATTAAACTTAGATTTAACTAGAAATATGCATGACAAGTGATTGCTTTGTTTTTTTGATAGAGGCCCCATCTAGCAGCTCTACAATCAGAGCATGCAAATACCTGCAGTACAAGAGGGACCATGATATTGTGCAGAGCTCTCTGAACAGCCTGTAAGAAGTCAGTCAGATTATGAACATTGATACTCCTTTTTTTTTTCAAATTAATCACCAACAGATCCCATTTTTTCCCCCAAGGTTAACCCACCCGTTCTGCTGGGGTGGACGGTGCCCTTGATTGACCACATTTCTTGTGGAAGGTCAGGGGTATCAGCCTGACGTCAATCTCTGAAGGCACCAGAGTCCCTCCAGAAATGACAGTCTGGGGAGGCAGCAGGAATGGAGGAAGGCTTGCACATTAGCACATGGTTGAGCTGATGCAGGTGGTCATAACTTATTGCAGATGGAGATATAAATTGCTAACATCTCTCACAGGACCACAGCATTAAGTACGTATGTACAATACCATATGTAAGGATTTGAGGCCACAATGACTTCCTCAGAAGAAGCACCATTTAGGGAACTGAATGGTGGAATTTTTTCTTTCATCTGGAGGAAAAGGGCCCAAAGGAAAAGAGCGATGAGATGTTTGTTTATCATTTTTAAATGAGCTGCCAGAAGAGAAGGCAAATATTGAAACATTTTTGTCCTGGAAAAGAGAGACATCGTGGTCTTCTATTTTTATCACTTAAAAAGCCAATGGCATGAATACAGTAAGGGATCTTCACCATACACCAAGATGATATGTATGTTGCAGGAGAAGGAAATGTGTCTCTTGCACATAGTTTAAAAGAGGGAGAAAGTTGGTGGGTTCTTCAAGGGTCTAGGTTAAAAGATCATCTATCTATCCAACTCCGTCTATTTAAATATTAACCATGCACTTCTAGTTTGAAACATAACAGACTTCATAAGATTAATACTTTAAACTCAGGAAAATAAACCACCCATGGCATCAATCTATGATTTCAGGGAAGAAATTGCAGTGTTTTGTAAATATGAGCACATCCTAGGGTGGCTGTGGGAATCCACAGATCCCTTTAGCCCTTCAAATGCTAAATAATGAAGAAGACGCTCAGCTAAGCTGGAAACAGAGATTTTACCCAGCTGTTTCTGATTTAGGAATGTAGCAGTCCTATGAGATTACTAAATTGTCCATTCAGATTCTCCCTGTACCCTCTGACTGTATCCTGCCTTCCAAATCCTTCTGAGTTCTCCAGACGCTGTCCCAGATGCACAACAATTAAATGTGCCTTTTCAGGCTAGAATGCCTCTGTAACATCACAGGAGTAACTCTTGGATTTGATGCAAGAGCAATGCAAGTTGTTCCACAGTTAACAAATATATTGGTATTTAATCCACCAAACATCATAAACACTTGTGCAAATATTTTAATAAGCTACTGTGTAGTAATTAAATATTGAAATCTGTTCTTAATTAGGTACTTCATTTGACATAATAATCCTCATTCTTAATGCAAGATTCAACTGTGTTCCAACACAAGGGCAGCAGCATGACACGATGTGTTAGACCATCTGTGTTTACAATCACTGACTTTTCCAATGTATATATGAAAATGAGGTCAAGCCAGAAACAGGTTGCTTTATTTAGTTAGAAGATAACTCAGGCTGTTACTAGACACCAAATCCATGACTTTTCATAAGTCTGACCAATTACAGAAATGAACTGCTCTGTTGAAATAACACTTCTCAAAGGTTTTCACATTTCTTTGAAAATGATGCTGTGCTGCAGAAGTACTTAAATTTACCAATTTTTTTGCTTCTACAAGTACCTGTGGCAATGCATATGCTGAAAATTAAAGGAAAATACACTAGCCATAGTTTTCAAGATTTTATAAAATCTAAACCATGTCCCCCATTGACTTTATTTCCCCCTTTGGTCAATAGAGTTGTACCTTCAAGCAGAATTTAGACAATGTACAATTCCACTTTAAAATTACATCTTCCAGGCCCATTCAGCTTTTAAATATCCATTTATTATTGTTATTTCTAAACATAAGGATAATTACTGACAGATTAATGGAAGATGATATTCAGCTATGCAGTCATTACCAGAAAGAATTACACCATCACAAGTTTTACTTACATTGCATTAGAAGGCCATCACTACTGAAAGAGGCCAAACCTGTGGATGAGGGAGAGGTTTGGCATGGGAAGAGAAGGAGGACAAAGACATCACAGCACTGTGGAGAAGTTCATGCTAATACCTACAACAAAGCAGAGCCACTCCTTGTGAGAACTGCAGCCACAACTACTAGCAGGCTGTGGGAATTCGTATAAAAAGCAGGAGCTCTCTCAGTTTCCCTTGGACTGAGTGTGCACTGGCAAAAATTGTACAATCTCAGGGATCACTGCCTGCAAACATACATGTGTTGCCTGCCCCTTCAACCCTACACCTGAGGGCAATAAACTTCTCCAAGGAATATCAAATGGAATCGAGAGAGTAGTTCTAAGTGCTTACAAGATGCATATCCCCACACTGCCCCGGCGTTCCGTTTCATCCTGAGCAAAGAGACACCAGGCACTAGGCTTCTGAAAGCCAACACAGGAAATATGGAAGTGAGTTCCTATTTATTCACAAAGTTCGGTGTTTTTTCTAAAATCGTCAGTGCCTGTAGCCATGTGATAATTCGGCATTCTTTTAGAAAAACAGTCATGCCTCTAGCTTTCAAAGTTTCTGAAGAAAATAAAAATATAAGCTACACTAGCTTGAATAGCCAGATGGCAGATAAAATTTAAAGAAAGAAACTGAAATGCACTTAAAATCTCCAAATATATTGGGTTTGAATTTTTATCACTGGGGCTGGTAAAGCACTCACTTGCATAAATGTATGAAAGGTTGGGATACCCAGGATGGTTGAAGAATTATCTATAGTGACTCCTAAAATTATAACAGGCAAAGGCTGCATTAAATCAAGGTAAGAATATTTAGAAAAATAATGTCAAAATGTGAAATATTGCAGACACCATTCTTAGTCATCATTTTTCTTTTCTTCTTCCTATGCCTTTGATCTAGAGAGAGGCAATAAAAGTAATACAAGCTATGAAAGGAAAGTCATACAAAAGGGAGGCATCAGAGGCCCATTAAACACAATGAGTTACAGGAAATGAAGGACAATACATGAGCAAAGAAAAAAAAAATCAATTTTAGTTTTTTAACCATGACTTTTTAAAATAATTTCAGGTTAGTTTCTTTAAAACAACTTTGGCTTTCTGGAATCTTTTTGACCTGTTTATAGACCTTGCAATACATTCTATCTCAATATGCTTTAATACTGCACAAAGATTTTTACCAAGCAATTTTCAGCCCATCAACTACTTGTTCCAAAGTAGTAATTACAAAAACTCCTTTTGCATTGCTTTGCATTGAGCTTCTGGTAGCCAAAGATAAAGAAGTAAGCACTTGACAACAGATCCTCAAACTTTTGTTTTAGAGTGATCTGGCGGAGATGAATTTTCTTAACTGAGAACACAAATGAGCAAAATAATAATTTATAGGAAAGATGCTCTACAGATGGCAGCCAGCTTTCCCACTGGAAAAAAAGCAAGCATTTTCACGTAAAAAAAATAGAAGAAAATGTTTTATCCAACAACCTCAATTATACTCACTAGACAAGACACCTTAAAATATGTAAACCAATCATAGTAATCCCTTACAGACAATACTCCCAGCTTTAAGGTATCATATAATCTGCAAATGTAAAGACAGAACTTCCTAATACCGGTATGTATTAAAGGGACTAATATATCAGTCTAAAAATGATGATTTGATGTCACAGTTTTTCCCTCCCCATAAAGGCTCAGTAATATCACAGGTGTTATTGGGGTTTCTGAAATCCCAGCACCTCTGAAGCAATCTGAAACAACCATCTTTGTCCACATCCATGGCAACTACATGTGAATGTGAGGAATCAAGCTTGGTTACAAGAGAGTTTTTAAACTTGCATACCTGAGAGGAATTAATAGAAGAGAAAAACAGGTATGGAGATTCTGATGTGGAACTGACTGTGCAGATCTGAAACTAGAAAATAAAAGGTTGTTGAGATTCATCTTTCTCATCTATAAATATTTTATCCATTAAAAAATGTAATTTTAAAATAAACAAATGAATACAGGCACGCACATTGGTAATAAACTGACCACCATAAGCACTTAATCTATAGGACAGGATATAAACATGCATCCTGTTAAATTGTACAGCTTCTCCTTAAAGGAAACTATGGTGCATGGAGCTATCGCTAAAATATTAATTTTCTTCAATAGTAAAAGCAAAAAAGTTTTACTCTTTCATTTTCTCTACCATTAATTACAATGAAACTTGGACTATTTATTTGTTCCTGTTGGATATGACCAGTCTGGGAATTCCCAGGAATATTCAGTTCAATATTCATGTCCAGTAGAGTATAAAGCACACCTACACACAGCTTTTCTTTCTTTGTGAACTATCATAACCACTACAGAAGGATCAGTGGGAGCACATCATCCATACACTAACAAATAGAAATCAAAGTGGGACCCACTGAAGTGAAATCAGGAATTAAAAGCCATTTGTTATTCCCTGCACTCTATAGCACAGCACAATTATATCAGAGCTAATTTCAGGCGTCCCAGGTCCAAGGTGGCCATCAAATCTCATTCACACCAAGTACCAAATTACACTAAGAGATGCCTCAGTACTTTCAATAACATCATTAGTTGAATAAATGCTGCATAACACAAGTATTAGTATTCAAATCTGCCCATAATTTCTAAAATGAAAAGTGATCATTTTAGGTACTTACTTGAAGCAAAAGTTATTATGGTTGGTTGTTAGTATTACTAACACAATCACTGAAAATATATATGTAACTTCATAGAAAGAAGTATATGTGCAGCACAAATCATTCATTTATTTGTTCTAAGTGGTCTTCAAAATTCTCATTCAAAAACCAATTTCCAAACACTTAGGGAAAGACATTTGGAGCTACCTTCGTGATAAATAATTTAAAAAGTGGAGATTCACATCTAGAGTCTGAACTTTCATTTAATGACACTAATGAGACTATTGTCATAACTTTTAATGAAAGAAGAATCTACTTTTTATAATTGTCACGCAAGCATTCTTAAGGAAGGACTCTGTTGTTAGGGACTGAAACTTCAGCTGCAGCAGCATGCTGCTCATGTCTGAGCTCTGAGATTGCTTTGCTATTCCTCCCCTGAGAGTTCGATGGATTTGGTTCAAGCACCATTGAACGTGATGCTGTATTAATTGCCCTGGAGGGTAGCAAGGCCTTTGAACTGTGGCTGTGAGTGATATTTTGCTATAAGACATGTGTCAGCACTTGCCTGGTTAACTCTAGGGCTGGGTTGTACAGCATGCTGGGACCAAGTATCTGGAAAACTACTTTGCATCCTAATCTTACATCTGTTTTTTATCACGCTGTGAGATTGACTGGCCATTCTATCAGAGAAGCATCATTCTGGAATAGACAGTCTAAGTAAAAATATTGTACTGTCAAAGAATATTAAGGATATGCCATCATCTCTCATGATTCATAAAACCAGCTGGCAGATGGAGACACTAAAGTAATATAGTGGTTAATGCACTATCCTTTCACCCTTAAGAGGAACAGTCACTCCTGTACCCAACTTGGTACAGTAGAAACTTGAAGTTAAAACAGTTCCTCAGTCCCACCTGTCTCTGTGTTTGTGAGTATACATTTTTTCTGGATGCCTCGATCACACAATTGTCTATCACATAATCCATTATCATCAGTACTAGAATAGCACCAGGAGGTCACAGCAGAGCTAGAGCAAGGCAGTCACGGTCGTGCACAAAAGTAGGAATTGTAGAAGTATGAGGGATTTCAGCAAAGCAGAGTCGTTTTTGTGACTAGAGGCATGCATGGAGGATACAGGGAGTTAAAGCAACTGGTGGACTTAGGATTAAGATGGCAATTTCCACTTTTGGTGCCCAGATAATTTTTCCTATTTTCTCTACTTTTTCCTTCCTTTTTCACTCTCTTTCTGCTTTTCATCCTCCCCCCCCATCTCCCCCTCACCTTCGCTTCACTTCCTTTTCTGATTTAGTCTATTCAGAATTCTCTGACAAAACAGGGAACTAAACTTGCCAGTGTTACCAAACAAAATCTCTCTCTCTTTCCTCAAAAGAACATGAACTACACCTTCTTCTATCCCTGCTAATAATAATGTTCAGTAGTAATAATTAATATCTCTTTAGTTTAGAAAGCGTACCTTGTGCTCAAGTGAAAAAAAAGCAACCATAAATTCACAAGATGTGCTAACAATGGTGCTACGTACAAATCTACATATTGACCTGTAAAGCAGCAATTTATTATATAAATTCATGCATTATATAATAAACATTACCCAGTAATTTGACATTCTACAATATCAGTCAAAAGAAAAAATTAAGTACCCATACTAAACATTAAACCATAGGCTCTTACCTGTTTAACTCATCACAGCAGAATATTTAGGAGAAAGAGATGTTGATATCTGAAGCTGAATATTTAACAAGAACGTCACCTTAAGATTAAAACCAGAATAATTTCTTAAATGCAAGATGAAGTATTTCAGATTTCACAGTCTGTCAGAGGGACATAAAAATGTATAAAGTATAGCCACAGTCTTTTGATCTAGGACAAAGAGTTGTCCTTCACATTGCTGGTAACATGACCTACTGACAGAAAAATATTCCTCATACAGCTGCAGCTTCAACTAGTGGAGAGTTACATGAGACTTCTTAGGATTTTATTCACTATGATGACATAATTGTGCCTCTATGCAACAGTACAGGAATTTGGACAGAATATTCGGTGCAAAGAGAAAATACATCAGAAACACACTTGATGATCAAAAAGTTAAATAATAATATCTTCCAAAGTAAAATGTCCTAGAATCCACACTAATCTAACTTTGTTAGGGCCCAGTGCAATTATTGGAGCTGATGCAAAAATCTCCCCTTAAAGCCAATGCACACAGCAGAAGAGACAATAATATCCTTAAGAGGACCAAGGGGTTCGTGCCACAGATAGTCAGTGTCATTGCACTTCCCCTCTTGGGCCAGATCCCTGACTAGTGAGGTATTATTATATATTGCAATTCATCTGTTGACTTTCAGAGTCCCCCTGGAAGTGTAAGAAGTACTTTTTCATGTCCTAAGATGCTACCTTGTCCTTAGTTTCAAAAGGAAAAAGAGCTAGCTAGAAGTCTCTAAATCTGAGCTGTCAAACAAGAAAGTTTTTGCACTAAGTAAGAGTGTAGTTTGTAGGGATTTATCAAGACAACCCATCAGATTGACACTTGACGTGTAAATTATATAGCAAATCTGACAGCTCAATTATTAATGCATCCACCTAGTTCTATCTTACACAGTTGCTACTGCAATAGACTTTTTGAAAGCATCCTTGATATCCATTTCAAATCTGGCTGACTTTTCAAACTGACATCATATCAAGCCAGTTTATTTAGAACTAGCTATTTGAAGACAGCTCAGTATGTGATTATTAAACTAATTACTGATTCAAGTGACAAGTAATATTTTGTATTCATATTCCTCTTTAGATTTTAATTTGATAAAAAATCCTCAACACATACAATGTATTTGATCATTTCAATTGAATGCATTATTATGGTTGTAGGCCAATGGATTACACTGATCTATCCCTCTCTTGTATTTCCTTGCTCTGCAGGATGTGTTTTCTCCTCATAATAACCTGATATCCAAAGGAGCAACGAGTTAAGACTTCCAAGGCCAAGTCAAATACTCGTAGCCATCCAAAAGAAACAGTTCTGCTGCACTGCAAACACTGGAATGGGCACTTTCAAAGCACTGGGGCCATTTACACCTTCATTTGCTGTTAGCTGGGGACTGCAAAAACAGAGACCTTGGCATCATTCTGGGTGCTGAGCAGCTTCGCTTCCTGCTGGGATCTGCAAAAGCTCCCTGCAGGACCAGCTCTGCGTTTTGCAGCACAGGGCTGCAAAGTAGATGGTGGCTGACTCATGGGATGGGATTTCTGGGCTGCTCGTGGTCTGAATATCTCTGAACTCTGTTTATACAAGCAAAAGTCCTTTGTAATAGTCAGGTTTAATGTTCCTTTGGAAGAATGGAAACACCACTATTCTTAAATATGCCTCATAAATAGCAAATCGTAGGCTGAGGGAAGATACAAAATGGAACACATTGCTATGCTACTGAATAGGAATGGCTGTGGCCTTCCTTAAGAACAGTATTTGTATTTATCATCAGGCTGGACCAAAAAACTAGAACTTCTACCTTCTTTTCCCAGAATGAGTTTTGAGTGTTGTTCTTAAAAACATTTTGACACCTACCTTAGACTCATTCGTTTTTCAATAACAATTTCATAGAATCATTATCCAGTAGTCATTTGAGAGATGCAATGATAAATAAAAATACCTCCCTCTAATCTCACTAATATCTCCAAGGTCTCTTCCAACCCAAGACATTCACATGATTCTAATTGCATGTGACCTTTATTTTCAAGTTTCCTTTTTATTTATTTCAAGTCTCTGACTCATTTAATATCTGGGCCAGACATTATGATTAAAAAATATATTGCCTTTGGTTTTAGAAAAAAATCTCCTTTCCCAGTCCTCTATGTTATTTACTAAATGACTCCATATGTTCCTTAAGAGATATTCCTATTAAAACAAAAAAAAATATGTAGATAGAAACAAGAAAAATAATTTCTTGCCAACCCCATTTTTTTTTACCTTAAAAATAATTGGAAGATACATAAAAAGACAATGCACATGTAGAATACAGTATTTTAGGGGATCATTATATCTTTAGGACATAATCTATTGCCAGGACATTGAAAAACAGCAGAATCAGACTTTAGGAATGCTGAAATGCAAACAGGCCACTGAAAACCTGCAGCCATGGATCGAGGTCTGGCAGATCAGTGTGGTCTAGCTCAGGCCAAGCACATGTCCTCATAAACTGTGAGACATTAAATTTACTGAATTGTATTTGATCAAAAAATTAAGTCAATGATAGTATAATCATTGCCACAAGATCATTTTTTTCACATACAGGAACTTCAACAGTTCAATTAAAAAGGATAAATTGCAACTATTAGATACCACTTTTTTCACAGAGAGGGATATAATTTCCTCTTTTGTGGTAGTAAATATTTGTCATTCTGACAAATACAGTAGATATATTCACAAAATAATTATGATTTTGACCTGCAGAAGATATAAAAAGCTCACAGACTAGTTATGTTAGCTTCTGGCTTTTAGATCAAGAGCTTCTGATACACCTAAACTGAGATTTCTGTGTAGCTGGACTCTAAATATTATATCATGTCTACTGCTTACCTCCTCTCCCACCTTGACCCCATTTCTATCCAGTCTGCTCACTTGCCTGTCTTTTGCAGGAGCTCTCTTTTGTTGCTTGAGTAAATACAGGTATTTATCTGGCAGGGGCAAACTGGCTGTGAGTTTTCATTCCAGTCAACTCAGGCTCAGAGAGTTTAATCTCTCTTACAGGAAGAAAGGTTGGTGACAATGTTGCTCTCCTACCACTAAGGAAAACAGGGGGGGGAAAAAAATATCTCCAGATCTTCACAGTTATGGTTAATTGACTCCCCCCTTCCCACCATGGTCATGGGGAAAGGCAATGCCTTCCTGTGTGTCCAGACCATATGGCTGAAAGGAGGGGAAGTAACTGCTGACTGCAGAGAAGCAGCAGGCAGTGCCTAGAAGACAGAAAAAGGAGGAGATAACAGCAGAAAACCCAAATATCAGCCAAGAAAACAAAATATGGCCATAATCATACTGCTAAAAATGGCAGCCAGGATAAAGGCCCTGGGGGTTATTATTCAGGACAATACAATTTCTAAGTTAGATATAAATATAAAATAATGAGCATGTTATAAAAACTGCTGACAAGAATGACACAATACACCTGAAATTATTTGGCTGGATTAGCAGATAGCAGTAGAATTCTACTAATAAAAAAATAATTTTTCTGATTATATGGTTAATTCTGATGACAGGGGCCACATTCTTGAAAATTTCCTCCTTTGTTTTCAATATCAATATTTGAAAAAGATGATCTCTGTGCTATGACCTCATACCAAATATGACCAGAAGATACCTGTACCTTTTACTTACAATTTATAAAATCCTATACATACTCTTTTTATTCAAGGCATATTGATAAATGCTCATGGGAGCAGCCCACTACATATATATGTATGCCCACTATAAATGTTCATGAACGCAGCATATATAAACTGGCCTCCAGTTAAAGGGCAGGGAGTCACATTGCCTGATAAAATACTACCTTATCAGTACAAATCTCTATGAAATAAGAATTTATACTGAATTTACCTGCAGTGATACATGTTAATTAGAGGTCTACAAAGTATGCTGTGGGCAAACAAGCTGCCTCACCTATGCTGCAAGCCAGAAGTCATAAATTAGCCCCTGATTAGGTACAATTAGTAGAGCCTGACTGCTTTGCCTAATATATCAACTTATATCTGATCTATTCCACTATACAAGTACTTGGTCTTAAGATGACTCATGTCCCACAGGTCATAAGTAGGGACAGGGAAAAGTGATGTGCTGCATATTTCAGATAGATAACACCCTTAGGAAGGATAATTGTCTCCAAGCTGCAGAGAGCATCAGGTTAGAAAACTTTCTTGTAATGCAAGATAACAGTAGTGAAGTTAATATCTGGGAAGAGGTTCTCTCATTTATCAATCAAAGTTGTATTGATATTGGACATGAAAGTTTCACTAGTGATGATGAGACACTCAAAGACAAGAATTCCTTCAAAAGAATTAAATCTCAGATCACCAAGATAATTAATTAGGAAAAGTTTTGCAGCCAACTCAACAGCAATGTCTTGAAAAAAGACCTCAAACTTCCCTTGTGCTACATATTCCTGAGCTAGCAGATACAGAGGGAGATTAGCTCGGTTAGAGCATGGTGCTAATAACACCAAGGTTTTGGGTTTGATCCCCATATGGGTCATTCACTTAAGAGGTGGACTTGATGGCCCTTGTGGGTCCTTTCCAACTCAGAATATTCTGTGATTCTGTCTGGATCCAGGAAACAGACTGAGGTGAGAACAGAATTCATTTTATGAGGATATAAGAGTAGGATTGGTACTTGAAATTGAAAGAGAAACTATTTTAAAAATACCATCTTTCTGAGTTTGGAACACTGCATGTGAAAGTTGTGTTGTCCTTCACTTTGACTTTCTCCCTTACCAAAAGTACATTACTTATGATCAAATGTCAGATTGACATAACTGAGTTGTGCTGATCTGCCAATATTACCAGCTTTTCTGATCTGATAAGACGTTCATTTCAAAAATACTTTACTTTATCAAAGAAAGATGAAGGTCTCCATGTCCTTTTACCATGTTATTTAACAGTGAACATGACCATGAATTCTTCAATATTGTTTCATTCTAATGGCTGCATTGCTCTCAAGATAAAAGATAATACCACATTTTCAAAATAGAGATGTTAGTTGGTTGGTGATTTTTATTTATTTTTGTTAATTTCAACCTGGTCTTAAAATAAGAATGAAATTACACAACTTTCACATTGGTTCACTTTGTTGTTCCTTAAATCATTTTCACATCATTAGTTGGCTTGCAAATGTATATATATAATACTGATGAAAGAATTTCACAATTTAAATTATCAGCCTACTTGCTAATATACTAGAAGGAAATTTTGACTAGGTTCAAGTCACCAATAAAAAGGACACTCTGCTTCCTTAGCCAGGGGGAGAAATACAGTGACCCTCACTCATCTTTCCATTCAGTTTAAGCACACAGAAGAGAATACTTGCCTGCAGGGTAACATAATAAAGCAGCACATCATGGAGAAGAAAGCCTACAAGTTTTAGGGAAAAAAATGACATATCCCTGAAAAACATGAAATAAAATCGCTGGGAAATCTATGTGCCTACATAGTGTATGGTTTTGTTGGTCATAACTCAGAATAAAAGCCAGAGACAACAGGAAGATAAGTAATCTTAATAAATACAGCTTTAGAAAGCTACCATTTTCCTCAGCCTCATTTCCAGCTGGTGCCCATCAGCAGAGCTCCACCAGAGCCAAAGGCAACGAGAGTGCCAGTAGAAATCTAGTACTAAACTCAACAGAGATTAGCGACAAGTAGGATGAACCTGTGATGTAGAACACTGAGCTGAGTTTGTTTTTAGTGGCCCCACCTGTCTTTCCTACCAGCTCTCTGTTAATTGAAATGTTTGTGTAAAACTACATTGCAGATCTCTACCCAAGAAACTAAACCAGATTTGATTAAAAACAAACAGGAACTCCAGAGTTATTGCAGGGTCTCGTTTACTTAACTCTGCTTCAGGCCACGCTTTGCTACCAGCTCTCATGCAGCCTTCCTGCTGAATGCAAAACATGAGCTATTCATGACAAGTCCAGGGAGAAACCCGATCACAACTTATTTGTGTACCACTGCTTTTTGAATACAATGTTGGATTTATAAGGGGTACATATACAATACTGACAAGAGCTGTAAATCCACTGCTCTCTGCAAGAAATTTCCCCATCTCTAAGGTATGAACAGCATCACGGTTCCTCTCTTAGCAGGAAGCAATCAACAGCCAAGGAGAAAAGCCATGAAACATTTTAATCAAGGGCATCGGGGCTAATAATTACTGTTGACTTCTTACTCTAAGTTTTTAAAAACAAGTGACAGAGTTTTCTGTGTCTTAGAAAAGGCTGAGCGTGCAGGTGTTCAGAAAATATGAATACATTTTAAAAATGCATTCAAAATATATTTGTTTTAAATATGTAAATGCAGTCCAACAACATTACACTGCCAGCATCTAACGTGTAATAAAATATAACAAATGTTTACAATGAAAACTCCTTCAACTAAGGAAAATATTTATTTTTATCAGCATTTGTATTTTCTTCAAGAGCATATTGATCCTAAATTAACTTTCTTCCAAACATACAAAGCAATTACAGCTTTCCCTTCAGAATTACTTTCCAATTACTATTTCAGTTGATTCAAGAAAATTTTTAGGTAGGTATTTAGAGCAAATATTTTTCATGTTTCTGCTTATTCATTGACAGTGAGGACAAATTCCAAAACATTAGGATTTTGAGGAAAAAAAAGACAAATTCCTTTTTTTTGTTGTCTGTAACACTCAGAATTTTTTATTAATGCGACATATAGAACAGCAGTTTAAAAAAAAATAAATATTTTCTTTATATCAGAGATAAAAGCAGATTATTCCTCACTATGGAAAGGCCATTATTTTTCTTTTTTTTTTCCAATTTTCAGTGTTGCATTAAAAAATTTAAAAGCACCAAGGCTCTGCTGGCAGAAATCTTGTTATATTCCTTTCTTATGTAAGGCCTCATAACCAAGAATGCTGCTTCACATAAAGCAATAAAATTTCAAGAACCTCATTCTATCATTAATCTGCCATTGTATCAGAAATTAATTACTATGTAATTAGAATTACATAAAATGCAAATGGGATTTCTTAACACTATCAACTGCAGTTTGAAATGACATTTATTTGAAAATACTGGAAAAGCAGAAATGCTGCTTCACAAACTCTGTGGTACCAAATTTGTCAGCTCTCTATCAGAGTCTAGTGAAACCTCTGTTTCTTACATGATGCCCTAAATAACAGATAAAATCGTGAATATGCAGCATGAATAATGCAGTGCTTTCCCCCCAACTCCTGCTAGGTAAGCAAGGACATGCCAGAGAAGCATGTCTGAAAGAATGCCAGGACTCATGACCCCCTCCGTGTTAAGAAATTATCAGAAATATCTACCACAGGGAACCACACGGCTAATGAAAACAAAAATGAATTGAACCTCAAGGATAATGATAGCTCAATGTCTAATTATCTGAGATGAATTTTTGATGACACCTCCTCCGGCCAATTAGTTTGCTAGTCACCAAAGAGTGCTTTTGGCAAGGAGGGTTAAACAGACGGCTGGAAAAACAACAAAAGAAAACAGGACTGAAAACGCCAGAGCCAGAAGGCACCCAGTTCTTTAGCCACTTCTCTTCGTGGCAGAAGTAGGCACTGTTGGAGCCAAGTTAAGACAGGTTTAAACCAGAGTGAGACAGAAGAGAATCACCACACCGGGAAACCTCCCACTGCATCGAGGGTGAGCGTTACCACCCCCGCGAAACCCGGTCAGAGCCGAGAGCTGCAACATGTCCCCGTGACCCACAACACGGGTCCCACACAGCTGCTCAGCCTGCTCTGCTGTTCATCACCCTGACGGGCAGGCTCCCTCAGCAAGGGCTGCAGTACAACCCATTGCTCCCTGGGTGTTGCTCCCTGGGTACAGCTCTCCTCGAAACCGCACGTGCCCCTGGCACAGCCTGCAGGGCTCTGTGCACACCTGACAGTGGGCGTGTTCCTCTCCCATGACCTGCGACACTGGTCTCAGACTTTGGCCAGAAAAAGATGAAAGGAAACCATTTTGGCTGCTGGTCAGCAATAAAATAAAAAGTAACTATAAAACAGCAGAAACTAGACATATGAAAGGCCTTGTACTCCACGTATATAAATCAGCACGGCTCCATTAAATTCCTCTTTAATAATACCAAATGCCAACACTAGTCAGAATCTAACTTGGATAGTCCTCTCAGGCATTGAAGACACCAAGTGGCAATAGCATTAGTTCACTCTTAGTAACATTCTCCAGCTATTTCTCCAGTACGAGGAGAAAATTGACATGGCAACTGCTGGAAAAGACTGATAGAAATTTCATTAAGTTAGATTTAGAAACTTAATTGGTGTAAAATAGTTCCTGTGCTCTAAAGAACACACCTCTGCAAACCACTATGCTCGTGCAGGAGGCTGAGAGAGTGGGGGAAGACAGGCAAACAGGAAAAAAAAAAACCTAGACATATTTTTCTTGATTTTTTCTTCTTCCTCTTTGAATTTTACAAGTTTGCAAAGAGCAAAGACCAGGTTTTTGATCTAGAGCCAGATAGACAATCTTTTTAACCAGAACCAGCATTTACCATAGGGCAAAAATATCCAGCAGAACCTTGTATCTTGTCATTTTCAATAATCCTACTATATCCCGCCAGGATTATTTCTTCCTAGGCCATAAATCTGTTCTCACCCAGTAACCTACCACCCACTGATCCCCATTATTTCTGAAGCTTGTTACAGACAGATTTAGTTACAATTCTTCTCTTTTTTTTCCTATTCCATGAAGCAGAAGTACTATGTCATACCTGCATAACACAATGCTCGTTTTCTCTGAAAGCTACTGAAATATCTGAAGACATCTGGTATCTCACTGAGATGTTTATTTTAGACTTTTCTCTAGCAGATAAGAGCAGTGCAGAAAAAGAACTTCATGTAAGAGATAAAGCAGAGAACACACTAGAACAAGACTAGAGAACATCTGAGGTATAACCTGTTCCGCAGTGCTGGAGAATATAAACAAATCAGTTGTGTTAGATTTAGACTTGCTCCACTTAAAATTCATTTCTGCAATGCCATTGGGTATTTATATTGACATTTCATAGTATTTGAGATGCTATTTACACCTTGTACACTAGACATAACCACAGAGTTTACCTTCAGTACACGGAGCTGGTTATTCATTTGGGAAGCCAAGGTGAGCCACGTGGCCACTGTCACCTTAAAGGTTACTCAACAAGAAGTGCAATGCCAAAATAGCTCCAGAGACTGTCTCTTCTGTTTGGAATCGACTGCAGTCGCCAGCTGTAGGTAGAAGAAAGTGCTGCTTTGTACTGTGTCTTTTTATGAGCCATACTAGTGATCCATCTTACACCCCAGAGGCTGGCTGTGTACACTGGTCCTATAATACAAATAATACAGTAATTTAAGTTGGAAGGGGCCCTGAAGTCCAATATCTTCCCCAAAGCAGAACTAACTTCAGTGTTAGTTTGCTCAGGGCCTAGTGCATGTGAGTTCTGAATAGCTCCAAGGGCGGTGATTATACAGCCTCTCAGGGCTCTGTTCCAGTGCTTGACCACCCTCATTGTAAAAAAACCAAACATTTCCTATGGCCATTCTTAAAAAATTACCCTATTAACAACAAGATCTACAGAAGAGTAACAAACCATGTCAAGAAATTTGAATAATTTCATGATATGTAGTAAAGACTCTGCTTGTAAGTGGTGGCAGTAGTATGACTTCAGGGTTAGTTTATGTTTTCCCTGCTGCAACTGAACACAAACATGATAATTGTGGCAAACTCATGCTGAAACTTTCATTGCAAGAGCATAAATGTGGTGTCACCATTGTCCCATTCTCAGTCAGACCATTCCACGCTTCTCTTCAATGCAGATGCAACTCAAAGCATTCTGGTGATAGTTTCACCATCGAGCTTCTACAGTTCAGTTTTCCACATTATAGAAATTATTTTCCCTCTTCCAGACATGGGCATATGCTAACTTCCCTCAGGCAAAAACTGGATATCATTGATGTGTTTATAACCTAACTTTATACCAACAAGAAAAAGCAAATTAACTATTTGAAAAAGCAGCTATTTGATACAAGTTGATTCAGTTATGTTTATTTCCAAAGAATGCCTTGAGTAGGGTTGATCTAAACCAGCGACAAGCACTGCTTTCTGCTGTATACCTAAACTAAGACTAAATTAACAAACTCTTTCAGTTTGTAATCAGGTTATAAAAATAAAGTGCGTCAAACAGAAACTAACCTGTTTGTTTTGTAGAGTAATGTATGTGCTGTATCCAAACCTTAATTAGACCACATAGTAAGAGACTTTTATAGATGGATTTTTATAGACACTTTTCCAGACATGCTGTGCTCCTGATATTCCTCCCCCAAGCCCCAATCCACACCTTGCTAAATAACTTTTATAGGTCTAATTAAACAGGCTGGTGATTCAGTAGTAATCCTATTAAAACAGCAGTACCTGAGAACTGGCATTCTTACTATAGCATCCTCCTTTCTTTCCAGTAAGGTTCCATAAAAAGAGCTACAGGTAAGATCACAGAACTTTTTTATATTGCATAATCTGATGACATATTAAAACTCCACACCTAGATCTGTGTGAGCTGGATTATCAACACAGCACCAAAAAAGACACATTACTGCCAGAAGCAGTATGGCAGCAGTAGTGTGGCACTGCACCAAGATAATTACATGCCTTTCTGCTACACTCCTCCCTTCTTATGGAACTAGGAGAGAGCAAGCATTATTCATTGGAGACAACCCCTGAGATCTTTTATGTCTAATACTATTGAAACACAAGATAAACCTCCATCATTGAAGTGTTGCCTGGAATTTAATAGGGATCTATAAAAATTACTCTCCAAAATAGAAGAATTCAATTTAGAATGATTTATTTCATTTTATTCTAGTATTATTAAATTTAAGGAACTATTCTATAGAAGGCAAGCAGGCCTATAAAAGTTGATAACAGAGCTCCTGTTATTGGAATTGAAGCCACAATTCCCTGGGATGACTTAGAAATCTCAGAGACTGGTTATGATATTCTATTCAACTCTTCAGGCAATTTTTTTTTGAAGAATAAAATGTTGGAAAGCCCTCAGAAATTATTACAAAAAGCCGTTCATGCTCCAGGATTACCACTTTTCTAAGAACTCCCTTCAGTTACAAATATGTCTCTCACATAAGAGGTTACGTCTGCTGAATAATCCACTGGCATTATCCAGGGAATACTAGGACTCATAAAAGAAGAGAGGTGGTTGCTGTCAATCAGTCCTGCTCCAGCCTTCCAGCATCAACGTGGAACATTGGGAATGCACATTGTGAGTTTGACTGTGTTACTAAGCTGTTACTGCACTTTCCACAATTAAGAGGATTTTTCTGAACTCTGTAATAACTACAAAGTTAGGTGTCAAATTTTATTCTCAGTTATGTATGGATAGTTTTAATGCTTATATGTGTTATTTTTGACCATTCCGAAGGAATATTTCAATACTATAAGAGCCTGAAAAAGGCTTCCTTTCATGCTTCCAGCAACATTTTTAAACATGTTGACGTTATCTCCATGCTTTAACTCTCTATGTCAGTGATATGATTTTTCCTTCGTCAAATTTATCAGTAATGTTTATGGCCAAAATTGAAACAGTTGAATTGAAAAAAATAAAACATTCTCACTGAAAACTACTTCCACATTTTTAAACAAAATTTTAAAAAATACTTCCTTTATTAAATCTGAAACAGCATGTGTATTTTTTCACTACCTTTCTGAATATAGCTGATAGATGCTGTAGTATAGAAATTATTTTGTACTAAGAAAACAAAGTTGAATAGATTGTTTGTGGCATTAACTACCCCCAAATGCACTATTCCCTAATCTTAAGCCAAGAAATAAAAATGTTTAGAAATATAAAATCTCCTGCAAAAATCCATTTGTTATACAAAGTTATAGTTTGCAATTAACATTATAGGGTAGTCTGCAACAACGCCAAAATCATGAAAAAAACTCTATGTTACACCACTTTCTCAGAAAGCTCCAGCCAATAGAGAGTTAAGCACTGAGGCAGCAAAACAGTTCCTGTCTGGGCAATCCATGCCACTAAAATAACAATTCCTCTTATTTTCACCCTACTTTTAGGGAACCAGCAGGCCTTTTACTCATTATTATTTATTTCTTTGATCTTCTCTCCCCTTGAACCTTCCTGCACTTCCTTTTACAAGTTTTCCAGTTCTTTGGCAAAGGTGTACATATCAACACCATCTGGCTGCATGCAAGGAAACACCACTACATGCTTCCCTGAAGACAAGCCTGCTGTGTTAGCCATGAGCCACTGACATGATTTCCAGCTCAGCACTTCAGAAGAGTTCTACTCCGACACCATCGCTTATATTTCCTCACAGAAGCAGAGAAGGAAAAAACCTAAGCCCTCCACTGGATCTACCATCATAGGGAATGTGCATCTCATGTTTTATGAACACAGAATTCCAGGCTCAATTATGTGTTACTACTATGTGCTCTGCCTGCCAAGCCACTGCTCTGTTTCTGATAAGCATTCAGCAATATAATGAAAGGACGAGCTACAGGTCTGAGTTGCTTTTTCAGTATTGCTTTTTGCACAGTAGAAACATCATGGGAAAGGCTTTGCATCTCAGGCAGCTCGTTGGCAAACCTTGCCCACTGTTACTATGTTCTACCAAAATATTTAACCAACTGAGTAATAATAACCTCTATTTATCACACTCACAACCGGTGAGCAATTCCTGCTTTCCAGCTGTAGATTTATGACAAAGTAACATTAGAAGCAGCATTCTTAAACCAAAGCCTGTCCTTTGTTTGTTAGTTTCCACAAGCACATATTTGTATGTCTAAATATTGTAGGCAGGACTCCCATGACAAATTAAAGTCAATGGAAATTGTATGCACCTCTTAGTTCTTGGAATTGAAATAATATTAGCACCGCATGCAATGCTAAATGAAAGCTCACTATGAGCCTTTTAAGTGCAGCACTTTCTTCAGCTGGCTACCTTTGGCTATGCAAAACTACCCTTCGTTAAGCTGCTTTGACTAATTCATCAAATTGAGAATTACCTTGGCTGAAGTGTCATAATCTGTTCAAGTGAAGCTCAGCTCCATCCAGTGATATACTTATCAAACCCACACATTCAGACAGAGGCAAATATACAATTGCTAGTTCGGTCTCAGGACCCCAAGGGGTCCAAAGCTGAAGCCTAGAGAACATATTGTCAGCAGAGGCCCTCTCTGCATTGTGCTTCACCTTGACCAGATGCCAGAGCCAGCTGTGGTACAATTCCAGCTACTGAACCGAGTATTCAGGATTTAGCCTGAGACTACTGATGAGGATCTTTGGCTGAATGCTCTGAATGAAACACATTGGCACACAAGGAAGGTATTTGTTAAGAAAACAAACAAAATATTATGGAGACAATTTGCAATTAATGGCTGGATGTGCATCTTGAGTGCAGCGTCTTTTAAAGGAAAACAATAAATTCAGAGTTTTACTCCTCTGTACCAAACTGTCCATGGCACAGGTGCATGCTGCACTTGGGAACTAACTTGACATAATTCCAGTCAATAAATTCTGCAGAGCAAAGGTCAGCACAGGACTAAAAAATAATCTGCTTCACTCAAATATATCCATATATGCTCCTCTGCCTGTGTATATGGAGCAGCACTTCAAGAAAGACAGAAGATTTCAGACCCCTTTAAAACCTAACTACACAAGTTGGGTTCCTGAAATCTGATAACTACTAGAAATGCAAGTAAACTTCTACAACCTTAGAATTTTCAAGCAAATTTTATTTAAATTTGCTATTTGCATTCATCTTAGGCTGGAAACCTGCTACAATACATGCTTTATAATCAACCTGAAGAAAATGCAGATCTGTTCTTTTTCTTAAGAAGTGCAACTCAAATGTACCCCAAATTAAAAAAAAAAAAAAAAGGACATTAAAAGGCTTCACATTAACAACCTTGAAGAGAGATATTACCTTATTATATTGGACAGTATCAAGCACAACAGGCTCCTATAAAATTGAGAATAATATATTATATACTTTTTATTGCAAGACTTATCACTGACAATAAATTTGGAAGCCAGCTATGCACAGGTAATATCAATAGTCTTTAATGTTGTGTTTTACACCAGATTTCTGTGGAGTTTCAAGCTTCTTATTCACTAATTCTTTAAGGATAAAAACACCGTCAGGCGCCAAATTAAATTATCAGGCAGCAGGTTTAAAACAAACAAAAGGAAGTACTTTTTCACACAATGCATAATTTAATTGTTGAATTCCTTGCCACAGGATGTTTTGTGTGCCAAAGTCATAGGCTGGTTTAAAAAAAAAAAAAAAACCAACATAATTTAGAGAACAGGTTTTCACCCAGGCCTATTATATAAATAAGGCAAATATAATCTGCAGCTCTAGAATTCTCAAACCCACAGAATAATGGAATTTGGAAGAGAAAACAGGGGGGAGCGTCATTCCACTTGCTGCCCAACATCTGCCAAAAAAAAAAATCTCCTGGAGGAAGAGTCCAGCCCAACTGGACTTTGGCTAAACTTACCTGGCAAGGATCTTTTTCCTGCTCACTAACTCTAGTAAGAATGCAAAAAAAACCAACGGTAACCTGTAAGTACAATCTTCTTCACATAAGACTTTTGAAAATATATAGCAAAAAATTCTAAACTGGCTTTTCTAGCTGCTATTTCATGCCTGCATTATCAAGGCAAATGCATCCCAATTTGCAACTGCACTGTTCTTTTCAGATCAGGCATTTAGATAATCACATCTTATTAAAAATATTTGGGTTTTTTTTTATCTCAATTGAACTCTAAATAGGCTACGTATATACTCTGACCTCAAGAACAAAAATGCTTGTCCCCTGCAGTTCATTATTACTTTGATGCTGAGCTGCAAGACACATGCTGATATAATGTCAGGGATGGATCTGTGCTGCTTCTAACTCTTGCATATGAATGAGCAGGCACACTATTATGTGATGCAGGCACACTACTAACCATGACCACTGAGGATGGGATTCACTCCTATTCAGAGAAGTGTTTCTCTACTATCAAAAAAAATATATTGATCGAGTTTTCCATATGTTACCACGTAGATTATTTTCCTCCTCCAAAACAGGTATCTACACATGCTCACACATTGTTGCCATGTTTACTACGGGAGATGACACAGGTGACAATTGGCTCTCAGCTCACTCTTAATTTTTGCAGTCACAGATGTTGCCATAATTCTTCTTCATAGCATCACCTTTCCCATTTTATCTGCAAGGACGACTCTCAAATTTATCTTCTGTTTAGATCGTCAGCAACAGAAGTCAGATGCTTTTGAAAAAAAGCCAACTTTTTAAGCTAAGTGGAGCTTGAATGTGTTTCAGGCATCTTGTTTAATTTTTCCAGCATAAAACTGTGAGTACACACATGTACTTTATAAAGCCATCAACTACTGTAACTCAAATTCTTTGCATTTTGTCATGTTTTCATTTATGGCAGATTTTTCAAAATTAGTGAAGTTAAACTACCATGTGGAAGCTCTCCTTTAGAATTAATACAAAGTAAACCAAATATATTTTAATTTACTTCCATGTCTAACTTAAATTAAAGCCCCTTTAATTTTGACTGATGTTTGGGAGAAGGAACTGAACGTCATTTAAGGAATCCACATTTAATGCAAGGTTTCAGTTTAACTTTCCTAATACACACATATCAAGAGGTCATAATTGCTTTTGATAAAGTAATGGATACTTCAGACAGGTACTCCTTTATAGGTACATTGGGTAACATAGTAGATTTCTTTCCAGATTATTTCTGGAAAACTAATCTCTGCTACAAAATACATTTAATTTGGTACTGAAACAAAAGACTTGAGTATTAGTTTATAGCCTTCTTGTCAGAGACAGATACTTCACAATCACATAACAGTTTATCAAAATGTATCATTTAATTTTTAACTAACTAAATGTTGTCGGAAGATATGTGGGAAGAAACTAATTAGATCCAGGAAGGTTTGAATGGAAGAAACTGTTCATAGAAGTGTTGAATAAAAGCCAGGGGATTTTTTTTAAAACTGCTGGTAACTCCCTTTATCAGCATTATGTATAGTGTGATTCACATGAAGAACCTGCAGTTGGGCAAACATTTGAACAAGTTATTTGTTCTGAAACAGTTTCCAGATCACGCTACAGTCAGAAAAATATATCCATTCTATGAGGTCGAGTGAAGTGTTTTCACTTATTTTCACATTTAACTAAGTTTTCTAATAATGTTCTGAAACACCCTAAACTATTGGCAGTTATGGGGCTGATATGGTTGCTAAGGTGTTCCTGTTTGCAGATGAGAAGGAATGCTGCTTGTAAGAGAAGATCAAATCCCTGCGCACTGGTAATATACTTTAGAAAATCCATCAGGGATAAAATTAAAAAAGAGATTACAGAAATAACTCTGCAATATATCACATGTTTAAAAGCAAACACAGGACAAACCAAGGTTAGCAAAAGCATGCTATCCAGAAAAATGAACTGCATTACTTCAACCAGCAGGCCAAGACTGTTTTAGGAGGTCCATCCCCACTCTGCTGCTTTGTTCAGATCTTTAGCATATGGGATTACAAACAACCAAGTTAACTGTAATTTAGTTCTGATTCACTTGCCCAAGCCATAACTGCTTTCCAGTGGAAAATTTTGCCTGTAAAAACGTTGATTTATGATTGACACAAACATTTCACTGATTCAGTGGTTTTTCTTGGGTGAATACGATTGTTGACTGGTACAATGGGGATTTAGGTAGGTTTCAGTCCAACCAAGAAAGCAATATGAATACAGCTTGAACTACATGTTTCTGTCCACAGTGAATTCTCAGAGGAAAATCATCATCCAATGCACATGTTGCAAACTAAATAGACATTTCTGAGGCCACCTCGTCTTCCTGTGATTTAAAACAGTAGAAGTCTCTCAAGAAGGGGCTATAACTCATTCAAAGACACACTCAGGGTATAATTTGAACATTTCTAAAACTGTATATAAGGAAATTAATGGAGAGTTTAAGGAAAAAAACTCCAAACTTTAAAGAAGTGCACTGTGTCCAAACATACGAAGTGACATATTATCAAGTTGTGTGATTCTGATCAGTAGTCAGAGATGAGGCAGCATCACACAAATCTAGTGGAAGTTCACACTCTGGAAATAATATCAATCCATGACCTCCAAAAAAACCCCTGTCCAACCTGTCAGCTGCTATGACACTGTACCTACAGAAAAGAAACAACCTCAGGTGGTCCCTCCTGGAGTAGTCTATGACAGTGATGAAACACTTGGAAGATCAGAGGTTAGTTATATCTCTACTTTATGCCATCTGTAGTGAAATTATAACTCATCAGAGCCAGTAAGCAAAACAAATATTAAATGCAGTGAAATCAGAAAAGTGTTTAAAAATAAAGAAAGAAAAAGAAAAAATAAGACTCTCCTACTCTTCTTGATTTGTCCAATATTTTGCCTTCCCCAGTGGTATTACTACCTCACTTCTGTCAGTCTGCTGATCAAGACTATATCCTCAGCACAGCAGTACTTGAGCAATAATAATAGCAAGAGGAGCAACTCTTTCTTTGGTTGTTTCTTGGAGTAACATCTGTATAACAAATGAGTTCGTGTTTCTGTATGTGTGCATGCAACCAAGATCTTCAGGACAGGAAAAGGAGGTTTTTAGTTGGTTTTCTTTCTTAATAAAAGCAAAATCTGAAGAGTTTTTCCACTTACCTTAAACCTGCAGGGTCTGTAATCGCTTGTCAGCTCTTGCAGATGTGACCTCCTTAGCAAGGTTTTGGCTTACCAGAATGTCCTGACACTGTCAGTGGCAGACATACCAGCTGATTCTTAGGGGTCCTATGAATGTCAGCCTCCCAGGGAGGGACATGAGGGAGACATCTCTCACATTCTTATAAGACAATCCCACAAAATGTCTTCAATACCAGGGTAAAATATTTAAACTACTTCCTGCATTTTAGTGGACAGCCACAGCACAGCTCACTCATATTATTAAATGTAGAGCCTGTAACATATTACAGTGTACACATCTTTTGGTAATGTTTTATATATATGTTATTATTATAGTTTAAACACTACATATAAACACTACATGTGAATTTGGCATCCACAAAAACGAACAGACTATTAAAAAGGGTAGAACCCACTAGTCTTTGGGGAAACATCTCTTTATGACGCTCCTCCTCTGCAAATGGCCAACTATTGCATTATGGAACCATTCTTGAATTCCTGCCAGTGACACTGGATCCTGTAATGATTTTGTAATGAGGCTAAAATCAACACCTCTAAACTAAATGGCAAGAAGACAAAGGAACTGGGACATGTGAGAGGAAACTGGGTGAGGGCAATGTCATTAGGAAGGTCAGAAGACCGTGCTGTCACAGTGAATAGCTAAAAAAGCCCATGCTAAAATACTGAGAAGGGCCTTGGGAAGGAGTAGAGCTACAGCATCAGAAATCCAGAGGGAATGCAAAGTCTGCACTCCCATTCAGAGCTTGCTTTCCAAAAGGTAACTCTCAGAAAAGGGTAGGAGGAAAATAATGTTTTACATTATTATTATTTTGATTCACCTATTTCACAATGAAAAAAATCCTCAAAAAAGAAAAGAGAACTGAAGAAATAATGCATTTTTCAGGAAACCTAAGCTCAAGGATTGCTGTCGAACATAATCTTCAGAGGGCAATTTTTTCCTATAAAATGTTTTCAGCTTATGTTGTATCAGTTTGTTGCAATTTGCACAAAACCAAATCTTTCTTTGTTAGGGATCATCTTCTCCAGCTGCTTTCCTTTGCACCTGAGGTTGTGATCTTCTGTTCATATTATTATGCTCAGGAGACCATAGAGAGAGGGGGTAAAGTTTTCATGCAGCAAGAGAGTTTAAATTTCTTCTCACAGGAAATACCTATTTTTTTCAAGAACTACAAATGAGAACTAGGTTAAAAAGCAAGATTAAGACATTCATCACAAACATACACAGTGGTGGTCAGCAAAGTCACTAGAGACAAAGGCATGAAGAAATCATAATGGAAAAAAAATACAGCGTACTGACAAAGTCATCTCACAGAAATGTAGGGGTGCTGGCATAGGGAAAAAAGAGAGAATTTGCCTTTGAGCAGAGTTTAAAGTCTTATTTCCACTTGTGCCACTGCTTTTCTGGATGGCTGTGTGCAAGCTCTTTCACCTCTCTGCACTTCTCCACCCTGGTTTGTGCAGAGCAGAGACAATGATGACTTCCCTGGCATTGCACTGAGATCAATGAAGAACAAAGTATGGTTAACAGATAACTAGCAATATCACATGTAAGCACATCCTTCTAATTCCAACTTTTCTCATATCATCATTCTCCACAAAAAGTCAAACAGTTTTATTGGGGAAAAAAAGCAATAGTTTCAAGTGATTACATTTATAATTTTAATAATGTAAGAGGTTTACAGTAAGACACCGTGCAACCAAGAATTCATTACTTTTCCTTTCAGATTTTAATAAAAGTACACTATGAATTATTTAAGCTACGTGAAATTTGTCAAGATAAATTAATTTAGTATGTGTTGTGATGCAGTATATTCTGGCTTTAATTGTGTTTGCTGCTTACTGTGTATAGCAATTCAGAAAGTTCAGTAATACATTTTCCCAGCCATTAGAAACAAGAACCATGGGAGTGGTGTATCATTTTCTACTTTTCTACATTTTTTTTTACTCGGATATTTATTTTTTTTTACTTTTTCTTTGATAAAAATTGAAGTCAGATTATTGCACTAAAAAAATAAAACCACGAAAAAATAATGAAAATATTGAAAAGTTTATGTGATTTCTCATATACCTCTTCTAATTCAACTCTAGTCAGCATTACACAGGAATAATCTCAGGATGATGAGCTTTCAGAAACTTCTGTGCAAAAATTGTGATATTTAATTTGATACTATTTAATTCTTATTATAAAGTAAAAACAAGGTCCCAGGAAAGTCAGTAAAAATTTTACCTCTGACAGGAGTGAGATAGATTCAGTCCACTGCCCAAACATAGCTGTTAGTGCCATGTGAGATTCCCTGGGGGACTCCACCCGACTCCTGCTGACAGTCCAGCAGTACTTGAGTTTCCTGTAGGTCCACTGTACCTGCCAGCCTAATGGGGAACCCTTGGATGACTGGGATACCTCAAATATCACTAAGCACTACCTTTAGATCACTGAACTGAGCCCAAGACGTCTCCCATCAGACATCCTGGACTGGTGGTGCCTCACACAGATACTGTTGTACATGTCTGCTGACAGCTCCAGCCTAACAGATCTGACAGCATTCCTAACAGGAAAATACACATAAGTTATATATCTTTATATAACTTATATATGTATTGCAAGAATAGGTTGCAGAGAGCAAGATTCTCTTTTGCAAGTTCTGTACATTCCTGAGAATAATATTTGCTTCTAAAAAAAATAATAAGCAGAAATTCTTATGAAGTCTTATCACATTGTTAGCTTCTGAGAGAGATGTGCTTATTCACTTTTACCAGAGTGGAATACTGTTGCAGATTTCTCACATTTTAATGGAAGCTTTGAGTTGTCTGCATGTCTCAAATCCAGAATAAATCTAATTTTTAGTTTGTGCTAGAAATAACAGCTGTATTGAAATTTCTGGGGAAATCCATCAAGAAATATATTATTCTGTAAATAGCATATTCATACAGTACTTTCTGGATTGTTCATAAGGCATTAGCATGTGTTTACTTATATGTCACAGTTCAAAAAGACTGACTGAGGTCTTTGTACAATCAGAAACTTCACCATTTTGGTAGAAAAACACAGCATTTAAGTTTTTTCAAGCAGTACACGTATATTTCTAGGTACTGAATCAGGCACTCTGCTCCCTGCAGTTATCTTTATGCTCCACCATCTTCCCTCTTCTTGTCCAAAAACTGGGGATTACTGACATAGGAGAGTGCACCGTGTTCTCCTTCATGCCTCTGACCAAATTCAACAGCAGACACCCCCTTCCAAAGCAAACGCCGTGTGTGGACCCAGTGCACCCAAACTTCAGGGCTGAGTCACACACTGGGTCTGACCTATGCAAACCAACCCGATGGTTACTCTGGGCTGCCTTCTGCAGTGTAGGCATTCTCCACACAGAGTCACTGACACTGTTGTTGTGGAGCTGTTTGCTCCTATTCTCAGCTTCACGTTTTCTTTCTCTTACCAATTTCATGAAAATTTTCCCCAGCTCTCCTCACCCTCACAGCACTCGCTGATGGTTGACAGAAAAGTGACTGGCCCGGTACAAACAGAGAAAACCTCTCTTGTATCTCAAGGAAGAGACAGACACAGAGAAAAACACTTGCCTTGCATCTCAAGGCGCAAGATAGACCCTAGAATTATACACACCAATCTCCAGGTTTAAAAAGAGAGGTTTTCATCATTAATAAATATCTGTATGGCAAGAAAGGACAGAGGGATACTGCCACACACAAATGGGGTATTTTATGCTGAATTAAAGGTTAGTCATAATTTTATATGTGTAACTGCCAGGAAGGGGAAGGATGAACAAACAAAAACACGTTATCCAGAACAGATCATCTTTCTCCAGTATACTGAGAATATACGGGATGAGCTCTGAAGTGACTCCATTTCCTTCCATAGATAAGAGGAAAAGATATGTTGGGAAGGGCTTGCATTTTAACAACAAAAATAACTTTTACCATTTATATAACAAATTTATTATGGAGAATCCCCTAGTTCTACTCCTGGATTGGGAAACAGTAGCCCCGGTACATATTGGTTTGTGAGAGGATAGAGAGAAGAGAATACCATATCCAATTGATACTTCAGGGAGATTTGAAGGAGAATGAACACATATTTGGAAATGGGCCAGGACACTGGGGCTACTATGCCCTATCCTACAAAAAGAGGCATTGGATTGTTAATAACCATAAGCAATCAGGCCCTTCATTTTGTCTCATCAGCAAGACTACACGACGTATTCATTTAACCCACACTTGCTTTTAAGTTCACTCAGCTTCTATTGCTGGTGGGTTTAATTCTTTGTCTTAACAATAAAGTGCATTCCTTTACTTTTTGTTCATTGGAAATTTGTATCTGCCTCATCCAGCACTACACAGACCAAATTGTAAATCAAGAAATTCTGCACCAACAGAAAAAACACAGATCAAGCAGTTTAATGTGTTCTTAAGTTTTTTAACACTAAAAAACATTATTCTCTTCAGTCTTGATAAGCTGTGACACACTTTTTCAGTTTTTGAGGTGTTGCTCAATCTTCTATCTCCATTCTTAAATTGCTAATAGATGTGCTATTAAAGTAACAGTAAAACCAATCTCAGGGGAGGGGAGGAAACCCACATTTAATTAAGAGCTTCAGGAGAGAACATTCTTCTAATTTAGCAAGATAAAAACAGGGTCTAAGTATTTTTAACAGAAAATATAAGTCAGGAAGGAGCCTGGAGAAAGAAGGCCTGTTTATTTTTTCTATAATGCCTGTTTCACAAGCAGAGAGCAAATATTCAAAAGTGCCTAAAAATTAATTCTGTCATGCTCAGAAGCCTTCCTGTGTTGGCCTTTCTCCAGAAACACATCCATTACATTGTCCAACTCTTACAAAGTACTATTTTCCAAGGGGGCACCAATAAGTTCCCTTGCCATGTCTGCTTCCACTGTTCTGGGAAGGAAACCTGCATTTTTCCAGTATTCCGCTTGAAAGGCAACCTTCAGAGAGCATTCTACAAATGTTCAGCAAAGCTCTACTTTTCAAGACATCTCTAGTTAGATATACTAAAACTTATGGGTTTTTTGCAAAGAGCATGCACATAGTTATTGCAATGTAGCTGACAGACGGACACACATAAAGTCACATAGTTTGGTCAAGGCACCAGCAAATCTCAAACTCATTTTAAAAGTCTTTATGTCAACCTAGTAAGACCAAGGCTCCTTGAACACATAATATTAAACACACAAAAAACAGTTTAGTGAGCACTCCCTTTGAAATAAGGTTTCTTGGCTAAGAGAAAGAGTGTTGTTTACAGTCCTGCACATTCCTTAACTGATGCATGTCTATTCATCTCAATTCAACAATACAGTGAGTTTCCAGACCATGCTATACTTTGAAAAGTTTTGGTCTGTCATCTTCCTTGCTAGCTCTGGAATAAGAATGAAGTCTGCATTAACCAGCAAGTATAGATGGCTGAACAGTGTTATTTTAAAAGCTATATCTATAAAGCTAATATCAGAATATTGAATGCAGGTTTCCCAATTTAAAAAAAAATAAAAATAAAAATGTTGGGTTAAATTTATCATTATATATTTATTTACAGGCTGTTGAGTAGTATTAGCACTCACACATCCCTACAGTCCCTAATGTTTGTACCAAATCAGTAGGGCTATAATAAGCTTAGAGAGATAGGGTGATACTGGTTTTAGGTCCAAAGAACCCATTGGTCAGGCTCTTCTGCAGGAGACATGAGTTTAATTCACACAACCAGCATTTCCTCTGCCATTATTCACTTACATATGCATATCCAAGAAACCCACAATCCTGCAAAGTAAGGTGTACAAGCAGCAGTGGGACAGATCAAGGACAACTGTCTCTTTTCTACCTATACAAAAAATGAAAATTAAGTGGAAAGTCCATTTAAGGCAGCACATTACAACAGTTTAGCAAATAACACAACTAAAAGGAGATTCAAAAGGCAAGTCAAAGCTAGAGGAACACCCTACCAGGACAGCACCACTGAAAGTACAGAGCCTTGAGGAAA